>NC_142164.1:109888361-110193553 GCF_024610735.1 Ursus americanus
TGCATGTTCATAGCTGTTTTTCTTGAAGGTGGACTATCCAGGTAGACTGTCCCATCTGAGAGCTCAATGCTGGCCCACACTGGGTAGTTAGTAAGTGGCAACTACCATCACACCTGGACTTATAAGCCTGCATTACAGAACAACGGGTCAACAAACACCAATTTGACTCTATCCTCAACAAATGCTGGAAACTAACATGGTAAGAGCATAGAATGAGACTGACTCTTGGCAAGGACAGCCACGTTTAGGGACTAGGAAAAGGAAGATGTGACAGCAAAGGAAACAAACTAATGATCAGATAACACGACCCAGGGTGACACAGATCACTAACAGAAGTTTCAACGGTAACAGTCCAACAGAATCAGAGCTGCCTGGGAGCTTCATAGAAGGGTCCTCTGGTGCTCTGCACTGGAGACTTAGCAATGTCTACCACACTGAAGTCTATCTTCCAAAGCCATATATAAATGGACTTTATATACCTTTTCCATATCAATACTCTTCTCCATTTGTATGGACAACTGAGTTTACAGAGCTAATAAGGGGTTCAAATTTCCTAAAAGCAATCTAGCACAATCCTAAGAAAGTTCGAAAAAACTTCTTGAATTTTCAAAGTTAGGCTACCTTTACAGGACATGAACATCACCATATCACAAAACACGCTCAAAGACAAAACAGCATTCAAAAGAGGTGCTCATAAAGATTCAGACCAGTCTCAATGTATCAGTGCATTTCAGAACTAATTTAAAGACCTTACATTAAATATAAATGTATTACATAATAAACTTTTAAAAGGAATAATACTTTTTTCAACAGAATGTAATCTAGTTACCTGGAAAAGGGCGGACTATAGATAAATGCCTAATTTCACCTGTCCATAAAGTCATGGGAAGTCCTTTCTGTGCCTTTTCTTTGAGCAGGGAGGCACCATCTACTACCCTTACTCCACATTAAGACAAACACAGAGAAAGACTGCATTAGGACAAACTTAAGGGGTTTGGGTTGAAAAGTAGGGAAGCAACAAAGAAAAGCCTAAGCCCAGATGGTCTCCTGGGTGAATGCCACCAAACATCTAAAGAGGAATGAATGCCAATTCTTCTTAAACTCTTCCAAAAAATTGAAGAGAAGGGACACTCTCCAAGTCATTTTATATACGGTCAGCTTTTACCCTGATATCAAAGCCAGATAAGGATACTATTAGAAAACTACAGGCCAACATCCCTGATGAATATAGCTGCAAAAATTCTCAACTAAATACTAGCAAACCAAATTCAATAGCACATTAAAAAGATCACAGACCATGACCAAATGGGATTCATCCCTGTGATGCAAGGATGGTTCAACATACACAAATCAATAAATGTCATTCCACATTGGTAATAGAGAAAAATCATGATCATCTCAATAGGTGCAGAAAAAGCATTTGATGAAATACAACATCCATTCATGATGTAAACACTCAACAAATTGAGTATAGAAGCAACACACTTCAATGTAATAAAGACCATACATGACAGAACCACAGCCAACATCGTACTCAACCGTAAAAGGTTTAAAGCTTTCCGTCTACGATCAGAACCAGACAAGGATGCCCGCCCTCACCACTTCTATTTAACCCAGTACTAGAATTCCTAGCCAGAGCAAGTAGGCAAGAAAAATAAAAGACATCCAAATCAGAAAGGAAAAAGTAAAACTGTATCTGTTTGCTGATGACATGATCTTATATATAGAAAATCCTGAAGACTCCACCAAAAAACTGTTAAAACAAATTCAGTAAAGTTTCAGAATGTGAAACCAACCTACAGAAATCAGTTGCATTTCTATATACTAACAATAAAATATCTGGAAAAGAAATTTTAAAAATCCAATCCTATTATTTATAATAGCATCAAAATCAATAAAATACTTAGAAATAAATTTAACCAAGGATATAAATAATCTACTCACTGAAAACTAAGATACTGATGAAAAAACTTGAAGAACACAAAGTGGAAAGATATCCTGTGTTCAAGGATCAGAAGTTACTATTATTAAAACGTCCATACTACCCAAAGCCATCTATATTTAATCCCTATCAAAACCCCAATGGTATTTTTACAGAAATAGAAAAAACATCCTAAAATTTGAATGGAACCACGAAAGAGCTGGAATAGCCAAAGCAATCTTGGGAAAGAACAAAGCTGGATGGAGGCACCATACTCCCTGATTTCAAACTATACTACAAAGCTAAAGCAATTAGAACAGTATGCTACTGGCATAAAATCAGAGACATAAACAGAGTTGAGAGCCCAGAAATAAACCCGTACAATACGATCAACTAATATTTGACAAGGGAGTCAAGAATACTCAATGGGGAAAGGACAATCTCTTCAATAAATGGTGTTGGGAAAATTGGACCCCTCTCTTACCACTATTCACAAAAATTAAAGACTTAGACATAAGACCTAAAACCATAAAACTCCTGAAAGAAAACATAGATAAAAAAAACTCCCTGAAAGAGGTCTTGGGAATTTTGGTTATGATACCAAAAGCACCAGCAACACAAGCAAAAATCAACAAGTGGGACTACACTGAACTAAAAACCTTCTACACAGCAAAAGAAACCAAATGAAAAGGCAACTATGGAATGGGTAAAAGTACCTGCAAACCATACACCTGATAAGCAGTTAATATACAACATATATAAGGAATTCATAAAATTCAAGAGCAAAAAACCAAATACAATCCAATTTAAAAATGGACAGAAGACTTGATTTCCAACAAAGACATACAAATGGCCAATAGGAACAACAGAAGGTGCTTGACACCACTACTCCTCAGGGACAATGCAAATCAAAACCACAATGAGATGTCATCTCACACCTGTTAGGATGGCTGTTATAAAAGACAAGAGATGACAAATGTTGGCAAGGGTGTGGAGAAAAGGGAATTCTTGTGCACTGTTGGTGGGAAGGTAAACCGGCAGTTACTATGAAAACCAATATGGAGGTTTCTCAAAATTAATAACAGAACTAGCATATGATCTAGGAATCCTACTTCTGGGTATATACCTGAAGAAGATGAAATCACTATCTAAAAGAGATATATATGCACTCCTGTGTTCACTGCAGCATTATTCAAAATAGCCAAGATATGGAAACAGCCTAAGTGCCTACTAACAAACAAATGGATAAAACAAATGTGGTATAAACACACAATGCAGTATTATTCAGCCATTAAAAAAAAATCTTGCCATTTGTGATAATATGGATGGACCTTTAGGGCATTATGCTAAGTGAAATAAGCCAGACAGAGAAAAGACACTGTATGATCTCACTTACATACAGAATCTAAAAAAGCCAAACTCCTAGAAATAGAAAGTGGAATGGTGGTTGTCAGGGGCAGACGGGAGGGGGAAATCCAAAGACGATGGTCAAAGGGTACAAATTTTCAGTTATAAGATGAATACGTTTGGAGGATCTAATGTACAGCATGGTGACTACACGTAACAATAATGTATCATATACTTAAAAAGAGAATAAAAAGTAGGGAAGGGCGGCCCCCATTAAAATCACCATCTCCATGGCTCTGGGAGTGGAGTGGTTAATAGGCAATTTTTAAAATAGGTTATGGGCTCACAGCACAAAATTCTGAAGATTTTAGGTTCAACTATACGAACCTGCCATTTTTGTAGGTCAAAGAAGTATCAGCAATTTCATATAATTCAACTTAATACAACAGAGCTCCAATCTGAAGGCTTCTCAGTTTTTCTTTAGTTGGAAATCAGCAGACACATGTGGAAACAGACTGAGAAAGGGAGGAAATACCTGGGATATTGGAAAGGGGACACTGCAGACAGCATCACCAACCGTCCCAGTCTGCCTGAGACCTAACTGTTTCCTGGGACATGTGACTCTGAGTACTAACACCAGGAAAGTCCTGGGCAAATCAGGATGAGCTGATCACCCTAAATGAAGAGGAAAACTCCAAGAGGGACACGTGATCTACTCTCAGTTCTGGCTGGGAACAAGCATAAGCATCTTAGAGAACATTCAAGGTATATATCAAATGAACCACAGATTTTTTTTTTTTTTAAACAAATGCTACTATCCCCTGCTGTCGAGTTACCTGCTGTTTTAGTTGTACTTCTTGCTGTTTCATTTGTTCATATTTGTGCCTCGATTCTGTTGCTTCTTTTAATAACTAGAAAACAGAAACATTCTGGCAAAATACTAATAGTAATTACAAATATGACTATAATGTCAAATGACCAGAGAGAATTAGGCTTAATCCTTCCACTCATTATTTTAGCAAGAACTAGAAGTCTATAGATAAAATTTTCAGTTACATCAATTGCTCATTACCTATTATCTTCAATCTGTTCTACTTGTTAACACACTCAGGAATGTTGGAACAATCTTCTACTGCTCAGAAAGAGTACCCTGGAGGCCTAATAACAGGTTTTAAAAACTCAGGGTTAAATTATGTTTCAGGTGAAAATAATTAGAAGTTTGGTATTAGCAGAAAACATGACTAGGAATCTTGACATTATCTAGGAGACTTAGAAAGCCACTTTACTCCTTGAGAGTCAAGATGAGGCAGAGTGAAAGGCTATGGAGCAAAGCAATGAAATCAGAGACCAGTTTCCAATCACTTCTTAAAAAGCAGGGGAGAAGTGGATGAGAGCTTTAATTTATATACTTGGATTTTCAAGAAAATTATATAGTGAAGTTGCATAGTAAGTAACTGTTGAAATTCAGCCCCTGAAGTGAAAGGTCACACGTAGTCCAAATAAGCCCTAAAAAGTCATTAAACCAACTACGAAGTATATACATGCAATGTATGTATGTGTGCGTGAATGTATGAAATTTATACCCCAACTTTGGAAAGAACAAGTGTTTCTTCACTTACACACAGGATAGCATTATCAGTTCACAGAGAAGATGGTGCTGTATGAAAAACAGGTCTCTCTTAAGCCTAGACTCACACTCACATGGTAAGTTCACATCATGAGGAGCACTCACAAACAGTCTTCATACCAGGCTCGCCTCAAGGCCTGTGCTACTTGAGTGAAAGCTGAATGAACAGTCCTCATTGCCATAATCATTTCTCACATTTGGGGGGGTGGGTTTAAGCACATAAAGTTGAATATGCATATGTTAAATATACATACCCAATGAGATTCCACTGTATTCACAATTACTGACAGGCAATATAGTCTGAACATATACTCTGGGAACGATGCTGAGTGATTAGGTATAGAGAATTCTGTTAAAATTTTATCAGAAAATTATACCAGAGTAAGTAGACAAATAGTTTCCCTAGTTTCAAGTTACTTGTTTGAAAACAAAATATCACAGTATATAGGAGACCAGTGTTTGGTAAGCTTGGTATTAAACTGAACTGCCACATTTAATGTGCGAAATACTGGTATAATTCTTGAATTTGGTGACCATTACCAAAGAAGTGAAGTAATTATAAGCATGAAAAAGTCAAATGAGTGCAGGTCTTTCCACTAACTTGGTCTAATCTCTCCAGTGTGTCTTCTGTATAAGAAAAAGTTAAACAGAAATGAAAAGCCAAATACTTTCTAACACACACATGACCTTCTCAATCTAGAAAAAAAAAACCAATTAGCATGACCCAGGTGCTCTACTAACAAAGAGTAAATTTAAATATTTTAAATGGCTTTGATTACAATTTTGACAATAAATTTCTTTTTTTAAGAAAAAACTTACAAACTCTCTCTCTCTTTGATGTTTTTCATCAGCTTCTTTTATTAGCTGTGTCGTCTGCTGAAGCTTGGCATCCACAAGCTGTTGTTGTAATTCCTTATGTTTGAACACTTTATCAATATGCTATGGGAGAAGTAAAATTTCTTACATCACTTAATGAAAAAGGAACACAATGATGAGGAAACAATACAAGTTACAATACCTTGCTTATTCTTTCCCTGCTTTTCCTCCTAATACCACCATAGCTGAGGACATCGGGTGCATGACTTTGTAGAAGCATGAGCTTTACGTCGCGCTGCAAGCCCTCCTGCACTTGCGGGAAAGGAGCCTTCTCACTACTGCCCTGTGCCCCCTTCCCTTTTGGAGGTGGGCTGTCAAGGAGGCTCATTAACCACACACTTAGACTTCCTATTCTGCCCTACGACGAAAAGGAGACTCAAAGTGTATCAAGAAAAAGATGGATAAGGAGATCAACTGTTAAACCCATACGTCAGATACATTTCCTCCTGGATACTTTTCTACCCTTTAAGTTTCCCCAAATTTCTCAGTTGGAGGCAGCATGCCGTGACAATTGGAGTGGCCCCAGGTCAAATCCTGGCTGGTGTGTGGCCCGGGGCAGACTTCCCCCTTGCTGACTCACTTCCCTCCTCCAAGCGGAGATAACCACACCGCGGCAGAGCTCTAAAAGCCAACGTGGTGGCTCTGCTCTGTAAGGTGCCTGGTGCCCAGCACATATCAGACCTTTGCTAAAACATCATTACGATTTCCAAACGAAATTGTTAAGTGGTTATTTATGTACAACCAAGTCATCAGAAATACAAAGAGTAATTCTTCATGACCAAAGAACATCTGATAACATTCAAAATAAGACTAACATGTAACGTGATTTAAACATATGTAATTCTCAAGTCTTCTCCAACTATCATGTGGCAGACTGTCATATTAAAACTAAAGAACAATTTTAAGAAAATCGAGGGCTTTGTAATCTAATACAAAATTTATTCTCTAGGACAAAAAAGTTCCTTCAATAAACACTCTAAGAAAAAAAAAATGTAAAGAGAAGATCTTTATGTTACAGACTTGAGACCGATCAACCAGTGAAACAGATGGACTTTATTTACAGCTTGATTCAAATAGCTTTAAAAAAAAAAAAGGCAGAGAGCAGAGAGAATGATTAAGGGGCGCCTGGGTGGCTCAGCGTTCGACTTGTGATTTTTGGCTCAGGTCATGATCTCAGGGTCCTGAGATCAAGCCCCACGTTGGGCGCCGTGCTCAGCAGTGAGTCTGCTTGGGATTCTCTCTCCCTCTCCTTCTGCCCCTCCCCCCACGCCCGCACGCACTCGTCTCTCCAATAATAAAGAAACAATCTTTAAAAAAAACAAAAACAAAAACAGTTTTTGAAGGGCTGAATGTAAGACTCTAAGTTAGTATGATCTAAAGTTTGCCTTCAAAACTGGATATAGTAACCCACGGAGATGCCACTTTAATCAGCTATTTTAATCTACTTATGTAGGGTTACAACACACATCAAAGCACATTTCCCTAACTTCAAAGGCAGGGATGCACTGTATAAAAAGCCTGATGCCATCAGAAAGGATGACTACCTACCATTTGCATCGACATGGATGGAACTTCAGGGTATTATGCTAAGTGAAATAAGTCAAGCAGAGAAAGACATTTATCATATGGTCTCACTCATACGTGGAATATAAGGAATAGTACAGAGGACCATAGGGGAAGGGAGAGAAAACTGGGAAGAAATCAGAGAGGGAGACAAACCATGAGAGACCCTGGACTCTGGGAATCAAACTGAGGGTTACAGAAGGGAGAGGGGGTAGGGGGATGGGGTAAATGGGTGATGGGTAGGTATTAACGAGGGCACATGTTGTGATGAGCACTGGGTGTTATACGCAACTAATGAATCATTGAACACTACATCAAAAATCAATGACTTTGGCTAATGGAAAATTAAAAAACTTTTTAGCATATAAACATTTGAAAGATACAAATTAATGTCATTTTGAAATAAAAAAATAAAAAGCCTGATGCCTCTAATCCTGCCCATTT
The DNA here is from genome assembly GCF_024610735.1 of Ursus americanus. Lineage (NCBI taxonomy): Eukaryota > Metazoa > Chordata > Mammalia > Carnivora > Ursidae > Ursus > Ursus americanus. Next base: position 109,896,140 of record NC_142164.1, read on the forward strand.
GGCCTCTAAAAATGAGGAAACTTAAAAAAAAAAAACAAAAACCCACCACCACCACGACCAGGCCATCACCTATTTGGTTTTAATTGACACCTATGGATTTCCTGACTAGCCTGAAAAAGTCTTAGCTGGAGGCCAATGACCAAGATCAGCAGGCATGGATCCTTCCAATGAACTTTTTACTTCAATGGGTATGAAAGTTTAGAAATAGGTTCTATTTTTCCTCTCGAATAGTATAAAACCCCCATTAAAAGAAAAAATCTAAAACACAGGTATAATACAATGGGAATGTAGACTGTACAGGTTATCACAGATGTCTGAGTTACAGCATATTTGGAGGCCAAATATTTATTCATTATTAATCTAGATAAGAGGAAAAATTTGTATGCTAAAAACGCAATCTTGTAGTATCACATGGAATGCAAGTAGTACTTAACACGTGTCTAAGAAACTGCCTCACCTATCCAACTCCATGGACTCCTCAACTATCTCAGTGATGATCCCTAAGACTCCTGTTCCCACGGGGGCTGAGGTTTTCCTAAGAAAAGCCCAACGTCCACTATGCAGATAGAAAAGTTCCACAACCTGCTGTGGTGGTACTTTTACTCTGGCAGTGAACGGTGAAAAACTGTCGCTGATAATGAGCAGCTGTCTAAACCAATAAAACGGCTTTACCTCCTCTCTCAGTGCATACTGTTCAATGAGCTTCTTCAGCTTCTCGCCCAGTTCAATGTTTTCCTGGCGGAGTTTGGCGTTGTGTATGTCATGTTGTTCCAGCTGTGCTTGGATTTCATTTAAAGTGATTTGGAAGTGTGCAGTGGCTTCTTTACGTCTTTCTTCCTCCTCTCGTGCCTGCTGCATATTTTCTTCCTTATTATCCAAAATAATTTCTGTTAATGGTATAGACCTATACAGAAGATGCTCATAAAAGCTGCTGCTGCTCCGGGGGTTTATGTATTGTGACCCTGAAGTGTTGCTTCTCAACTATGATTCCCCTTCCCTTTATTTGTGACCAGAACGTGCTCATTTAATAAGCAAGCAGCTTTTCCTGAGTAAATAATCAGAGATACAAACTGCCCTGCTGTAAAATCAGTGCGACGTGCCGATCTAAAATTCACCATACTGAAAATAAATAAATTTAATTCACTATACTGAAAGACAAGTAAGGAGCTTCTCCACCCGGCCAGCTCCCTCCACTGTATGTTCCCACTCTCCCCTCCAGCTACACAGCAGCATCTTAATCAGCCTGACGAGAGAGACCCTTCTCGCAGCTTACTTTCTGGGTACACCTAACCACCTAGAAGGCAAGGGACTATTTCCATTACTCGCCAAAGATACAAGTGTTAAAAGATTTTTACATGTTTAAATGGCTATCAATCAAAATGTTGATTTCTAGAGGAAAAAAATACCACCTACTTTAGTGAATAATTAAACCCAAGCGTTCAAAAGCAAAGTAAAAACTAACAGCTCCCAGAGTAGGCCAAGATCCACTTCCTGAGCATCCCTGTACTCTAGCACCTCGGGCATCTGCTGGGCTAGGGCACTCTGAGGAGAGCTACTGCTCAAACTCACACCAAGCCTGTACATGAGGACAGGCCCACCTCCATGTCTCCGGCTCTTTTTCCTTCTCCCCCGGTTGGCACCAATCATCTTTGGGTACCTGCTCCCTCTTCCTTCATTCAGCCATGGTTTAAGTGCTATTCTAAAAGTACTTAGCCACTGGGTACTGGGGGGTAGGCAAGGGTGGTCTGGCAATGCAGCTGATGAACAGTCCCTAAGGAGCTCAGCCGAGGTCTTCCCTCCCCAGACTCGGTCTCTGCCTCAAGTCTGTTTCTACTCGGCTTCTCATCAAGTCAGCTTCTCCTACATGCTAATTAACCACTTCAGTGCTCAGCAGAAAACTGGCAACTCTGAGCTTCCTAAGCCAGGGCTCCAGGCAGGTAAGCTGTGGTCTAAATATCAATCTCAATTAGATTCCCCATGACCAGGTAGGAGGTTCATTATGAAGCATCAGGCCAAGCAAAATAGTAGAAAAGTGGTTGCTATCTGTCTCCACGTAGAGACAAAGATTTACTTCAAATAGGTACACAGTGATTATAAAACAAGCTAAGGCAGTGTCAGTCCCTCCTAAAAAACAGAAAACTGAACCAACTAACCTTTAACGTCTTATTGTGACGCTGAAGTTCCCTGCAAAGAGACTCTAGTTTGCTTCTTGCCAAGATAGCCTTGCTGTGTTCACTCTGCAAGTGAACTTTCTCTTTCACAATTTGGGCTTGTTTCTTCTGCAGAATCTTCATTTGCTTCTGAACATTCCTGCTTTCCTCCAGCTAAAATTAATAAGCACTTTACAATCAGGAAGTACAATGAACACCTTTGAGTTATGGCTAGAGGAATTATACTAAGAACTATGGAACATGTTTTCAAAAACCAAATATTAGACTATATATATTTTTAATTATTTCGTGCCATATTACTCTGCTAACCTTCTCTCTCTTCCAGTTGTGACAGGAAAGTAAGCAAATAATTTAGGGTAGGGAAAAAAACAATCTGAATCCATTTTTTTTTAAAGTAAACTCTACCCCAAAAGTGGGACTCAAAACTCATAGCCCTGAGATCAAGAGTCACATGCCCTACCGACTGAGCCAGCCAAGTACCCCTTAATCTTTTCTTATTACAAATTTTGAAATGATGTTTTTGGAAAAACTTTAGAAATCAACACCATCGAGTTTTACTTTTCTGAAAAACACACACAGGCTACTCTACTGAAATGGTCCTCTAAATTAGAATAAGCAGCACTGGGGTGCGTGGCTGGCTTAGTCAGTTAAGTGTCCAACTCCAGATTTCAGCTCAGGTCATGATCTCTGGGCTATGACATCGAGCCCCACAACGGGCTCCACGCTGAGTGTAACACCTGCTTAACATTCTCTCCCTCTCCCTCTGCCCACACTCCCCTCCTCAGCTCGGGCACATGTGCACACACTCTCTTAAAAAAAAAAAAAAAAAAAAGAATAAGCAGCACTCAGTGTTCTTTTGAGCAAGAGGAAAATTGCTGCAATTTTAGGTTTGGAGCAAATAAGTATATTTCAAGGTTAAATCAACACTAACAGATTAAGACTGCAGCCTTACGGACGGACGTTACACAGAGAGAATGCAGAGTCAATTTCAAGAGCAAGAGTGACACCTTGTGGCCTATCAAAACACACCAAGCACCCTTACATGCCATATGCTTACAGCTATTAAAAACATCCTTACAGAAATTCCTACAGGAAAAATAATTTTGTTTCTGTATAATACTTCTGCAAAATAGCCTTATGATGACTGTGGGTGTAGCACAGTTGCAAGAGGCTTCCAGTCCGTACGCACTATCTGTAACTCCATGAGAGCTGCAACCCCCTGCCCTCACAATCCTGAATCCCAGGCTCACAATTCCTTGCTCTTCTATCTCATTTTGTGTGTCGTCCTAAAAGAATCATTTTGGTTTCAGTTATTTTGACTTTGTTGTGGCTAGTCCAACTGAAGAACTGGATCTTTTCTTCAATTTAAATTGAGCTTAAATAGCCGCATGTAGCTAATGGCCACCACTTTGGACAGCACAGCTGTAGATTATATTGCTAGAACTCATCCAAATTGCACAGATCAGGGAACAGCAAACCTTTTCTGTAAACGGCCAAAAAGTAAGTGTTCCAGGCTTTGTGGGCCACATACTCAGTCTGTTGCATCACTGTATTCTTTTTTTTTTTTTTAAACACTTTAAAAATGTAAAACCATTCTTAGCTTGTGGGCAGCACAAAAACAGGCCTTGCCAGATTTGGCCCACTGGTTATATAATATCTCACTTAAAAAAAAAAAGACCACACACAACATACTTTACTGATCAATTCTCAAGTCAATGGGCATTTGGGTTTTCCGGATTTGATTACTTACAACGATATGAACACTGTCCTATGTGTTTCCTGGTACGCACAATGCAAGAATTTCTCTGGGGGCAAACCTAGGAGTGGGACTGCGAGGCAGTGATTAATGGTCTATTTCACATGACAATGCCAAATTGCTTTCCAGAGTGGCTGGCAAATGTATTCTTCCATCAGCGACTTATAAAGAGATCATGTAGATAGATGTATATCCTCTCCAAACTACATACAATCAGAATTCTTAATTTATGCCACTACAATGGACATAAAACCGCATCTCCTTCTGGTCCAGATTTGCATTTCCCTGATCATTAATAAAGTCGAACATCTCTTGATATGTTTATGTACCTTTATGTTAAGGTGTCTTTGTATCTTCATGTTTTTCCACTTCTATAAAATGCCTCTTACAGGTCTCTTGCCCAGTTTTCCATTGAGTTATTTGTTCTTTTTGTATGTATTTGTAGGTGTTCTTTAAATATTCTTGAAACTAAATATTCTGTTGGTTGTATTTGTTGGAATATGTTCTTCCCAGTTTTTAATGTGACTTCTCACTGTCTTTTGAAGCGTCTTTTGGTGAACAGAAACTTAATTTCAACACAGCCAATTTTTGCAATCCTTTCTCTGATAAGTGCTTTTTGTGTTGTAAGAAATCGTTCCCTTGGGGCACCTGGGTGGCTTAGTCGGTTAAGCGTCTGACTCTTGATAACGGCTCAGGTCACAGTCTCAGGTTCATGATATGGAGCCCCGCATCACGCTTTGCCATCACGCTTTGCGCTTGGCGGGGAGTCTGCTTCTGGTTCTCTCTCCCTCTTCCTTCCCGCCCCCTCTCTAAAATAAATAGGAGCACCTGGGTGGCTCAGTCGTTAAGCGTCTGCCTTCGACTCAAGTCATGATCCCAGGCGCCTGGGATCGAGCTCTGTACTGGGCTCCCTGCTCAGCGGGAAGCCTGCTTCTCCCTCTCCCACTCCCCCTCTGCTTGTGTTCCCTTCTCTCGCTGTGTGTCTCTGTCAAATAAATTAATAAATAAACAAATAAATAAATAAATAAAATCTTAAAAAAGTAAATATTTTTTAAAAATTCCTTAACCCAAGCTTAGACAAATATCATTTATATCTAAATAAATTTAAATATCTGAAATTTTTAAAGCTTAATATTTGACATTTAAATCCTTAATCCATTTGGAATTAATCATTGTGTATGGTATATAAAACTCTAATTTCTTTCCCATAAGGATACATACTTTTTTGAAAAGATTTATTTATTTATTTAAGTAATCTCTACACCCAACATGGGGCTTGAACTCACGACCCCGAGACCAAGAGTTGCATGCTCCACCAATTTAAACAGCCAGGTGCCCCAGGATATATACTTTTTAAGTTCCATTAACTTCATGAGGATGGCAAGTCTCCCTCAAATGCACCAATAGAATCCATGAAATCTTTAAAAAATCCCCAACTGGTGTTTCTTTCCCCCAATTTTTCCAAGTAAGTTGAATCTAAAATTTTATAAAGAGCCAAGAATAGCCAAGACATACTTCTAACAAAGAGTAATAAGAAGAATATATACACCTACCCCAGCAGATATCAAGATTTATTATTACACTATAATAATCTACACATGGGATGCCTGGGTGGCTCAGTCAGTTAAGTGTTTGCCTTTGGCTCAGGTCATGATCCCAGGACCCTGGGATCAATTACCACATCAGGATCCTTGCTCAGCAGGGAGCCTGCTTCTCCCTCTACCTGCCACTCTCCCTGCTTGTGCTCGCTCTCTCTCTCTGACAAATAAATAAAATCTTTAAAAATAATAATAAAAATAATAATCTACACAAATGCAGTCAGGAATGCGCTATAACAAGTACTTAAGAATCGTGTTATAAACCTAAAGATATCCACACTTGGCAAGTGACACGTGAGGAGTTCTGGTAAACATGGAGGCCACAAGGTCTCCCTGTGGACAATCCCAGTTACAGGGCAACACGCCGTACCACCTGCTCTATAGGACTTTTCTACTTATCCATGCCACAAGCACCAATGATGTCAGATGATGCTATCACAAAAAAGGCGGAGGGCAGTGATGGCTAAAGGCAAGTTTTCTAAATAACCCTTAGAAAGAGGCTACTCCACTGATGGTCTCACTGCTACATAACCTATACACTCTACCTTTTAAAAGAAATGAGTGTTGTTTCAAGAAATAAAGCTTTAGAACATTTTCTGAAAATGGTACACATTTCATCCTTCATACATTCAGCACAAATCTAAATCAAAAAGAGAGGTTACTACTAGAGAAGTCTTCAATGTGTCACACACCCTAAAATGAATGTAGCAATTATTACTGGGACTTAGAAATAACCATACCCACCTACACACACTCACACATGCAATAAAAGCCACAAACAAAAACAGCCTAGACCCCTGCTACTTAAAGTGTGCTCTAAGAGCTAACAGCATCAACATCATCACCTGGGAGCTTGTTAAAAAAAAAACAGACACTCAGGCCCCAACCTAGACCCAGCTAATCAGAATGTGCCTTTTAACAGAAGTCCCAACGATATGGGCGAATCTCAGGACTACCCTAGGCAACTATTTGCCCTTTCTTCTTATCTATTCATGGCTGTCTGCCTCGCCACAGAACAGAGTCAAGTAGCTAGCTAACCCTCTACGCTGCTTTCAGTCTTTCATTCTCTTTTTTCTTTTCCCTTTATTGTTCTTGTCTTCTTCTACCACTTCTTGCCCAGGACTCATGTGGATGGCACCAATAGGGACTGTATTCCACAGTAAGTGGAAGAGTTCCTTTCCTGAAGCCAGTAATCTGACCACAGTGTTTTCTTCCATCTTTGTATCTGTGACTGTTCTAGGCCATTTATACTGACGCACAGGGCTTCCTGCTGCTCTGAATAGAAGGTACTAGGCTGCCGAATGCCAGCTATATGGGCATATGCACACATCTCTTTATAAACCAAGGGAGAGTAATAGTTCTTTCAATAATAAACAGAATTAATTTTTAGAGCTGGCCAATGACAAAAAGTAGTATTTGTGATATGGAATAACCGCTTCAACAACAGACGAAAATGCATTAAAATCGTCAATAATTCACATAAGCTTTTCACAAAAGGCATTACTTTTAGCATTTATATTACACTTACTCATTCTAAGTTTCCCACAACCCTTACACTTCAAAGGGTTCTAGGACTTCCCCATTCTTTAACCTAAACAGGATGGCAGGTTTCCATGTTGAGACTTCTTTCATAATTTTAAAAAGAGAATTAATGTTACTTGAAATAACATAGGCCCAGAACAAATGAGGTCAGTTTCTTTAGAAGATGGAAAAAGAAACGCCTGGCACATAGATGTGAAATAAATACTTCCTGAGACACAGTATTGTTTTAGTAAACTATTTCATCAAACTCACAATTTCAATCACAATGGGTAGAACCTTTATCTCTAGAATTCCCTTGGGAAAAGTTCAATACAGGAACCACTACACCCAGACTAGCATCTACAGCATCACAACAGAGTATTTCTAAGTCACCCTTTTCATTTCTAAAACCGAGTTTTAGAAAATCTATGCTGTATCTTACCATTTATAATGTCCTATAGGTATCACTTATAAAATGAAGTCATACAAGCAACAAAAAGCCCCAAGAAAGGACATTCTCCTCTTCAATTTTGGAATACAAGATAATTTTACACCTAAAGCTATATCAAAATATTTTTAAAAGCTTATCAAGTACATACACATTGTGTGTATTTCATATGAACCTTAACTCCCTTGATTTAATACTCACAAGATCAGCGTATTTCTTACAGAGAGCTGCCAGCTTCTCTTCTGGAGTTGAAAGGGTGTTTAGGGCTTGCATCAGTAATAAAACTTCTTTTCCTGATGATTAACAAGATAAGAATGAGATCAAGTCTAACCTGTAAATTCTATATAACACTTCCTATGTTCTGACATCCAGAGTAAAATAATGTGTGCCTGTATCTAGACATAAGAAATTTACCAGCTAAATTAAGAAAGTTATTTTTAAATTCTGGATTAGCAGGAACCCTTCCCTTCCCATCCCCACCCCAAATTTCTTCACTCACTAATACTGCTAGCTATTTGTAAGAACTCTTGCTGAAGGCTTAAAAATTCCCTTGCTTAACCACTGATGTCCAAGTTAAGACAAAGGGCAAGTTACAAAGGGCAGAATATTTTTAAAAGCTTCCTACCCAAGTACAAATATAGAAACAAGTTCAAAGGGAATTTCAGTTGGTACTCTCTAAGATGCAGATAATCACTCATAACATGTTATCATTTCTATAAGCAATTTTAATAACTTCTGATGATTTAGAAAGCACATTCTGTGTGTTAACCAAGTTTAGTGTAAATAAAAGGATGTCAACCAAGTTCTTTTCGCCACAGGAGGAGCTAGCAACAGTATTTAAAAATTTTTTTGGCAGGGAGAAGCAGGTGGCTGAGATAGAGGACAAATGGTCTTTCAAAATAAGTGATAATATTTTACTTTTTAAGGAATAATTTTTATTTTTAAAAATGTTTACTCTTTGTTGTTGTTGTTAAAGATTTTATTTATTTGACAGAGAGAGACAGTGAGAGAAGGAACACAAGCAAGGGGAGTGTGAGAGGGAGAAGCAGGCTTCCTGCCGAGCAGGGAGCCCGATGCGGGGCTTGATCCTAGGACCCTGGGATCATGCCCTGAGCCAAAGGCAGACACTTAATGGCTGAGCCACCCAGACGCCCCTAAAAATGTTTACTCTTATATGTAGGACATTTCATTTAAAAATATACATTAAAAGGACTTTGGTATATGGTATACAGACTGCTATGAAGAAAAAATGCAGGCCGACTTAAAAATAGAGCACCTTCCTATCCATACAAAATTTCAGAAACAAAACCTCTCAAAGCCCAAGGCCAGTAAGAATTTTAAAAGAGATGACTAAACATGATTATTAAATATGATTAGAAGTAACCATTATGTAACCTGCAATTTTTAATCAAGATTTTAAAACCTACATTCCATCTGTTTTTTTTTTAAATATTTTATTTATTTATTTGACAGAGAGAGACAGCCAGCGAGAGAGGGAACACAAGCAGGGAGAGTGGGAGAGGAAGAAGCAGGCTCCCAGCGGAGGAGCCTGATGTGGGGCTCAATCCCAGAACGCTGGGATCACGCCCTGAGCCGAAGGCAGACGCTTATGACTGCGCCACCCAGGCGCCCCTCCATCTGGATTTTTTTGAGACACAATTCACATACCACAAAATTTACCCTTTTAATTTAGAAGTGTACAACTGAGTACATTCACAAAGTTTTGCAATAATCACTACTGCCTAATTCCAGAACATTTTCATCACCCCAAAAAGAAACCCCATATCCTTTAGCAGTCCCTCCCTCTTGCTCCCCCACTGGGACCCTGCCAACCACTATGCCGCTGTCTCCATGGACTTGCCAATTCTGAACATTTCATAAAAAATATATTCCCATTATGTGGCCTTGTGTGTCTGGTTCCTTTCATTTAGCATGTTTTCAAGGTTCACCCATGTAGGATGTTATTACTACTTCATTCTTTTTTATAGCTGAATAATATTCCATTGTACAGATATAATACCACACTTTTTTTATCCATTCATCAGTTGATGGATAACTGTGTTGTTTCAACTTTTTGGCTATTATGAAAGAGGCTGCCATGAATACTCATGTACACATTTTTGCACAGACATGTGCTTTCAACCCTCCTGATTACACACCTAGAGGTAGAGTTGCTGGGTCACATGGTATCATTATGGGCAACCTTTTTTTTAAATATTAAGTAATCTCTATGCCTAATGTGGGGCTCAAACACAACCCCGAGATCAAGAGTCACATGCTCCTCCAACTGAGACAGCCAGGTGCCCCATTCTGTGTAACTTCTTAAAGCTCCATACCTGCTTTTACAAATATAATAGGTGCTGCTGATTTTGAAGAAATTTGTCTGTAAGAAATTGAAATTATTTCTTGTATTTCTATAAGAATCTTCAGGTTTTCCAAGTTAGCGAAAAATATATTTAGTAAGGATAATTGTGTAGAGAAAACCATACAAATCAAACACCATTAATCTTAGGTATACTAAGTATAAAAAACTTGGGGGGGTGCCTGGGTGGCTCAGTCGTTAAGCGTCTGCTTTCGGCCCAGGGCGTGATCCCAGAGTCCTGGGATCGAGCCCCGCATCGGGCTCCCTGCTCCACTGGGAGCCTGCTTCTTCCTCTCCCACTCCCCCTGCTTGTGTTCCCTCTCTCGCTGGCTGTGTCTCTGTCAAATAAATAAAATCTTTAAACACACACACACACACACACACACACACACACACACACACACAAACAAACTTAGGGGCAGGGCGTCTGGGTGGCTCAGTCAGTTAAGCGTGTGCCCATGGCTTGGGTCATGATCCCAGGGTCCTGGGACTGAGTCCCGCATCGGGCTCCCTGCTCAGCAGGGAGCCTGCTTGTCCCTCTCCCTCTTTCCCCGTGCTTGTGCTCGCTCTGTCAAATAATTAAATACAAATTAAAAAAAAAAATTTAGAGGCAATGAGTAAGGCTAAAATAGAAGGGGATTTCAGATTTCATAACAAGATTTAACATATTACTTTCTTAGTTCTAAATCTCAAACACAGCAGGAGAAAGAAAACACACCCTTGAAAGCCAGTCTTAACCCACTTTCTGAATGAACTACAGGTAACATTATGTTGTCTCTATAGTGTTGTGACTAGATTTTAAATAAAACAAGCAAATAAATACACGGTTTTCACAGTAAATTTCAGTCAGACTACATTAAAGATGCAAACAAGGCAAGTCAAATACTACTTTGTCAAGCTGGCCCCGAATTTTGTCAAGAAAGCCTATTCCTGCTTACAGAGAACGTCCTCCTCTGCTATGTCTGACTCCTGCACAAAGTGCAGCAGATGCGCACACTGACCCCACTGAAGACGAGAGAGTATTAGCTCAGCATCCACCTCCACACTGGCCACGCTCATAACCACCTGTGCTGCAGAAAACAGAAGTAAAAAGAGCAGCACGTGAAAACGTCCAAGCACGGAGCACAGATCATTACCTAACGTTTTCTCTTTGCTCCTGTTGCATTCTGAGTCCTGCTGACCGTCAGGCGGATCTATTCGAGCTTCTCGCCTAGGAATCTCCTCTCTTGACTCTTGGGCGCAGTATGCTGGGCTCATCAAACTCCTGCTCTTTGTAATAAAATCACTGCCTTCATCCTCTTCCAATGAATGCTTGTTATTCGTGCCACCACAATTTGAGTCTTGATGTTGAAGAATATCATTTGATTGAGAGTTGCGCAACATATCTGCCTTCACCCCTAAGCCACACATTCCAGCTTCTTCCATTGTGCCAATCACAAGCTAGAGAGAAACAGGAAAAGAAAAAATATGGAAAGAAGGGTTATATCAAATGTAATCAACGTTTACAACCAATGATACACCCATAGGCTGACAGCTTTTTTTTTCTTAGTGATTTGTAAAATTGATGTAAATATGGTAATTTCTAAGTTTCACAGAGAGGGGGACATAAATGTAAAGTATAAGAAAATTAAAACAAATCACACAACTAAGTGGTACCAAAGGAAGTGAGAAATGCCATTTAGCTGTAAATCTAAACTTATTTCCCTAGTGGTGCCTGGGTGGCTGAGTCAGTTAAATGTCTGCCTTTGGCTCGGGTCGTGATCTCGGGGTTCTGGGATCGAGCTCCATGTCTGGCTCCTTGCTCCTTGCTCAGCGGACAGTCTGCTTCTCCCCTTCCCTCTGCGACTCCCTACCACTCCTGCTCTCTCCATGTTTCAAATAAATAAAATCTTTAAAAAAATTTTTAAAAAAGGGGCACCTGGGTGGCTCGGTCAGTTAAGCATCTGCCTTTGGCTCAGGTCATGATCCCCACGTCGGGCTCCCAGCTCAGCGGGGAGTCTGCTTCTCTCTCTCTCTCTGCCTCTCCCCCAGCTTATGCTCTCTCTCTCGCTCTCTCGCTCACTCTCTCTCTCTCTCTCTCTCTCAAATAAAATCTTTTTAAAAAGTACTCTAATTTCCTTTAAAAAAAAATAAATAAAACTTTTTCCCTATAAAATTCACCATTAAAATAATCAACATCTTAGAAATGAAATTATCCCAAATTAGTGAACATTAATTATCCTGTTCTTATCCTTGATGAGATGGTACAGCAGAGATGGCTCACTAGCTACCCAGCAAAAACCCTTGCTCCTGCAATATTCTCTAGGGCGGGCACTGCTGGACAAATGCTCAGCCTAGGACTCCATTTCTCAGCCCCCTGTATCTAAGCGGAACTCCCATGTAAAGTTCCCACCAATGGAATATAAGATGAAATAACGACTGTCCCTTCTTCAATAAGACTTTCATTCTTAGAAGCACACATTCTTTCCCCACCATCTCTTCCCCACTCTGGCTGAATGCAGAGGTCTCCTAGACCCTGAGAGACGGCACAGCTACAGGATGAAATAAGTAACAGTCTAGGCCCCTAAATCCCATGTACATACAAAGGAAAGCTGCCCTTCTTACAAAGAACACCCATACTGGAGTATTAGATGAGCACAAAAATAAATTTCTCTCACATTAAGCCACAGAGACTTTGGGAATAACGTTTTAAGCAACTATCCCTGCCCGAACAAATGTAGATAGTAGCCATGGGAGTGTAGGCATTATTCTCATGTTTTATTCTCAAATCAGTAAAATTTACCCCTTACTCTTTCTTCTATCATATTGTTAACCCCATTTATTTATGGGTTTTCCCCTCCCTTAACATATGATGTGGCACAAATTTGAATTCTATACATTCTATACATTTCCTCTCTGTATGAAAGAGGGCCTCATCCCTTTTTGAATAATACAATTGGGGGGGAAGGTGTCTAGTATCTTTCTCTTATCACAAGTGGACAAAAGCTACTGTCCAAAGTTAATAGGAGAGCAGAGATTCATTATTTCAAGTTACAAGAGTAATTCCAACTGAAGAACTAAAACTGATTTAAAGTATCAAAGCAGCAGGAGAGAAGGAGAGTATGGGAAGTAAGTCCTTATCTTTTATAGTCTAATGTTGATAAATCAGGTACTATGCTTCTGGAAGAACAAATTGGTATAGCCACTTTGAAAAACTCTTTGCCAATACAGATACATTTCAACCCAGTTAATTCTACTCCTAGGATTTTACCCAAGTGTGTACGTATGTGCAGCCAAAGGCCAAGAATGTTTAAAGCAGGGCTATCTGTAATTGCCCCAAAATGGAATCAACCCAAATTTGTAACAATAGAAGAAGGGATACATTGTACTATGCTCATACCACCCAGCAACAAGAACTAACTACTGCTAGATGCAGGGACACAGATGAGTCTCATAGACCAAACACTGAGAGGAAGGTGCCAGAGAATCCATACGGTCGGAAACCATATATATATATAAAGTTCAAAAACAGGCAAGGCTAATCAATTGTACTGGAAAGCAACAAAGTGGTTACCTTCTAGGGTAGGGTCTTCTGGAGTGCTTGGTAATATTCTATTTCTTTTCTTTTCTTTTTTTTTTTTTTTTAGATTTCTTTTATTTATTTGACAGAGAGAGACAGCCAGCGAGAGAGGGAACACAAGCAGGGGGAATGGGAGAGGAAGAAGCGGGCTCCCAGCGGAAGAGCCTGACGTGGGGCTCGATCCCAGAACGCCGGGATCACACCCTGAGCTGAAGGCAGACGCCTAACGACTGGGACACCCAGGCGCCCCAAGTAATATTCTATTTCTTGATCCAGATGGGGTAACATAGATGTTCACTTTATGAAAATTCATTAAGCCTAAACATTTACGATTCATGTACTTTACTGAAGTAAAAGCATTTCAGAAAAGTTTATTTTAAAACTTGCAATTTATACATTATTCAAGAGTTATGAAGAACCAAAACGAATTATTTTCCTCTGGACAGAAAGATTAGCAATGTGTTGCTTTTCATGACACTTTTAAAATAATGTGCATGCAATACTTTTGTTTCTTAAAAAAATTAACGCATTAAGGGGAAATCAGCTGTCTATTTTCAGAGTTGTTTGATGCCATACTCTAAGCCTAAAAATTAGAAATATTGAAAAGACTCTTAAATTCTTTCAAAAACTTTAAAAACTCACTTCCACATGTAATGCATTCTGTGGAATGAGATTTCTCAAGTGTAATCCATAGGTATTAAATTTATAAAACATTCATGATGAAGTTTCAAGAACTTCAAAACAAACATCTTTCATTAAATTCCATTCCTGCAGAAACTTCTTAAAGCCATGAATATGCCCAAATAACATACTACGTAAGTATTAATCTCAAACTAAATGCAAAGTGATCATTTATCGCTACACTTATATACAGCTACTAGTCCCACCTCTACTCTATATCAAATACTGAGCTGCCATATACTATTGGGCACATGGATAATGTTAACAGACACCTTCTATAAAGAAGCTGTACAGAGGAAAAATAATAAGTGCTATTAATATCTTTCCCAATTTTTATTTATTATTTTTTAAAGATTTTATTTTTATTTATTTGAGGGGGGGTTGAGCAGGGGGGAAGCAGAGGGAGAGGGAGAAGCAGGCTCTCCCACTGAGCAGGGAGCCTGATGTGGGGCTCGATTCCAGGACCCCAAGATCCTGACCTCAGCCAAAGGCAGAGGTTTAATCGACTGAGCTACCCAGGTGCCCCTTCCCCAATTCTTAAAAAATAATTTTTAAACCTATCCCCTGAAAACCATTAGTATAAGAATGGGTTCACAAAACCACAACATTGGTTTTAAACACTGATGAAAATCTGTTAAAAGATAATTAAAATGGAAGATTGCTATCTCTAATACATGACAGAATTTCTCAGAAGTGTAATGATGATAAAATTCACATCGTACCAGAAAATGTTTTGCCAAGCCACACCAAAAATATAATGAACAAGCAATTTTTTGGAAGAAGGGGGAGCCCTCATTTACTTCATGAGTAATTTTCACCAAGGAAAACCTGAGGCCTCTCCTAGGGTCAATTTTAATAAGAAAGGCACCTGAGGAATGGAATTTGTTAATCTCTCATTTTTCAGTTCTATTAGTGTTTTTCATAACCTTTATTGAGATATAATTCACATGTAATTCACCAATTTAAAGTGTACAATAGACTGGTTTTTAGTACATCCAGAGTTGTGCAACCTTCACCACAATCAATCTTAGAATACTATGGGGCACCCCAGAAAGAAACCCTCCATTACCCCCAGCCCTAGGCAACTAATGTATTATGTCTCTACAGATGTGGTTGTTCTGAACAGTTCACATAAGTAGAATCAGATAATATGTGACCTTTTGTGTTTGGCTTCTTTCACACAGCATGATTTCAAGGTTCATCCATGTTGTAGTTGTATCATTACTTCATTTCTCTTTATTGCCAAATAATATTCCATGGTTTGGATATACCATATTTTACTTATCCATTCATCAGTTGGGACATCTGGATTATTTCCAACTATTGGCTACTATGAATAATTCTGTTATGAACATTAATGTACAAGCCTTTATGTAGACTCATGTTTACATTGCTACAAGGTATATACCTAGGAGTGGAACTGCTGGGTCATATGGTCACTGTTTAACCTTTTGAGGAACTGTGACACTATTTTTCTAACTGCACCATTTTATATTCCCACCAGCAGTGTGTTAGGGTTCCATTATTTATACATTCTCACCAAGACCTGTTATTGTCTGTCCCTTTGATAATAGCCACTGCACCGTGAAGAGATCTCATCTAATAACTAATAGTGTTGAGAATCTTTTCATGTGCTTATTATTGGCCATTTGTATACCTCTTTTGGAGAAAAGTTTATTCAGATCCTTTGCCCCTTTTTTAACTGGGTTATTTGAAATTTTCTTATTGAGTTGTACAAGTTCTTTATATATGCCAGATCCAAGTCCCTTATCAGATGTATGATTTCCGAGTATCTTCTATTACTGTTCTCTCAATTTTGGAGAAAACGCACAATATGGTCACCTATTTCAAAATGTCATAAATTTAATTAAAAGTTACTCTGCCTTTCAGATTAAAGGCCTATAGGTCAATTTCAACTATCATAGACAGAAAAAGTTGAAGGACTAGAAAGGTCAAAATGTTTACCTAACTCAAAATAGTAGCTGGTGGCACTGAGCATAAATAAGGACACTGAATTAATGTGTAGAGTGAATAACCATCACATCTCATGCTGTCCTTCTATTTCATCATTCTCTATTTTTAGTTAATACTACTTTTTGTCTTTCCAGACACACCCCTTTTGCCTCTCAGCTCCTGTCACACACATTACATTATCACTTATTTGGTACGCGTATCCTATTAGACAGCAAAAGCTTATGCATAAAAGGTACTCAATTGCCAATTGATGGAGCACACAAGGGGCCAAAATGGTTGCTGAAAACAAGCCATGGAAAGTACCTAAACATTACTATAGAAGTTCAAGGAAAATACCACTACTACTACTTTATCTTTAGAAGCGATACAGTATTACATTTCCTTTCTTTCCTGTACAACTAATTTTTATGTATTTTTCACACTTGCTAATGACAGACTAACTTTGGCGCTACAAAATCTTTGTTTATGAATAAGCCCAGGTCCAGCTGGACTCTTGAAATAGCAGGCCCCAATTTTTCTACTGTAAGGACTATCTGTTCAAGAACCTACTTGAGTCTCTGCACTGGGCCATGATATGAAGCAAATTCTTAGGCCAACAACTTTAAATGGTAAATTATTTCTCAGCCCTCATCTCCTTAAGCAGAGACCTCTACATCACATGGCCAATACAACTTCCTACTCTGCTCTGATACCCATTCTGGATGCCTTTCTTGCTATAATCTCCTGTATAAACAGCAGCAGTATTTATATAGCAAATACTACATCCTGGCACAACTGTAAGCACTTTCCTGTACTAACTAACTTAATCCTCACAATGTCACAAGATAGGTATTATTCATTATCTCCATTTTACAGATGAGCAAACTGACAGGGTAAAGTCAAGTATCGTGCCAAAGCTCACTATTAGTAAATAGCAGAGCAAAGATTTGAACCCTGGCAGTCTGTTTCTGGGTCCACACTTTTTTTTTTTTTTTAGATTTTTTATTTATTTATGTGACAGAGAGACAGCCAGCGAGAGAGGGAACACAAGCAGGGGGAGTGGGAGACGAAGAAGCAGGCTCCCAGCCGAGGAGCCCGATGTGGGACTCGATCCCGGAACGCCGGGATCACGCCCTGAGCCGAAGGCAGACGCCTAACGACTGAGACACCCAGGCGCTCCCTGAGTCCACACTTTTAACCACAATGACATACTACTTCATGACTACCCTTTGTCTACTATACAAACACCCTTGTCCTGGCCCAGCCACCTAACAGACACCTATTTAATAATGGGTAGAGATGCTCCCCATATATTATGTATAAAAACAAATTGCAAAACAGTATGCACCACGTATTTTATATACACACATGTATATTTATGCATGTATATACACACACATATAAAGCATTGGGAGAAGGTGAACCTGGCTGGCTCGGTCGGTAGAGCATGCGACTCTTGATCTCAGGGTTGTGTGTGTGAGCCCCCCGTTGAGTGTAGAGATTACTTAAAAATCTTAAAAAAAAAAAGTTGAGAGCAAATACATCTACATATTAACAAAGGTTTTTACTTTACTATTTTTTTAGAGGGGGGAGGGATAGAGGGAAATTTTTTTTTTTTTTTTTGAGAGAGAGAGTGAGAAAGAGCACAAAGTGGGGAGGGCAAGAGGGAGAGAGAGAATCTTAAGTAGGCTTCATGCCCAGCATGGAACCTAATGCAAGGCTCAATCTCACAACCCTGAGATCATAACCGGAGCGGAAATCAAGAGTCACTTAACCAACTGAGCACACCAATAATGTTTATTTTTAAATAGTATAATTATGGGTGGTATTTCTTTTTCCTTCCCTGTATCTTCTAGTTTAACTACAGTGAATTTTTATTACTCTTGGAATTGAAAAAAATTCAAAAACTACTCATACTAATAACAGAACATCATAGAACATCTGTATGGAAGCATCATATAACATATGTAAATTTTATTAAGATTTCTACACACAGTCATTTAAGATAAAAAAATTTTTTAATTTTATTTTTAATTTTTTTTTTTAGAGAGGGAGAGTGAACACCCAGCGGGTGGGCAGACAGAGAGGAAGAGAGAGAATCCCAAGCAAGCTCCATGCCCCGAGCAGAGCCAGACATGGCGCTCCATCCCACAACACCAAGATCACGATCCAAGCTGAAATCAAGAGTAGGATGCTCAATCGACTGAGCCACTCAGAAGGCCCGAAATTAATTTATTTTAACACAAATGGATACTCAAATGAAATAAAGAATGTTAAGACCCACAACGCAACAAAAATTGGCAAATAGGAAGCAAGAAATCACAGAAAAGTAAAGACAAGTGGCTAGTAAACATATGCTTAACTTTACTCACAATAAGAGAAGTGCAACTTAAAACTATCAGATACCATCGTTCACATCAAAAACTTCGACCACACAGTGTGGGAAAGGGTGTGAGGTACTCTCAAGCATTCCTGGTTGAGGAACAAATTGCTTTAACCACTAAGGAGTCTAATTCAGGGCAGGGATTGTGTGGAAAGGGGCACAAAGGAACTTTCCAGGGTGATGGGAGTGCTCTATAACTTGATTAGGGTTTGGGTTACAGAGCTGCATCCATTTGTTAAAACTCAGCACGTACATACTTAACATGGCTTCATGGGCGAAAGGACCAACAGATGGATAGATAAATGAAAAGGTATAGTAAACTATCAATGGCAGAATCTAGGTGGTGGCAATATGGATGTTAGTATAAATTCTTTCAATTTTACTTTGTTTAAAAATTTCCAAAATAAAATGTTGGGGAAAAAAGTCCTGCCACATAGCTTCAACCGACCAAACTCCTTTCTTATCAATTTCTTCTATGGACAAGCCAGTATGTCTATGAAATTATACACATAATGACATTTATGTATCAGTACATATAGTAACAAAAAAAATCAGAAATACCCTAAATGTCCATTAATAATGAACTGGATGGTAATAACTTTGTATGGTGAGAGATGACAAACTGTGGTGAGCATTTTGTAATGAACATAAATGTTGAATCACTATGTAGTACAGCTGACACTAATGTAATATTGTATATGAACTATACTTCAATTAAAATAAATAATAAAAAGTACATACCCCCGACGAAAATAATGGACTGGATAGATCAATTGTGGTACATCCATACAATGGAGTACTATAGCACCTATTAAAAAATAAGGTAGTTGTAGAATTACTGATCTGTAAGGGTAAGTTGAAAGGGGATAAAGAAAAATGCCCAATACTATGTATGTATTATATGCCATGATTTGGGTGTGTGTGTGTGTGTGTGTGTGTGTGTGTGTGTGAGGAGGGTGGTTATATAAGTTTATGAGTGGGAATCATAATACAATCTCTGGAAGGATACAAAGAGACACAGTAATGGAGAGAAACTGGAGGTGGCGGGGGAGGTGGGGGACACCACGCTTTAACAGCATGCCTGTTTTTATCTTTTAAGTTATGGACCATGAGTTACCTTCATAACAGTTTTTTTCTTTTAAATACCAAGATGAATAGAGTAATATAGTACTTATCATTAGGAAAAATGAGGAGGAAATGTTTACTGAAATTCCAATCTCAAATGAAAATGAAACCAACAATAAGTGGTTTCAAGATAAATTTCTATTCGAACTTTTCCCTGAAAATCGTAAAATAAACTATCATATTTTCATTTTGTTTATGAGTCTATCGTCATGAGCAGCACACACAGCCCTTATAGCTTGAAAGACACTAGAGAGAGCAGGTCATTAGGCCACAGCAGTGTTTACTAGAGCCCTAAACCCCAACAATCCTCCACCCCAGCCATTCCCCTCCTGTCAAAGGATGCATTTCTCAACCTTACTCCCATTGTCTAAATACTTGCAGCTAAGATGATTCCTTAAGTGAAGGAGAGAGGCCTTCAAAATGGATAGCCACCAGGTCACCAACCATTAATTGTAAGAGCAAATAACTATTATAGAAACTTTGGCAAACATGAATACACTGTATTCATCTACTACTTGTAATAGCTTTTCCATCAATACATTTGAAACTGAGATCACACAGGAATTAAAAACCTAAAGAAAAAAGTATTTAAATAAGTTTCTTTCCCTTCTACTCTGTAGATAAAGAGAAAGATGAACAATTTTAAAGTTAAAACTTTCAGTTATGCTCTTTCAAATATTATTGAAGCTAAAGAACCATATCTCTTTGGCTTATTTTGTTTAAAGGGCTTAAATGTTTTTAGTAATGACTGTTCTTTTACTAACACTCTAAATAATAAACAAAAAAGCCAACACCACATTCACTTCCTAATTATTTCAACTACCATCTGCTTAAATGAGATTGAAAGTCTTCAACCAGTGCTAAGCACGTGTTAAAAGCAGAAATCACTCAATGGTGGCTCAGTCGGTTAAGTGGCTGCCTTTGGCTCAGGTCATGATCCCAGCGTCCTGGGATCAAGCCCCGCATGGGGCTCCCTGCTCAGCAAGGAGCCTGCTTCTCCCTCTCCTTCTGCTGCTCCTTCTGCTTCTGCTCTCTCGCTTGTGCTCTTTCTCTTAAATAAATAAATAAAATCTTAAGAATAAAAGTCACTCAATCCTTGCCACTGAAGGCTAGGGCAGCCCTTCAGAGGAAGCAGGTAGGTAAGACTGTGCACATTTATGCATTTTCCTGAGGAGAGAGCCATAGCTTGCCTTGGGTTCCCAAAATATCTTGGAAAAGTTTACCAAGTAGGTAGAGAAAACCTTCAGAACCTGCAGGTCCCTTTATTACCGCATTTAACCTTCCCCTCTGCGAGGTGGGTCTTACTGTTCCCAGCTAAAGATAATGAAACTTAGTGAGTTGAAGTAACTTGCCCACGATCATATTAAAGTCAACAAAAGGAACTTGCAAAATTCAAAACCAGGTCTGTCAAACTCCAGAGTCTAGGTTTTCTTCATTATACAACTCCCTTCACACTTCATACATTAGCCTTGAAAAATAAAAGTTCAAACAGATCTCTCATGCAGTTACAAAATAAACCTCAGAAATTAAATGATGTCTGAAAATATATAGCATGCTAGATATACAAGGATGAAATTAGGAAAACATCAGGAAAGAGCTTTAAATTTTTAGCAGTGATTAACTCTGGAATTTAGGGAGGGGAGAAAGGACAAATTTGGCGGTAGGGATATCTTTAAATAATTTAAGTGATTTTTTTTTAAGGTACTGAGGTTGTTGTTGTTTTACTTTTTTGGCCCAACTTGGGGCTTAAACTCACAACCCTGAGATCAAGACCTGAGCAGAGATCAAGAGTCTGATGCTTAACTGACTGAGCCACCCAGGCATCCCTACTTTTTTGTGTCTTAGGATAAACTGAATTAGCTCTAAAAATCCCTTCAATCCTAGGTTTCTAAATAACTTGCCCTAAGAGTTGTCAACTACTAAACAGGAATATGAGGACAAGCGTGCATGCTGGCCAGGCCCGGGGGGGGGGGGCAGTGAAGGAAGAACCGCCTGAGGAAATACTGAAGATACCAAAAATACTCTGTATCTCTCAAGACATCAGCTATCAGCCTTAGTTGATTTTCAAAATATGAACCTCCCTCCTAAACGTATCCAGTATTTTGAGAAGCTTTTACATTTCCAAATATGAACTGTACAAACTTATTATAACATTTACATTTTCACATGCTTTTTAATTTTTTTAAATAGGAGTTGGTGGGGGTTTTATGTACTTTTTAAATCAGAAAAGTGACTTTAGCTTTATATAAATCATTTAAAATAGTTTATATACTAAAGCTATTTTAGTCTTTCAAATAATTATTCTGGATAGCAAACTTTTCCACACAGTTAACACTGCATCAATCATTCATCTCAAAATTCTGTTTTAACCATTCTGGACCAAAGCCTTTAAAATATATATTACATAACTTGATGCCTCCTTAAATAGTAGTCTGTTTCACTGTGTTAGAACAAAAGAATGAAATGAAATTAAAGGGTTTTAATTTTTAACAGACAAAATGATAATATTACTGAGCACTAGAATATAATTAGATTCTGGAGTACATCTCTACAATATGCCTATATTCTTTTCTGGGGGCTGGGGAGGGGTAGAAGGAGAGAGAGTCTTAAGCAGCCTCCGTGCTTATCTCATGACCCTGAGATCACGACCTGAGCTGAAACCAAGAGTCGATGCTTAACCGACTGCGCCACCCAGGTGACCTCCCCCAATATTCTTTACTACAATAAACTCTTAATATCACAAAATATAAACTCCCACAGATGAAACCTTATTTTTATTTCAAGCATGAAATACTTGTCAGAGACTTCTTAATTATATAGCACTGTCTTCCAAAACAGACCATGTAAACCCATATAGGGGAATTCACGATATTAAAAATGGTGTCATTTCAAATTGGTAAAGGAAATAAGTGATTTCAGGTATCTCCCAAACCATATGGGAGAAAAAGAGGGAAACCCTGTAGCATCCCTCCAGATGTACCGAGACGGAAAAACAGAAAATGAAAACCACAAAGAACTAGAAGTCCTAAGTAAAATTTTCTTCATAACCTTAGCATGGGAAAGATCTGAGTAAACCAAGAAGCACAGAAGCTATTTTTTAAAGGAGAAGATGATCAATTTGGACCAGCTTCAAAAGGCCACATTTGTACGGGCTTCAAATGAGTCAGAGACCCATTTGCGAGGGTTTGTGAACAAGCAGATCACAGTTATAGAGAATGTTTAACCTCATTCACAATTAAAGAAATACAAATAAAAATGTAAATCATCTTTAACCTACCAGATGTAAAAAGGTTGATTTAAAAAGAACAAAACAAACCTTACTATGAGTAAACAGGTCCCTCAGTACAGTCCTGGGGAGTCTGAGTATTAGTTTTGTAGGGGTATTTAGCAGTATCTATCAATGTCTGAACACACATTCACTTTCATCCAGCAATTCCACTGCTAGTTTATTCTGAAGATATTCTCACTCAAGGGCAAAGGCTATTCACCAAACTACTGATTGTTACAACCTAAAACCACCTAAATATTTATGAATAAGGAACTGTTTAAATAAATAATGCTCATCCATACAAGGTAAAATTGCAGCTATTCAAAAGAATAATGTAGATCCACGTCAATATGGACAGATCTCCAAGGTATAATTAAGTAGGGAAAAATACAAACATCTGGTGCAGGATGAACGTCTCAGTATAAATTAAAAATGTATTCATAGGGGCGCCTGGGTGGCTCAGTTAAGCGTCTGCCTTCAGCTTGCGTCATGATCCCAGGGTCCTGGGATGGAGCCCCAGATAGGGCTCCTTGCTCAGCAGGGAGCCTGCTTTTCCCTCTCCCTTCCACTCCCCCTACTTACGCTCTCTAACAAATAAATAAATAAATAAAATCTTTTTAAAAAATGTATTCATATAGGCTCAGTCATATAAGCGTCTGCCTTTGGCTCAGGTCATGATCTCAGGGTCCTGGGATTGAGCCCTGCATTGGGCTCCCCGCTCAATGGGGAATCTGCTTGTCCCTCTCCCCCTGCTCGTGCTTGCTCTCTCTCTCTCTCTCTCAAGTAAATAAAATCTTTAAAAAAAAGAGACAAGAAATAACAAGTGTCGGAGAGGTTACAGAAAAAAGGGAACCCTTGTGTACAGTGGGAATGTAAAACGGTGCAGCTACTATGAAAAATAGTATGGAGGTTCCTCAAAAAATTAAAAATAGAACTAGCACATGATCCAGCTATTTCACTTCTGGGTATTTATCTGAAGAAAATGAAAATACAAATTTGAAAAGATATCTGCATCCCTATGTTCACTGCAGCATTATTTACAACAGCCAAGATATGGAAACAATCTAAGTATCATCAGTGGATGCATGGATAAGGAAGATGTGGTATACATACACAATGGAGTATTACTCAGCCATAAAAAAGAACACAATCTTGCCATTTCCAACAACAGGGATGGACCTAGAGGGTATCATGCTAAACAAAATAAGTCAGAGAAAGACAAATATTGTATGATTTCAATTGTATGTGGAATCTAAAAAACAAAACTCACAGATACAGGGAATAGATAGGTGGTTATTAGAGAGGAAGGGGATTGGAGGTGGGCTAAAGGGTAAAGGAGGTCAATCATATAGGTGATGGATGGTAAATAGACTTACTGTAGCGATCACTTCGTAGTGTATGCAAATACTGAATTCTTATATTGTACATCAGAAACTAATATAATGTGATATTACCATTTTACCTCAATTAAAATAAACTGAAAAAAAAAAGCCTACTGTTTGAGATACATGGGATTTACAAAAGAGGGTTAACACAATATACATAAGGCTAACTCCTTAGTAAAGGGAGGAAGGAAAACACCTAACATCTACTAATTGCTATGTGCTAGACATTTTAAATACATTACTTACTTTAGCCTTACAATTCTAAGATAGTAAAAATGTCACTACATCATATAAACTAAGGAGCAAAGTAGGAAGTAAGAGGGGGAAAAGTCCATTATTTGAGACATACATTTATTGAGCATGGTATGGAGGTAATGCTTTTATGGGGGATGTACTAAAGAATCGCACTGGAAGTTAAGAATTATGATGAATACCCAAGTGTTCACTGACAGATAAACAAAATGTGGTATATAATACATACATTAGAATACTTATTCATCCTTAAAAAGGAAAATCTTGACACATGCTAAAACATGGAGGAACCCTGAAAATATCATGTTTAAGTGGGGGCTCCTGGCTAGCTCAGTCAGAACAGCATGTGACTCTTGATCTCCAGATCATGAGTTCGAGCCCCACACTGGGTATAGAGATTACTTAAATAAACTTTAAAAAGGGGCACCTGGGTGGCTCAGTCAGTTGGACGTCTGCCTTTGGCTCAGGTCATCATCCCAGCATTCTGGGATCGAGCCCCATGTCGGGCTCCCTGCTCTGCAGGAAGCCTGCTTCTCCCTCTCCCACTCCCCCTGCTTGTGTTCCCTCTCTCGCTGCCTCTTTCTCTGTCAAATAAATAAATAAAATCTTTAAAAATAAATAAATAAATAAAAAGGGACGTCTGAATGGCTCAGTTGAATGCCCAGCTCTTGATTTTGGCTCAAGCCATGATTTCAGGGCTTGAGCCCTACACTGGGCGGGGGGGGCGGCCCCCCCACAAGGATCTGCTCAGTGGGAAGTCTGCTTGTCCCTCCCCCTCTGCTCCTCCCTGCCCCTAGCCCTGCTCATGCTCTAAAATAAATAAATCTTCAAAAAATAAATAAAAATCTTCAAAAGTCTTTAAAAAAATAAACCTAAAAAATATATATATCATGTTAAATGAAAAAAGCCAGACACAAAAGAACAAACACTGTATGATTCCATTTATAGGAAATACCAGTAACAGTCAAATACACAGACAAAGAAAATAGAATAATAGTTGCGAGGGGCTCAGGGCAAGGGGGAATGGAGTACAGAGTTTCAGTTTGGGAAGATGAAAAAGTTCTGGAAACAGATGATTGTGTTGTTTGCACAACACTGTTAACGTAATTGATGTAATTAATACCACTAAACCATATGCCTGAAAAGGGTTAAAATGGTAAATTTTATGTTATGCATATCTTACCCCCCACACACACACACACACGAAAGAATCATGATGAATGTATTTTGGTTTAGAATGTTCTTCAAGCCTTTAGCAAATAAAACCTAACTTTATACTGGCCATTAGAAATTAAATGTAAAAATATTGTGGTTGCTAGGATTACTGAATTGCTCCATTAGCAAGAGAAAGCAGTTCAGTCAGTAATAACTGGGATTCCACATTCCTAGAACAAGGTTTAGGAATAGGGCCAGGAAAAATAAGCCTATTCTCTTCTGACAGAATGGTCTTGGGAAACATGAAACAAGGAAAAGCAGAGCCCACTTCTGAGAAAACTCAGGGGCAGTGGTTCTCAAAATATGGTCCCTGTGGACATTTCCAGGTAGTCTGCAAGCTCAAACATTATTTTCATAATAATACAGAGATATTATTTGTGTTTTGGTGTTAACGTTTGCACTAATGGTACAAAAGTAGTAAAGAGTAACAGTGCTGACTACTTAGAACAAAATTAAGGCAGGGGCACCAAACTCTAAGTCATGGTTTTCTTCACCACCATGTACTCTAATGGAGGGGGAGGCGGCATTTTTACTTACAAATGCCCTTGAGGAAGCAATACAATTATGAATTATTATTAAATCTCAACCAATGAGTACACATCTTTTTAACTGTGTGAAGACATAGAAAAGTACACATAAAGCACTTCCACTGCACACCAAAGTGTGATGGGCATCTTAAAGAAAACCACTAATGCAGCTGTTTGAACTACAAGCCCAACCAGCAGCTTTTCTCATGGATCACCTTCTTTTTTTTTTTTTTTTTTAAGATAAACTGTGCTTGTTATTCAGACTTGGGTATTTGACAAACGTATTTTCCAAAATATATATAGTGAGCCTGTTACTTCAAGGCAAACGACAGATAGTATTTGTTGCCAATGACAAAATTCGAATTTTTAAGCAAAATTTAGAATTTTTTAAAACTATCTGCTACCTGGGGCACCTGGGTGGCTCAGTCGTTAAGTGTCCGCCTTCGGCTCAGGGCGTGATCCCGGAGTCCTGGGATCAAGCCCCACATCAGGCTCCTCTGCTGGGAGCCTGCTTCTTCCTCTCCCACTCCTCCTGCCTGTGTTCCCTCTCTCACTGGCTGTCTGTCAAATAAATAAATAAAATCTTTAAAAAATAAAAAAACTATCTACTACCATGAGTTTGACAGCTTCCCAATACTTAAGACTTTTCTGTACAATACAGGGACTACAGTCAATACTAATATAACAACACTGTATGGTGACATATGGAGACTACACTTAAGGTAGTGAGCACTGAGTAATGTAAAGAGAATTGTTAAAACACTATGCTATACACCTGAATAACATTGTTTAAAAAAAAAAAACTCTCCTGATGACATCAGTGGTGATACTAACATGATTTTGATATTATATAACAAAATGTGTCAACGTTTGGAAGATTGACACAATTTGGTAAACCCATACTTTTCAAATGACTAACAGATGATATTACAAAATGATGCATGGGAGAAAAAACATCCATTCAAAGTGCAAAACAAAGCATTATATTTTAATATAACAGTACTAAAAGTTCAGTAGAGTTTCAGATCCCACATTGGCAACTAACCTTCAAGAACTACTACTTGCCAAGTTTTGGTGTAATATCAAAGAATTTCCACAACTGCCTAAAAAAGCTATTAAAACACTCTTCCCTGCTCCAACTACATACATGTGTAAGGCCAGACTGTCTTCCTACACTTCAACTACAACAGCATATTGCCACCGACTGAATCCAGAGGCAGATACGAGAATTCAGCTCTCTATTAAGCCATTCATTAAAGAAATCTACAACAACATAAAACAATGCCACTCTTCTCACTTAAAATATAAATAAATAAAGACATCTTGATTTTTGTTTAAATTCCCTTCATCTATTTCACCCATTCACCCACCCACCTCCCCTCCGGCAACCACCAGTTTGTTCTCTGTTACTTAGGAGTCTGTTATTTTGGAAAATCAGTATCTAATTTTCAAAAACCATCATGTTGATATGTGGCAGACGGCTTCTGACATGGTCCCCAATGATCCCAGTGATCCTCCTGGTATTCACAACCTTGTATAATCCCCTCCCCTTGAAAGCAGGCTAGACCTAGTGACTGACTTCTAATGAAGAGAGAATCTGGCAAAAGTGAGGGCCTGTTACCTCTATGGTTGTGACAAAAAAACTGCAACTTCCTTCTCTCTTCTGCTGACAGTCTTGCTCATTCTGATGAAGCCAGCAGCCATGTTGTGAGATGCCTATGGAAAGGCCCATGTGGCAAGGAACCAAGGGAACCCTGGAGCCAACAGCTCATAAAGAACTGAATCCTTCCAATAACTACATGAGTGAGCTAGGAAGTGGATCCATCCCCATCAAGCCTTCAGATGACTAGTCCATGAGACCCTGAAAAGCAGAGGACCCAACTAAGCCACACCCAGATTCCTGACCTACAGAAAGAGATCATAAATGTTGTTTCAAGCACTAAGTTTTGGGGTGATTTGTTACACAGCAATAGATAATTAGTACAATATGAGTTCATTTTAAATGAATAATAATTTACTATATGTTTTAATTTCTAATAAAATATTAGATATAACCCACAAAACAAAAGCATACTTAAAAATTATGCAAAAAGATCCTGAAACCAAAAAGTTTGAGAACTGCTGTCCTGGTTGTGATGGAACAGGAATAGAGAGACTAGAAGGCCAACTCACTCAAACCATGGCCTGAGAGGGGTCCTTACCTCGGCACCCTTAACCAAGCAGATCCATCTCTAGGGAATATGGCCCTGGGACCAAGTTCAAAGACAGCGAGCCAGGAGTGCCATTTCCTGTGGTTCATTCAGAAGCCTCTCCAACAGTAGCTGATATACTTCCTCATTTAATCCTCAGAACTATCTTATAGGCAGGTATGATGAACAAACAGGCTCACTGATATCATTTAAAGTAGTTTGTCCTCGGTCATGAACCTAAGGGCTTGGAAAGCAGAGACTGAATTCTTAGCTTTCTCTGTATCATTCCAGAGAATACGTTCTTCCAAGGTTATGTTAAAAATAAATGTGGTGGGGTGCCTGGGTGGCTTGGTTGGTTAAGCTGTGGCCTTCAGCTCAGGTCATGATCCTGGAGTCCAGGATCAAGGCCCTCATCAGCTCCCTGCTCAGCAGGGAGTCTGCCTCTCCCTCTGACCCACCCTGCTCTTGTGCTCTCTTTCTCTCTCAAATAAATAAATAAATCTTTTTAAAAAATAAATAAATGTGGTGATGGTCACAAAACTCTGTGAATACACTGAGAACCACTTGAGCTGTACACTTTAAGTGGGTGAATTGTATGGTATGTGAATTATACCTCAATAAAGCTGTTAACCAAAAAAATGAATTAATACCTGAGTAAAACCAGAGCAGGGACAGAGTTCTGAGGAGGGATATAAACTGGAAGCAATAAGTTCTAGGAGCTGTCCCAACTCCTAACTCTTGGCAGCAAAAGGCTGCCAATAAGCTGTCGCAATATGTTATGAGCACGGGGAGCACACAGAGGCATTAATAGGTAAATGAGGAAAAAAGAGAGAAACCAGCGCTGAAGTTAGGATGAGGGTGAAGAAGCCAAGAAATGAGCAAAGAGGTCCAGAAAAGGTCTAGTTGGGACACAGCTTCTTTAGCCTTATAACTTCTCTTATAGTACTAAGTATTACTACACTTACTACTAATATCTGTGGTAGGTGCTAACATCTGCATTAGACCATGCACATCATTTGCCTTTTAAAACAAGGATGATGGCACTAGATTTCACATTTAATTTCTATGACTATTTTATAAAAATAAAGGGTGCTGGACTCCATGATTTGCAAAATCATTTCTAGCTCTAAAACTGTAATTCAATGATAATCTGCAAACTGAAAGATACCTGCATTAGCCTAAACACCCATCTAGGCAGCAAAAATATCAGGAAACCCCAAAATTTTAATGCTCAAAGCTACTAAAATATGCTTGGGCCTGACCTATTTTGCAGAGGGGCAGGGGCTGGGTCACACAATTAGTATCTTCAAGCCACAGACTCCTAAGATGTAAAATGGTCTTCTACTTTTATGGGTTACCTAAATGGAACACCCCGTCCCAATTTTATGAAGTCACACTTCGCCAGCTCCACGTGGACCAACCATGATGTACGTCTGAACATCAAGCTTTCTCTTTTCTCTTGTCCTACTTACCCAGACCACTTTAGCTCTTTGTTAACACTGTGTTGTGTGGACTTTGAGACAGGTTTTTACAAAAAGGTCTCTCTAAACCCTCAATCTTTCAATTTATCCAAATTATACTTGGAAGTGCTTTTGCAGAGAATTAAAGCACAGCACACCTCCTAACTCATTTATCTCAAGGTTGACCCAAGGCCTCAGTGAAACAAAAGGTATGAAACCTGTAAGGCTCAAAATTCCCCTCAAAACTTCCCAGATCATAATAGTTTTTCTATACCCCCAATGATCCAACCCACACTTCACAATTTCTTTTCATTTAACAAAAACGATTACTCTTTTGACCTACCACTGAGTTTTGCTTACATTCAACAAGGAGCATGTTTTTATTCACTATTCTCAAGAAAAATGTTAAGAGAGCACAGGACACATGGCATACAAGTAACAACTTTGGAGCCCCAAAAGTCTGACCTTCAAGCATACCACTTACTGCCTCCTATGCAGCCAGGAGGGAGATCAACCTCTCAGTTTCCTGCTATCTATAAACCAGGGATGTACATTATCTACCTTCTAGAGTTGTAAGATTAGATGTGATCAATATCAACTGTAGCATGCAGAACGGTTATAATAATACCTGAATTAGGATGCATTTGCAAATTATGCAAAATGCCTACATTCTCACTTTTAATATGGCCCACATGCCAATTCATAAAATACTTAGCAAAATGTGCTTCTAAGCCACTGGCACATCTTCCTTGCCAAACCATTCTACACTGACCTTTCTGAAAGTAGGGAGTGGAGAAGTGCTGGTTTAGCAACATTACTTACGGCAACTACAGAGTGGGAAGTTGGGGATAATGGGGGGTCGTTCTGGGGGACATTTTCGAAATGTAACACAGAATGCAAATCAACACCCTAAGCAATAAATGCTAAGGAAAATTATTTTGATAGCGCGGGAGGATAACACTGGTTATTTTATATATCTTTTCCATCCAGTAATAAAATTTAAGTAGTTATAAGTACCAAGAGAGTTTCAACTAAGAAATGAATTGAATCATAAAAATATACTCTCAGGGTTCAAATCCTTAAAGGGTCACCTGAACTATTTTTATTTTCTTCTGGAAATGCTCCACTTGGGAAAAATTTAAACACAGCTAATTCTCAGTGTTAACAAATACTACATTAAATTTGTACATTACTTTATACATTTAAAATACTGTCACATCTGTTACATTAACTAGGGGTGCCTGGGTGGCTCAGTCAGTTAAACGTCTGCCTTCGGCTCAGGTCATGATCCCAGGGTCCTGGGATTGAGCCCCGCATCAGGCTTCCTGCTTAGCAGGAAGCCTGCTTCTCCTCTCCCACTCCCCCTGCTTGTGTTCCCTCTCTTGCGCGGGTCTCTCTCTCTCTCTGTCAAATAAATAAATAAAATCTTCTAAAAAAAAAATAAAAAATAGGGGCGTCTGGGTGGCTCAGTCGTTAAGCGTCTGCCTTCAGCTCAGGGCGTGATCCCGGAATTCTGGGATCGAGCCCCACATCGGGCTCCTCCGCGGGAAGCCTGCTTCTTCCTCTCCCACTCCCCTTGATTGTGTTCCCTCTCTTGCTGGCTGTCAAATAAATAAATAAAATGTTTAAAAAAAAATAAAAAATAAAAATAAAAAATTAAATAAAATACTGTCACATCTGTTATATTAACTAAAAGTTACTGATAATCAGTCTAGAACCAAACAAAAAGTAATTGAGGGAGGGGGAAGGGGTGAGTAGGGGAGGAAAAGGCCAAGGAACTTCTTTGGGATATTAAATTCTGCTAGGTAAGCAGAAACGGTCCATGCAGTAGGTACATCGGTTGCACAATTATATACCAACTCTAGGCCAACTTCATCAACTCTGAGCTATCTTATTTAAGCAAGTTTTCTGTTACTTGACTGAGCCTCAGATGTTGTATCTATCCACCTGGGGATATCACCTACTCTGTGAAGGTAAGCAGATATTAGAATGGAAGCACATTTTAAGTGCCTAGCACATTGCAGGAGACAGTGAGGACTCAAATTTCTTTCCTTTGAAACACAGCTCTCTGTAAAGTATAAAATCTGAACAGCATATCTATGGAAAAATCTATTATAGTGAATCCTTCTGTAAAGAATCCCATACACAAGCAAATCACACACAGCCTACTTTATGGCCTCTAGATTTGACACATACATTTCTACATAAAACTTCTCTAGTCAATTGAATGGACCTAGAGGGCATTACGGTAAGAGAAGTCAGAGAAAGACAAATACGATACTTCATTTGTATGTGGAATCTTAAAAAACCGAAACAAATGAACAAACAAAAAGAACAAACAGACCCATAAATACGGAGAACTGATGGTTGTCAGAGGGGAAGGTGGTGGGAGGATGGGCAAAATGGGTGAAGGGGAGTGAAAGGTACAGGATTCCACTTATAGAATGAATAAGTCACAGGAATAAAAGGTACAGCACAGGGAATATAGTCAAAGGTATTGTAACAGCACTATATGGTGACAGATGGTAGCTACACTTGCAGTAAATGTATAATTCACCGTAATGTATAGACTTGTTGAATCACTATGCTGTATACCTGAAACTAATGTAACCTTATGTGTCAACTATACTTCAATTTAAAAAACAACAACAACAACAACTTCTTGGGGCACCTGGGTGGCTCAGTTAAGCGTCCAACTCTTGATATCAGGTCAGGTCTTAATCTCAGGGTCATGAGTTCAAGTCCCGGATTGGGCTCCATGCTGGACATGGAGCCTACTTAAAAACAAAACAAAAACAACACAACACAAAGACAAACCAAAAAATGAAAGAAAAAAAAAACCCAACACTTCTCTAGTCAAAAACAACATAAATGACGCACATAACATACAAACCACCTTCCAGTAACATAGTATATAAATGTGGCATATTAAAAAATAAATTAGAAAAAAATAAATGGGGCATATCATGATCTAAAAACATGGAATTACTAAAGGACTGTGCTATATCTGGTCTACTCTCATTACTGCTTTGCCTCTTTGGTTCCCCTTGAAAATGAAATTGACCAAAGTTTGAAAATAGAAAACAATGTTGTAAAGAGAAGGTCACTTTATTATTTAATCTCTGTGTCAGAAGAGTGGAAATTCAAATCCACAAATGGGGAGAAAAACAAGATAATGAAACGGTTTCTTCCTACCCCATACTCTTGCCACACCCTGACTGGACTTCTCCTCATTTTATCTATCACAGAGAGATTCTGGGAAGAGAGAAAACTACAAAACTACAAAGATAGGTTTACAATATTAATAGCATCCTAAAAGCAAGAGAAATGGATCTTTCATATATTCTCCCTACCAGATCAAGTAAAATTCTACATGCCTGGCACTGTGCTGAACGCTTCTCATCAACATTTACTCTTCACAACAATCCTATGTGGTAGGTGTTAGCATCATTGCCACTCTACAGATGATGCAACTGAGGCTCAGAAAGATTGAGAAACTCATCCAAGGTTGCACAGCTAGTAAAGTAAGTGGCAGAGAGCCAAGAGTCTTGACTCCAAAATCCATACTATTCACCCACCGGTACACTACTTATTATTGTAGTCTAGATGAAAGGGTATTGGTTTCTAGACTTGGCTTCACCCCTTAGGCAAATCACTTGACCTTGCTGAGCAGTTTGTCATCTGTAAATGAGGGCAATGACAATTCCTCCAGCCTTCTCCATGGCATCCAGTGATGCTGCTCTTAAAGAGTTAACAAAGTGCAAATATGCTGTAAAACTTATGGCGTACTATGCAGATGCAAGATTTTGTTAATTTGAGCCTTGGTTACATATCTTTATCCTTCCAAATGGTTTACTCACCTAAAAATAAGTTGTTGTTGTTGTTGTTTTTTAAAGATTTTATTTGAGAGAGAAAGATAGCAAGAGAAAGCACAAGCAGGGAGAGGAGGAGAGAGAGAGGGATCGCAGAACCCTGGGATCATTACCTGAGCCGAAGGCAGACGCCCAACCAACTGAGCCACCCAGGCGCCCCTAAAAATAAGTTTAACAGTAGTTCAATCATTTTTAACATTCCCCATCAAAAATCTAGTATAAAAAACCAAAACAAACCTACCTTAGACATTCTGGAAAAGGCAAAACTATACAGATAGTAAAAAGATCAGTGGCTACCAATGGTTCGGGGGAACAGAAGGAGGGATAAATAGGGGATTTTCAGAGCAGTGAAAACTATTCCATAGGATATTGTAATGGTGGATGCAGGTCATTATACATTTGTCAAAACTCTTAAACGTACAACACCAAGAATGAACCCCAATGCAAATTATCGACTTTTGTTAATGGCAATGTATCAATACTGGCTCATCAATTCTAACAAATGCAACACACTAATACGAGATATAAATAATAGGGGAAACGATGTGTCTGAGGGAATATATGGGAACTCTGTAATTGATACTCAATTTTTCTGTAACCTAAAACTGCTCAAAAAACAGTGCCTATTAATTTTTTAATTCAATATCCTGAAACAAATTCTACATAGAAATTTACAGAGTAATGAATGACCTTGGTATTCTAAAAAATGCCTCGAATACCTGACAGTGTACATCCCATCTTTTTAGACCAATGTTGTCCAACAGAATTTTTTTTTTAAAGATTTTTATTTATTCGACAGAGAGAGAGACAGCCAGCAAAAGAGGGTACACTAGCAGGGGGAGTGGGAGAGGAAGAAGCAGGCTCCCAGCGGAGGAGCCTGATGCAGGGCTCGATCCCAGAACGCCGGGATCACACCCTGAACCAAAGGCAGACGCTTAACGACTGAGCCACCCAGGCACTCCTTGTCCAACAGAATTTTATGCAATATGGATCTGCTCTAACACAGTAGCCATTAGTCACACTGGCTACTGAACACGTGAAATGCGGCTAGTATGAGAGAAGAATGGAATGTTTAATTTTACTTAATTTCTTTTTTTTAAGATTTTGAGAGAGAGAGAGAGGGAGAAGGAGAATCCCCACTGAGCAGGGAACTTGATGTGGGGCCCGAACCCAGGACTCTGGGATCCTGGGATCACGACAGGGGCCGAAGGCAGACGCTTAACTGCTTAACCGACTGAGCCACTCAGGCGCCCCTTATTTAATTTCAATTAACATTTAAACAGCCACATGCAGCTAGTGGCTATCATATCAGATAGCACAGTTTTAGACAATTCAAGAGACCCTTAGAAATGTACTATAATATTAACTTTAGAAGAAAAGAGTTACTTCAAGAGACCATTCAAATGGATATAGTTATGAAACAATGCCACAATTAACTGAGCTGGCAAAGAATGACTAAGTAGATGGTTCAAACAACTAGGAGCCAATAAAGCCCATCTCCAGTTGCTTTTCACTTTAAGTCAG
Organism: Ursus americanus; assembly: GCF_024610735.1. Classification (NCBI taxonomy): domain Eukaryota; kingdom Metazoa; phylum Chordata; class Mammalia; order Carnivora; family Ursidae; genus Ursus; species Ursus americanus. Next base: position 109,931,389 of record NC_142164.1, read on the forward strand.
TGACTAAACAGTCACTTTAATTCCCTCAGTATTTTCAAAACATTCCAATTAGCTAAACATTATTTCTGCTTCCTGAAAAAAATACAGTACAAGTCAAGTTAGAATTAGGAATATTCTTTCAAGTTGGTAACCCAGAGGAAATAAAAAATTAGGGGTCATAAAGAAATAAGTGAATTTTGCAGACACAAGATAGTCACCCAATTTTTTTTTAAACAAAAATTCAAAAACTAGGGGCGCCTGGGTGGCACAGCGGTTAAGCGCCTGCCTTCGGCTCAGGGCGTGATCCTGGCGTTGTGGGATCGAGCCCCACATCAGGCTCTTCCACTATGGGCCTGCTTCTTCCTCTCCCACTCCCCCTGCTTGTGTTCCCTCTGTCGCTGGCTGTCTCTATCTCTGTCGAATAAATAAATAAAATCTTTAAAAAAAAAATTTCAAAAACTAATATTTAACCATGTATTTCGATTCCAGATCATAGTCAATTGGAAATCAAAAGGAAAAAAGATGCCCAGAAAAACATGAGCAAAGAAAAAAGGTACATGAGATAAGAAAAAAATGAGACAGTACAGAAACACATGGCTATTCATATCCAGCTGTTACCCAGAGTGCTGCCTCAAAGGGTCATTACCTCTTATCTCAGTCGTTTAAAATGCTAGTTGATTAAACCTCAGTTCCTAATTCAGACTTTTGGTCCTTATCCTAGTGGCATAAACAGGAACTTACGTCCTCAATTGCAGCGACTTTTTATCAGAGTCCTCCCCTGGGGGATCTATGAAATCAAACACTGAGATTGGCTCCCCACCCTCAGGGAATAAATGAAGTGTCCAAAGTGACAGTTTTGAAACCCTAGAGTACATTAGGTCCACAGCTTCTTTTTCAGTCCTTCAAGTACTGGATCTTTATTTTAGAGTACAAAGAGAGAAAGAGAGGTAACTGAGAAGTATTAACACCCTTATGCAAGGAGATATGAAAATACCTGACCTTAGAAACAGGCCCCCAAAACCAATTCTGGACATTTTTCTCAGATGTAAACCAAACCTTTGTTCTCCTTTTTCAAGCTCATAAATCTCATAAGAAAATTATTTCGTAATTTCACACAGGAGTGATTTTTGAGAGTATTCAAATGCATAATTAAGTAATATTAAATAGCTGAGTGATCAAGCAGGACGTCCAACAAGTTGAATGTTTCAATATGTTCCACTGTAAGGAAAAAGAGACGGGGTGTCCACCTTTCCAGCGCCTTTCCCTGCGGATTTCCATTCCTGGGCCCTGAAAGCCCTGTACCCCATTTGTTGTGCAATCTTTTTCGAACTCCACCCACTGACTCCAGAACAAGTGGAATTCTCCCATTCTGAAGGTCTCGATTTTCCCGTATCCAGGGAGACATTGAAAACTCCTTGACGTGAGTCAAGTAAGGCAAGGGGAACGGTCCAGCCTGTCTCCCAGATTAAGAAAGACCAAAGGCCATGGTGGGGGAGGCGCTCAAGTTTCCGCTCACCGCCCCCCCAAAAAAAGGAAAGGAGGGTAAATAAAGAAAGAGCAAGAAAGGGGAGGGAGGACTAAATGGGAAGACCGGCTATCAAGCGATGCTGCCCCCAACTCTGTGGGACCCAGGTCCAACAGCATCATCTTCCCATCGCCGGCCCCACGTGTAGCCAGGCCCGTAGTGCCCAGAGACGAGCCCTGGGACCCGGGAGCCAAGTGGCCCCTCCAGCCCCGCGGCGCTCGCCCGCCCGCGCAGTGGCGGGGAGCGCAGGGGGGCGGGGGAAGGGGGGCGCAGTGCAACCCCGGCTCCCGCGCGGTTATCTTGCTGCGCAACAGCCTCGCCCGCGCCGCCCGGGCTCACCCGCAGCGCGCCCTGCGCACCTGCCCTGCAAGAACAGGGCCAGCCCCTGACCCAGGCAGCCCTCCGACCGTGGCGCCCCGCGCTGGAAGCACGAAGAGCACGCCGAGGGCGGGGGCTGGGAGAAGGAACACCTTGCGCCCGGGGTTCCCCGGCGCCGGCCACACGTGGCTGTCACACCTGGCGCGCCCCCGCCTCGCTCCCCTTCCCCCTCACACCGGGCTGCGCCCCCTGCCCTCTCCCCACCTCTGCCGCGCGCCCCAAAACCCCAACCTTCGCTCCCTCCTACCCCATCCATCCCAGTCCCAAATCCTCCTCCACCTGCTCCCACTGTCGTCACCCCCGGGAAGGAAAAAGGCCGGATGTTCGTCCCGTGGCTAAAGGTAACCGGAGAGAGTGAAGATGTGGACCCCGAAAAATCTAGCCCGGGCATTCCCCCGGCCGGGCAACAACGCGGACGCCTCCCAGACTGACCTTCTGCCGCGGGCTGCGTCGCCGTCCGCCCCGTCCGGCCTCAATAGCCTCTTCGGCGCCTCCGCCTCTTCCCCGCGCTGCCTCCTCTACCCGCGTCGCCATGAGGTGACGGCAGCAACCAAACAAGCGGCCCGACAAGGGGGCACGGAACCTTTCAGGGCCCCCGCGCCCCGCCCCTGAACCCCCACGGCCAATCGCCGCATGAACTGCTTCCCACGTGACCGGAGGAGGTTGGCCCGCAACGGGATGGAGCGGGATGGGGGTGGGGAGCATTGAAGTCTGGGCTGGGCTTCTGCAGGGCCGAAGGGCGAACACAGGCCGCGCGAGTCTGCGCAGAGAGGGAAAAAGAATCTGAGGTGGACTACAAGTCCCAGCAGGCTGCGCGGGCACGGCTCACAGGCCCAGCTCAGGATTGGAGCGTATGGCGGCGTTCTGAAACGCGAAGAGTGTCCGCTGGGTTGCCCGTGCAGCCTACGGGGACTTGTAGTTTTCTGTAAGCGATGTACCGGTACCGAAAGGTACTCTCGATTATCCTGAGGGAAAAGTTTAGAAATAGTCCAGTGTTTGGGAGGGAGCAGGAGTGGGGACGTGTTGTTGTGTTTTTGTTTCTGTTGCTCCTCTTCGGAACTGAGCCCAAATGATTAGGGATAAGGGGAAATCGTGACTTTCAAGGCGGGAGAGATGTAATGGCTTTCAGAATTTGAGGTTTCTGGCTGGGACACCTGCCCCGAGTCCCCCGAGTCCTAACCATCCATCAGAGCTCTCAGCACCGTTTACCTGTCCTGAGCTCCTGCAGGGTCGGGGCTGCGTCCTATTCACCTTGGCTGAACTGCCCGGTGTTCTACCACAGCTCTCCACACTTAGTCGGCGCTTAATACATGTCGAATTATCCTGTTTTCTCCGCTAGTTGTTTCGTTACTGAAATTTTTAAACAAATTAGGTTTGCTGAATCGATTTTTTTTTCTTGACAGGATTGGGGCGGGGGATGCAGTTTTGCTCAGGAATATTCCCTTTCCATCTGATGGAACCAGATCTCTAATGACCGAGCCTCTGAAAGTCACGGACCCTCATGAAATTCTGATATATTAAATAACTCATTATGAAATTTTACGTAAATGCTTTACCATTTTTTTTATTAAAGTTAAATACAAGACAGTGGTAGCAGATGCTAAAAATGTAATATACATGAGAGTAAATTTCAAGATTGTGGAAATTCCATCTATCAATTTTAATTATTTCTGTAAATTTGGGGAAAGTACCAGTATTTTATCTCATGGGCAGAACACCTTAGTCCAGCTTTGAGATTTCAAAACTAGAGCAGTAGATAATGAACCCATAGCCAGATTCTATATAAAGTTGATGTTCTCAGCCACCATGCCTCACCTTCTTAAAGGTAAAATTCCCAGCAAGATGCATAATAAATGTAGGGGTAATGCTTTTTCTATCCTCTTCAGAGAGTTGAGTGTCAAAATACACAGTAGTTAAATAATGGCACAATGCAACCCCATGCAGCTACTAAGAATGATAAACATTTTTTTAATTTGACCTAGAAAACATACATACAGCATAGTGAACTTTAAAAGAAAAAAATTCCGGGGGCGCCTGGCTGGCTCAGTGGGTAGAGGATGTGACTCTTGGTCTCTGGGTTGTGGGTTCAAGCCCCATGTTGGGTGTAGAGCTTACTTTAAAAAAAATTTTTTTTTTAAATTCCATTTGGGAAGTTGGTAGGGAATGGACAAAAAGGGTGAAGGGGAATGGGAAATAAAGGCTTCCAGTCATGGAATGAATAAGTCACAGGGATAAAAGGTACAGCATAGGGAATATAGTCAATAGTATTGTAATAGCACTGTATGGTGACAGATGGTAGCTACATTTGTGGTGAGCATAGCATAATGTATAGTGTTGTTGTCAAACCACTATGTTGTACACCCGAATCTAATGTAACATTGTGTGTCAATGATACTTCAATAAAAAATCCATTTATATAGAATTGCCTGTATGTTTGTAAAGAGATATTTAGAAGAATTTTAATAAAATGTTAATAATGTGTTTCCCTGGGTAGTGAGATTTGGGAGTATTTTTACTTCATGGTTTTCTGTATTATTTAAGTATGTATGGAAAAAAATCAGTAGTTATCTTTATTATGAAAACAAAAGAACTATGTGACATCAAGTATTAAAAGATGAAAATATTTAATTGTATTTATTTTTATACATGGTCTTATTTCAAAAGGGATTTGGGTATATGTGTGTATGTAGAGATAAAGATCTATATCATGCTATTCATTCATTCCTGTGTGTATATGGGGGGAGGGAAATGAGTAGAAAGTGAATGTGAGGGGCGCCTGGGTGGCACAGTGGTTAAGCGTCTGCCTTCAGCTCAGGGCGTGATCCCGGCGTTATGGGATCGAGCCCCACATCAGGCTCCTCCGCTATGAGCCTGCTTCTTCCTCTCCCACTCCCCCTGCTTGTGTTCCCCCTCTCGCTGGCTGTCTCTATCCTGTCGAATAAATAAATAAAATCTTTAAAAAAAAATGAATGTGAAAGAAGGATGGGAAAAATAAGATGAAGTCATGGGTGAGTTGAATCCATAAAACACATGACTTGAGGTCTTGTACACAAGCTGGAGGTGAGCCAAATTTTTATTTTGCGCTTCTTGACAGCTGAGAAAAGAGGAAAACACAATTTACAGAGTGATTCACAACACTAGAATAAAACCAAAGTGGTTGCTCGAGAGAAGTATAACTATTACTGATCCTGAGAGAAATATGAATTTTGGAGGTCCCGTAACATCTTTACCATAGGCAATTGGTGATTTTAAAATCTGACCACAAGTTCATTGATGCTCCTTCCTCCACCAGGTGGAGTCTGATTCCCCTCGTCTAGGGTGTGGGCCAGGCTTAGTGGTCTGCTTCTAAGGAATATAGCATAACAGAAGTGATGCACCGCTTCCGACACTGGGCAGAGAAAGAAGAGCTTCTGCCTGGTCCTTTAGGTCTCGGATCATTCCCTTATTCCTTGGGTGAGACTAACCTGATGTTTTTATATACCCATTCTTTGTTTAGATTTTTATCGTAAATGTCTTCAAAGAGGTCACTCTCAAGACTTAATCCAAAGCTCTATAAAGCACTTTGCTTATCTCTGCTGGAATCCATTGTTAGGGTTGCATTTTAGGTTTGCAAGGGTTATCATTTTTTTATTTCTGAGTCTTTAAAAGGCACCCCATGTTCTGTCTTCCTTAATTATTCTCACATTTGCTCAAGGAATTGTCATTTGTTAAGAACTGTGCCTGCCAGGAAGGTGAAGGTCCCGAGATAAACAGTTCCTCCTCATTGGGTAGGGAGTATTCTCTCCAGGCTCCCTAAGTACCCTGCACATAACCTGAATGTAGGCCCGTTTATTCAGATGTTTATTAAGCAGCCGTGTATCTGAGGCACAAAATAGTTTTTATGAATAGTAAGTTAAGTGATGTCCCAGCTCTCTGTTGTTTCACGTGTTCTGACAATCATTTTGCAGGAAATGCAAGGCACTCAAAGTAGACTCACCACAGGGGCGCCTGGGTGGCTCGGTAGGTGACTGCCTTCAGCTCAGGTCACGATCCTGGAGTCCCAGGATCCCCACATGGGGCTTCCCGCTCAGTGGGGAGTCTGCGTCTCCCTCGGACCCTCACCCAGCTCGTGCTCTCTCTCTCTCTCTCATTCTCTTTCAAATAAATAAATAAAATCTTAAAAAAAAAAAAAGTAGACTCACCATGATTACAGAGAGAGGATTTTGTTGGTCTCATAACCATTATCAGGGAACTGGAACCGTCAAAGTTCATACCTGGACACAGGGCCATTTGGAGGGTTAGCCTACGGCATTATCCCTAAGGGAACAGGCTTCCAACTTGCTAGGTTCTTATGCCCTGTCAATGCAATGGTGAGAAGAATCTCACATATTCTATAACGACGCATGTCTTGAGTATCACTGATTTTACCAATTCAAGCCTATTTCTCTCACCTGTTATACTAGCTAACAAACTTCTAATTCCACCAACGAAAACCAATTTCCAACCTTCCTTTTGCTACTTAGCAAAGCTGCTGGTTTGATTGAGCTATGGTTGACAGAAGCATTTGTAGCTGTAATATGGAATATGGACTCCCCGATTAATATAGCTGACCACCCCTGGTGTGTAAAGTCCTGAGGAGAGTCATTGCCAACCCTTAATTTAATGCAACACACACAGAGGCTACTACTACTACTAGTACACTTTTCGCCGACAGTAAATTACAGACCTCAACAAACTGCAAGGGCCAAGGGCAGGCCCCTCCAAAATGTGCCATTTTAGTATGCAGATTACTTCAAGCTGAAAATACGCAATGCCCAAAAACACTCAGCAAGAAACCTGGAACTTCCCCCTAACTGCCTAAAAGAATATGGAGGACCTGCTCCAGAGAGCTAGCACTGTAAGTAACTAGACTAGACTATGAACTAGGTATGGTGGACAAGAATGACCACAGCAAGCCAATTTGATCAAATTCCTCTTTGTGTCCCATTGTTTGAGTGGCCCAGCAAACATCTGTTTACCAAACATTTACTTTTTCATCTTCATGAAAGTTGCTTTCCTTCCCTTTGAAGTCCCAGACCCCTACCCTCTTCTTAGTTCGGGAGGTCCTTTATACTTCATTTTGCCTGTCTTTGGACTCTCATGTCTGTGTGGATTCGTCATATGTATGTAATTAAATTTTATTTTCTCCCGTTAATCTGTCCTTTGTCAATTTGATTCTCAGACTAGCTAGAAGAATGAAGGATAGAGGGAAATTTTTCTTCCCCAACAATACCCTATAATACGATCGAAGGTATTGACAAATCTAAAGAAGCAGTCTTTCTGGGGCGCCTGGGTGGCACAGTCGTTAAGCGTCTGCCTTCGGCTCAGGGTGTGATCCCGGCGTTATGGGATCGAGCCCCACATCAGGCTCCTCTGCTATGAGCCTGCTTCTTCCTCTCCCACTCCCCCTGCTTGTGATCCCTCTCTCACTGGCTGTCTCTGTCAAATAAGCAAATAAAATCTTTTTTAAAAAATGAAGAAGCAGTGTTTCTGTTAGAAGATTAGAAACCTAGAAAAGGGAGAGTCAGGGAAGCCTGGCTGACAGAGCCATCCATGCAATGTTTGGGGGAGAGAGACTCTCAGTCAGAAAAAGAAAACTTCAAAAATAATGGCCCTATTCACCAGCCTAATTCCTAGTGTGGCAGTGGAGGCCCCATCATCCTAATGCCTTTGAGCAGGGAAAATTGTTTTAATTTCTTACCAAACAAAATTGCCATTATAATCTGCCTCCCTATGTGAATCTGACTAGAGAGAGAGAGAGAGAGAATGTAGATATGTGTACCTTTCACTCCAGTGAAGCTCTTCCATTGCTTATTGTTAATAAAAGGACATTTTGACTTTGTAAATCAGGCCCGAGGGCTGTGTTCTGGAGAGCACATATCCTGAGTGGTCCCGCCAGGAAGTCCCTCTGATGTCCAGAGTGTCTTAGGTGTACCATGTTATCCATCCGTAGCATGTTGTACTTCTCATCCCAAGCCAGTCCCCCTCTTCAGTGTAAAGGCTTGTTGAATTGACTCTTTCGCCCAACCAGGTAGTAAATGAAGCGAGGGCAAGAACAGTCCCCACTGAACTCCTGTATTACCACTGCCCCGCAGAATGTAACACTCAGAAAGCTTCCAATACTTATTAAGAGCCTCTGATTAGATAAAAGGTTCTCATCGTTTTTCTGAACCTGTACAGGTAAAAGCCAAACCTTGAATTCCCCAAGGTGATATTTCTCTGTGCAACCTCTTGGAGCGTTTCCTGGTAGCAACAGCCCCCAGCTACACTGAGAAGACCTCAGCCAGCCACAGGACAAAGATCACCCCAGGATAAACTTGGTGGCAATAGAAGGTTTTCACTCATCAGTTAAACATTTGAGCGCCTACTATATTCTGAGCATTTTTAGACACGGGGCAGACCACGATTTAGAATAAGGGCTCCCAGGCCAGTCATGGACACAGTGACACGCACAAACAATTCGTAAGTATAGGTATTGCAAAGTAACTTCTTGAGGGCTAGTTTCTTCTGGTAGTAGAGAGATTTAAAGAAGGGTTAAGGCAACATCTGAGCTGTGTCTTGAAGGGGCAATGGGAGTTAAGTTAACCATGCTAGTTTGACTAGCCCACCGCAGTATTTTCAAAGAAAGAAAAGCTCCTACTAACCTTTAAAGCAGCCAAGAGTATTATTTCATCAAGAGTTAAATTTCATGTTTGTTGGATACTACTGTGGTTGTAGGTAGTGGAAGGAGTATTTGCCTTTTCATAGAACAGAGAGCTCATTGTTCAATCTGATTACCCAATACCATCCTTCTGAGCTAAGCCTGATTTTAGTCCTTATAGGAATGTGGCCAATTCTAGTATTTGCTATACACTTCCACATTTCTGGCAGACACTTAAAGATTTAGAAAACGATTTTACTTCATACCCAGATTGCTCAGGCATATTGACGGCAGGCCATGGAGGGTACTGTTAGACTGGCACACTGGGGAGCCAGCTCCAGCAGGAAGGGGATACATCCAAAGCTCTTGTCAAGTATGGAATAGTGGGAAAGTACATGCATTTCAAAAACCTCAAATCTCAAATACATATATTGTATATTTGAGTATAGGCATTCATGAGTTTTGTTCTGTTTCCCCAAGTCTCAGCTTTAATTATATACTTTCAAGGTAATAGAAACTATGTATGTAAAGACAATGGTAAAGAACACAAAATAGTCATGGGTTAGGATCTATTCACACACACACACACACACACACACACACACACACACACACAGGCACCAGGGTGGCTCAGCTGGTTAAGCAGCTGACTCGATCTTAGCTCAGGTCTTGATCTCAGGGTCATGAGTTCGAATCCCATGTCAGGCATAGAACTTACTCAAATAAAAAAACAAGAACAAAAATGAAACAAAGAAGGGGCGCCTGGGTGTCTCTGTCGTTAAGCATCTGCCTTCGGCTCAGGGCATGGTCCCGACGTTATGGGATCAGGCCCCACATCAGGCTCCTCTGCTGTGAGCCTGCTTCTTCCTCTCCCACTCCCCCTGCTTATGTTCCCTCTCTCGCTGGCTGTCTCTGTCTCTGTCAAATAAATAAATAAATAAATAAAATCTTTAAAAAAAAAACCGTTTAATAAAAAAAAATGAAACAAAGAAAAACCAACCTGGTTTTGGCATCATGGTCTAGTCTACCTGCCAGTCTTCTTTAGGTTTTGTGCCTTTAAGTTACAGACCTTTTAGAACTGATAGGGTCCCAGTCTTAGGATTATTTTTAGCACAAATGTATTATTATTACTACTACAACCGTCTTATTTTTGAATAGTTATCTGAGGATTGGGCCCCACCAAATACTTCTGGATCCATTGAAGAATAGTATCTCACCCATGATGGGTGCTTTGGTGAATATAGTTAACCAACAATTTCTTCCATAAGATGTTCCAGGATAAAGATTCATTATATTTCCAGCTGGCTTCAGCGCCAGCAGGTTATCCAAATCCCATTCTTTAGTTCTTCTGAGGCTCTCCCAGGAATATTGGGGCTGGTATTTAAGTCTACATCTAGTACCGAAGCCATTATAAAGAGTTTTGCAGTCTTCATAAGGGTTGCCAGCTTAGCAGCTTGGTCTGCCTGATTATTCCTGTGAGCAATCAAACAATTTGGGGTGTCCTCAGCATTGGACAATAGCTGATGAGTCACCATTGCTTCTAGCTCTTTGTTGTCCTTAATCCATAAAACTGTTCCCATCCGTGGTTATCTCAAGGTCTGCAATTTCCAATGGCAGATCCAACAAATTAGTATGGCTGGAATAAACTTGTCCTGGTGATCTTTGACCCATATAGCAACAGAAAAACATGGGCCAGTGTGGCAATTTTCTCTAAGTTTCCTTCAAGTTGTCTAGCTTCAGTTTGCAGGGCTTCTGGAAAAAAGGACAGGTTTACTTCTCAATAGTTTCAAGTCAGGAAAATGGGAGAAAATTGGAAACCTTAGCTTAATCAAAGACCTTATAAAGACAAAATATACAAACTTCGTTGTTCTAGAGAGATTAAAGATAAAAACCTTCGCTTACCATTTAGACCCATCATCTCAAAGAATGGTCATTTTAACAGAGGAAAACCAAATCCCAAGCTCATACCATGTACTTGATATTAAAACTCTTACTCCAACAAGACGAATATATTTTTGTTTTATTATTAATTTTTAAGAGAGACAGAGAGAGAACACATGCAAGAGCAAGGAGGAGGGTCAGTGGAAGGGAGCGAGCGAGGAAGAGCGAGCGAGGAAGAGCGAGCGAGGAAGAGCGAGCGAGGAAGAGCGAGCGAGGAAGAGCGAGCGAGGAAGAGCGAGCCTATCTTAAGATGTGGGACTCCATCTCATGACTCTAAGATCATGACCTGAGCCGAAATCAAGAGTTGGATGCTTAACCAACTGAGCCACCCAGGTGCCCTGCAACAAGAAGAATTTTTAAAGACTTTATGCAGTCGCTTTTTTCCTGTCATCTCCCATGTTGATATAAACTTATTTTGACAAGAACATCCAGGGCACTGCTTGGATCAGAGTTGCTGTGGATGCTGTGATATACCAACTACAATCTCCACCAGGAATGAAGGACTCTCAGCTGCGGGGAGCCTGCCAACCATTCCCAACTCTGAGGCCATCAGGGATGGCCTTGACCGAAGACAGCTGCCTTGGGAAGGCCATGCCTCCTTCCCAGGTGGTCACATCCAATGGCTGTTACGGAAGTCCAACCCTTCTGCCCCAATTTAGGATGGTTCTGAAGGGTAATCCATCTTCGGAACTCCTCAGAATCAGCTAAGGCTTCTGTTAATATTTTATCACTGTTCAACTTCAGCCTCATTTTGCTCTTTTACTCTCCCTTCTCTTCTGCAGGTGTTGATTACTCCCTAATAAAGCTTTTTCCATGTTCATTCTGTATAATCTTAGTCCTGACCATGTACAAAATTCCTTACCAAAGATTTTCCTTCTAACAAGCCTTCTACAACTGTCCTTTTTTACAGTCAGATTTTGTTCTAACTTTTCCCTCTTTAAATAACCAGTCTCACTTTCCTTGCATACAGAGTTGTTACCCTTATTATTTCCAGCCCTAGATCACCCATAAAACTTCATAGAGCATTAGACAAAGTTCTAAGTTTTTAACCACCCTTTTCTGACAAATTCTGCAATGGAAATACATGAACTTTTACATTTAATGGTCATAAATCTAAAGACATGTCCATTGTAATTAAACTGACAATCTTAAATTAGCTCTTTAATGCCAAATATTTTCCAAGATCGTGTGAACTTGAACATTTGGGTTAGTTTCCATCTTTCTGAGTTTTAAAATGCCCAATTCTTACAAGTGCTTGACTTTAAGCCAATTAAATAGAGCTCTCTTACAAATTAATTTTAGCAATACCATCAGAGGGTAAAGAAGATAGCTCACTTTTGTAACATACATGGACACACATACAAAAACACAAGATGCAAGCAAAATTTTAAAGGGCCAATTTCTCAATAACTCCTTTTTACACAAGTCTAATTGCAAGATGATATTATAATTTATGGATCTGTTAATTGGTCATTTTTCTCCGGGGTCTAACAAATATCATAGCCAAGAAGTGTTGCAGAAAAAGATTGCCCAATTTGGAGAATACAGCCCAAAGGGCTGCATGCGGGGATCAAATTCTCATTTCCCATTTTCCAATTACACCATGGCCGATTTTATTCAAAGACACCTAAAGACATAGCAACAAGCAAACCAGACAAAGCCCAGAGTAGCTCTGTAAGTGTTGGTTCCTCCCCAGGAGTTGGGGCTTCACTGACTGAACCAAATGGCTTCCTCCCCAGCCTTTTTTGAAGCATGCAAGAAAAGGGGACTAAGAGGGGCGCCTGGGTGGCACAGCGGTTAATCGTCTGCCTTCGGCTCAGGGCGTGATCCCGGCGTTATGGGATCGAGCCCCACATCAGGCTCCTCCGCTGTGAGCCTGCTTCTTCCTCTCCCACTCCCCCTGCTTGTGTTCCCTCTCTCGCTGGCTGTCTCTCTCTGTCGAATAAATAAATAAAATCTTAAAAAAAAAAAAAGAAAAGGGGACTAAGAGAACCAAAACACCTCGGGGAAAGGCAACCCAGCGAGAGGAAGAAATCTAAGAGCCAAGCCAAACGGGAGGAAGAAATAAGCTCATGCGCTGTCATGCACGAAGTACTCACCAAGAGAAGTCTGTCCAAACCAAACCCCCAAACCCTTTCCTTGCTGCAAGAGTTAAATTAGGTGAAGGCCAGCAGTGCCCAGTCGGGGTGGGGCCCTGGGGAAGGCGCCTAGGATGAAGCGTGTAGGCAGCTGCTTGGACTTCCACCAGACTCCTCTTACCGGCTGGGGCCCAAAGAACCACGGGCAAAGAGCAACTGGCTGGTTTGCCAGATTTGTAACCAAGCCTAAGCTCATCTTGCTTTTTGCACAACGAAGCCAATCACTGAGACACGGAGCGTGCAGCAAGGAAAGGTCTTCTTCGAGAGGCAGCCACACGACTGAGACAGGAGAGTAAGCCTCAAACCCACCTCTGACGGAGGAAAGTCAGGGAAATTTAAAGGCAATGGAAAAAGGTCTGGGTAAAAATCTGCAGCTGAGCTTTATTAGTCTGCAGCTGCAATTAGACCCATTCACCACATTTGGTTCCCAATTTCAACAAGACATTTACTTCACAGATAAAATTCAATATAAGGGATGATTAACTGGGGTGGGGGGAGGATGATTAGCCCGTATATTGAAGAGCCAAAAAGGCAAAAAGGAACCACTAAGGTAACTGTTTCCAACAACCGGCCCTAGGACTGGAGGAACTATTGAGGTTGACCAGCTTGGAGGAGGGGTGTCCAGAGCCGTGATGAGGGGGCATCGATGCCGGGGTCTCTCAGGGCACCATCAGGTTGGTTCTGGGGGAAGCTGCAAATGGGAATTAACATCTCTCACTGAAACTAACTACAGCCAGGTGAAGCTTACGCACGCAAAGCCCAGAAACAAGTGCTCTCTCCCCTAGTCTAGTGCCTCCCAATGGCAGGGCCTCACGGGGAGCGGCTGGCCGAGGAGAACCAGGGTACCTGGGAGGGAAGATGTGCAGCTCGGAGAGGAAAGAAAGTTTAATGACTGGCACAGGTTGTCAACTTCTGGCTGACTGGGGTCCTGGAGGCCCTCAGCTTCAGCTGGGCCACAGTGGTGTCAGTGGCTGGATCGTGGGGAAGACTTGGGGGGCGAGGGAGGCCCAGGGGTCTGAGTGGCCCAAATGGCCCAGGGTTGTATTCACAGCCTCATTATCACTGCTAATTTCTAACAATAATTTTTTCATATCATCCAATATCCAGTCCATTTTCAAATTTACCCTACTGTCTCTAGAATATATTTTTAGATATATAATACATATATGTAAATCATGTGTTAGATATAAAATACATATCTAATAATATCTATTTTTAAAATTTATCGAGGTGAAACTCACATAACATAAAAGTAGCCATTTTATTTATTTATTTATGATTTTATTTACTTATTTGAGAGAGAGAGAGAGAGAGAGCACAAGCACAGGGAAGGGAGAGTGGGAGAGGGAGAAGCAGTCTCCCCACTGAGCAGGGAGTCCAACTCAGGGTTCGATCCCAGTACTCTGGGATCATGACCTGAGCCAAAGGCAGACGCTTATCTGACTGAGCCACCCAGGCGCCCAAAAGTAGCCATTTTAAAGTGAACAATTCAAGGTCGCCTGGGTGGCTCAGTCAGTTAAATGCCAACTCTTGATTTCGGCTCGGGTCATGAGATCCAGCCCTGCATTGGGCTCTGCGCTGAGTGTAGAGTCTGCTTAAGATTTTCTCTCTCCCTTTCCCTCTGTCCCTTCCTGCCTCTAAAAAAATAAAAAATAAAAAAAGTGAACAATTTGGTGGCATTTGGTATATGCAATGTTGTACCACCCCCATCTCCATCTAATTCCAGAACATTTCCATAATTCCAAAATAAAACCCTATACTCATTAAGCAATTTCTCCCCATTCCCTCCCCCAACTACCAATCTTTGTTCTGTCTCTATGGATTTACCTATCCTGAATATTTCATATAAATGCAGTCATACAGTATGTGACCTTCTGTGTCTGACTTCTTTCACTTAGTATAATATTTTATGTATGTATACATTTTTAAAGTATAATTCACATTGGAAAGGTGGCTAGCAGTGACTGTAACACCTAATCATTCCTAATATTACTAAACTTTCTCTTTTCTTTCCTGATCAATATTTTTTCTTCATCAAGACTAATCTTGGTTTACATGCATTCATTTCTGCTAAAGTTTTTATTTTTTCTTTCTCCTTTTTTGGTCTGTAATAAAATTACCTTTTTGATGATTTATATTATTATTATTTTATTTTTTATTTTTTTTAAAGATTTTATTTATTTATTCGACAGAGATAGAGACAGCCAGCGAGAGAGGGAACACAAGCAGGGGGAGTGGGAGAGGAAGAAGCAGGCCCATAGCGGAGGAGCCTGATGTGGGGCTCGATCCCATAACGCCGGGATCACGCCCTGAGCTGAAGGCAGACGCTTAACCGCTGTGCCACCCAGGCGCCCCTGACTTATATTATTATTATTTTAAAGATTTTATTTATTTGAGAGAGAGAGAGAGAACTTGAGCAGGGGGAGGGGCGGAGGGAGAGGGAGAAGGAGAAGCTGACTCCCCCGCGGAGCAAGAAGCCTGACTACTCGGGACTCACTCGACAGCACACATGTATGAACACACATCTTTTTTCAACTTTTCAAAAATTGTGGTGAAATATACATAAAACTCGCTTTTTAACCATTTGGAAATAGAATATCACCACTTTGCAACCCCCAGTGAATGAATGAACCAGGCGCTGAATATCAGTGGCTCCCACCCAGAGAAGCCAGCACCATTTTATGTCTCCCAAGCTTATGTCAAAGTGATCAAAATAGAATGGACTCAAGCCTGGGCATCCAACTGCTAGCTTGCAGGAAATTTCCAGGGCACAGTTGCTCCTGAAACTACATCTGGAGTTTGTAATCAGCAACATTCAAGCCGCTGGGATCCAGGGGCCTAGTTTCTTCTACAGAAAAATAGTAAGGGAAAAAAAAAAAAGGGATGGAGGGGAAACTGCAGATAAAAACAGTTTAAAAGACACTGACACAAATGGGCAGGATTAAACTGTGGTACCTGGGGACGCACGTTTGGATGAACCATAAAGAAAGGAGGACTATAGGAGTTGGTGGTCTTTCAAGAGAGGGAGCAGTGACGGGGGCAGGCCTTCAGAGGGGATGCCGGGGGCGGCTGGCAAAGTTCTATTTCTTGACCTGTGTTGTGGTCACCAGGGTGTTTGCGTGAAGATACTTTATTAAGCTGCACATCTCTTTGTAAGTTCTACTTTTATTTTCCAAAAACAGGTACAGAGATATCACTTTCTAGTTTTACACATCCCGATCCCTCAACTCCCACTACCTAGAGGCCACCATTTTCACCTCGTTAAAAAGTCTTTTGGGGTGCCTGGCTGGCTGAGTTGGTAGAGCATGTGACTCTTGATCACAGGGTTGTGAGTTCAAGCCCCACATTGGGTGCAGAGCTGACTTAAATAAATAAACCTTTAAAAAAATAAAAAAGAAAAAGTCTCTTTTACTTGCCCTGAGCTGTTAGGGATTAAAGCTGTTCCGTGATTTACACGTGTGTATGTGTGTGTGTGTGTGTGTTATTTTCGCTTTTAGGTCATGGTAGAGACTTCTTGTTGCCCACTCTGAGATCAGTTCTTTCCTCTTCCTTAGTAATAACTCCCCCCACACACACACCCAAATTATTAGTTGGGAACATGGGCACGGAAAATAAGACCATATTTCTTGGCCTCCCTTGGAGCTGGGCTGGCCAAGTGACAAAATCCTGGCCAGGTGGGTAGGAGTGGAAATGTGTGGCTGGTTTCTTCTTACAGGGCTGAAGATGGCGCCATTGCCTGTTGTCCCTTTCCACCAACCAGTTGCTGGGAAGCCAGATAACCCCTTTAGGGAGCCAAGGACTGGAAGGACCAGAGTCCCTTACTGTTTCTTGGAGCATACTTAGCCTTACTCGCTTTCCTCTAGACTTCACTGATGTGAAATAGAAATACGCATCCAGTTTAGGCCACTGTAATTTTGAGTTTTCTGTCACATGCCATCAACTTTATTCCTGAATCATAGAAAGATATTACATATAGATTTGCTTCTAGGGGAAAAGAGCATCCAATGCTTTTTCACCTGCACTCCTACATCACACCACGGGGACAAAAAAAGAATCCTAAAAGCTTCCTGAGTAAAAAGACAGGTCACATACCAAGACTCAAGAATCAGAATTGCATTGGTTTCCCAACAACTAGAAGGCAATATAGCAATACCCTTAAAATCCTGAAAGATGGGCCACTAGGCTGGCTCAGTCAGAAGAGCATCTGATTCTTTTTTATTTTTTTTTAAAGATTTTATTTATTAAATTGACAGAGAGAGACAGCCAGCGAGAGAGGGAACACAAGCAGGGGTAGTGGGAGAGGAAGAAGCAGGCTCATAGTGAAGAGCCTGATGTGGGGCTCGATCCCAGAACGCCGGGATCACGCCCTGAGCCGAAGGCAGAGGCTTAACAACTGCGCCACCCGGGCTTCCCAGAAGAGCATCTGATTCTTGATTTGGGGTTGTGAGTTCAAGCCCCACATTGGGTGTAGAGATTACTGAAAAAAAAAAATCCTGAAAGAAAATTTTTTCCCACCAAGAATCATATACCCAGCCAAAGTATAGATACGGAATGAACTCAAGAGTGGCTACGTGACCTGCTTTGGCTATTGGAAGGTAGACAGAATAGACACATATCACTTCTGAGTAGAGGCTTAAAAGGGTCATCTCTCGTTAGCTACACCCTCTTTCCCTCTGGTTTGAGACCGATGTCCCAGTCCGGGGCTGCTCCATCCCCTTCATCCTGGGGAAAAAAGGCATAGAGCTACAGCCAACCCATGAAGGACGCAGAACACACCTGGGAAAGGTTTGTTGTTGAACACCCCCAGCGGGGTGTTACGATCATTTGTTACCAAAGCATAACTTAACCTTGGGTGACATACAAAGGGGTAACCGAGAAAAAGAAAAATATGAGATCCAGAAAAAGGGACCCAACAGAGGAAAAAAGGAGAAAGGAGGCCCTGAGAAAGAAAGAAAGAAAGAAAGAAAGAAAGAAAGAAAGAAAGAAAGAAAGAAAGAAAGCCCTGATTCAAGAGAGCAAACAGTCCAGATTGGAACAGAAGGGCATAGGATTCCTGGAGGGATGTCTCCGGAAGTAGATAAAATGATTAAACTACCTGAGGTGTTACAGTGTATTGATGTATCGAAAGGAGACTGTATTGAAGGTATAAAAACACATAAAAACATACGGCAATTGTTAACTCAGACAAAAAGAGTTGAACAAGAAAACTACTACTATATTCATAGGACACTATATGACTACGTTGTAAATAATAGTCACATGGAAATAATGTAAAAAACAGATTAACAAAATTAAAACATAACTATATTGGGAGGATGATGATGCCTAAGCATGTATGTATGCGTGGCTGTGTGTGTGCATGGGTACATGTGGGTGTGCTGGAAGTTTCTTTAATTCTTTCATAATTTTCTTCTTTGCATTTTGTTTTCTCTTCCTGGACTTCCTTTAGCTAGAGGTTGTACATTCTGGAATGATCCTCTAATTTTTATCTTTTCTCTCCTTTCTACCTCCTATTTTGCTCTACTTCCTAGAAGATGGTCTCAACTTTGTCTTCTAATATTTTAATGAAGTTTTGACCTATGCCATCATATTTTAATTCTCTAGATCTATTTCTTGTTCTCTGAGTGTTCTTTTTTGTATAGCGTACTGTTAATTTTTCATGGCTGGAATGCTTTCTAATATCTCATTCAAGATATTAGAGTTTTTGTTTGTTTTAAGTTCATTATGAAGTTTCCCATCAACCTTTCTCCTGATGGTTTTAGCATCACTAGTGATTATTAACTAGATCCTTACTTCATTTGGTGCATTTTGTACCTCTTATTAGCTGGAGTTCTTTTATACAGGAGAACTTTCCTTCATCAATTCTTTGTGTCATTGACTCTTCTTCAAAACTCCATCTATATCCTGAATACAGTAAGCAAAGGCAAAGAATAGCCAAGACAATTCCTGAAGAATAAATACTTTGTCTCATCAATAGAATAAATACTTTCTCTCATCAAGAGAAATGTGTGATTCTAGGTCTGAGTCGGGAAATATAAAAGATGAGTATGAGGGCGCCTGGGTGGCTCGGTCGGTTAAGTGTCTGCCTTCGGCTCAGGTCATGATCCCAGGGTGCTGGGACGGAGGCCCCGCATCGGGCTCCCTGCTCAGCGGGGAGCCTGCTTCTCCCTCTCCCTGTGCCCCTCTCCCTGCTGTGCTCTCTGTCAAATAAATAAATAAAATCTTTAAAAATAATAAAAGATGAGTATGAAACACCTTGTCTTGGTGTGTGTGTGTGTGTGTGTGTGTGTGTGTGCACGCACGTGCATGTGTGCAGCAAAGCAATGAAGCCAGTTAAGTGAAAATCTCAGGGGCTTCCTTGAAGAAGCTCCCACTGGACTGAGATGAGACAATTTAAAAATCAGTAAAGATAAAAACTGCAATGGATAGACACACACCAAATGTATTTAAACCCACTAAATTCAGAAGGATACTTAACTGACCCCTGGTTTAGAGACTCAGTTGTCCAAGTTAAGGTCTCTGTAATTCTTCGACTTTTCTTTCTTGGTCTGAAGGAGGTACCTGCAGCTCCAGCCATCACACCCATATTCCAGAGAGCAGGAAGGAGGAAAGAACAACGTTGACTCAGCTTTTCTGGGGGTTCCCCCGAAGACTTTTACTTACTCCTCATTGGCCATTCTCACAGGCTAGGGACACTGAGAAATGTACTTTTTTTTTTTAAAGATTCTATTTATTTATTTGAGAGAGAGCACAAGCCAGGGGGAGGGGCAGAGGGAGAAGCAGACTCCTCGCTGAGCAGGGAGCCCCATGTGGGACTCGATCCCAGGACCCGAATATCAAGACCTGAGCTGAAGGCAGCGGCTTAACTGACTGAGCCACCCAGGCGCCCCTGTGAAATGTATTTTTATTCCCACAGACTGAGTACATTGCTGACCCTACAGACATAGTAAAAAGGAGCACAATGATACCGGGTAGGGAGCTAGCTGTGTCAGCCACGCCTTTGTATCTTTAATTATATCCTATTTCTCTTTCCTATTTATGCCTTTTTTGTCTTGATCAAATCTTTTTTTAAAAATCATTTTTGCTTCTCTGATTCTTTGTCTCGTACTCCTGCGGCTTATTATTCCTCCTTTCTAATTTCTTTTTCTTTGCTTATTATGAAAACACCTTATTTTTCTTATTTTGTCTTACGATGTCAAACACAGACATTTCTGAAAATGTAGACAAAAACAGAGCTTTTCAAAAGGCATAACCGGCATTAACATTACGGCGTAAGGATAATTTGGGTGCAAGCATTTTTCTATGCACATACATGACCAACGTACACACACGCATGCATTTTCAGGAAAGAAAATCGTAATCGTATTAAATACATTCTTGTAATTTGCCTTTTATAGTTCATCGAACATTATATTGTGAACATTTTTTCGTGTCAAATACAGACCTCTGACATTTTCTTAGGCAGGCAACAAAATCCTTTATCCCAAAGAAATCACACGCAGGGCCTCGGTGAACAAAACATGCAATTAAGGGTCGGGCTGACTAGGGAGGGGGCCAGTCCCTGCCCGGCGGGCAGCCACGGTGCTGCCGAGCTACCGAGTTAATCTCCACGGCGATGACTCAGCTGTCATTTGCATTACCATGGTGCACTGCAGGCAATATATTTTCAAGTTAAAAGCCAAAGGTTTCCTTTAAACCTATTATTTCAAAGAATGAGACTTTTCTTTACCCAAATGACTGAAAGAGCTGCGGTAGGCTCTCGAGCCGGGCTTCCCTTCACCCCCAGTGTTACCAGGAGTGACAGTTCCCTGGCAATTCTCTAATGGGGACGCTCTACTCCAGTTTCTCTTCAGACGATAGAGATCTTTTGACTTTAAGTATTTCTGTGGAGAAGAAACAAGCTTGCATATTGGTCTTTTTTGAGCCCTTGTACGTGCAGGGCTAATATTTGGGTAGAGTGGTAGATCATGCAGCAAACTGGTTTTGTGCAGTTGTGATTTCCTTTCTTTTCCTCCTAAATTGTGAGAAGGCCGTTATTTTTTTCTATGTCGGTGGTATCTAATTTTCATGGTGGTTGTCTTAGTTTTTTACTGATTAGAGTTTTCGCTTTTCACCTATATTTCAAGGTTATGTAGATGAAGTCGCTCTGTTCTTTTGGATCTTACTTTTTTTGCTCCAACATTTTATTTGGGAGTTTCAGAGATTCATTCACATTCTCGTGTGTGGCTATTATTATTCATTTATGTTCTTTGCTTCTCACTACGGTATATATTTCCATTCTGTGTTGATGGTCGTTGGGGTTGGGTGCAGCCCGAGGCCACGAGAACACTATTATGGACATTTTTGCACACATCACACTGGATATATCCTTCCTTTTATCTTCCATTTTACTAAGTAATGGTAATTTTCTTCATAAGTAGTTCTATCATTTTATACTTCCTTGGAGAGGAATTCCTGGTCAAAGAGAAGGGCATATTCAAGTTTTCATTTAAGTAATGCCGATTTTTGCTTTTTCCAAAGGAGACTGAACCAGTGTACACGCTGGCCAGTAGTATATCCACGGTCCAGTTGTTTGACATGCTCACCAACTTGCTATTTTCAGACTTTTACATTTTTGAGCATCTGGTGGGTGTGAAATCCATCCCTTAAAATGTTTGCGTATCATTCCATTGTACGGAGGAGCCATCACTTGTTCTAATGAAGATTCTGACGTAGAACACGTAGGTAATTTCCAATTTTCAGTTTTATAATCAAAGCAGTGCTTGTTCAATTCCTCAGGATAAATTCCAAGAGTGAAAATGCTGGACTAAATGTTCTGTACATTTAAAATTTGGATCCATGTTACCCAACTGCCATTCAGAAAGGTTTTACAATTTTACATTCTCATCTACAGTATTTGCATACCTTTTTCTCCATACCCTCGTCAAAAATAACTTTTTTTTTTGTCAGAGAGAGAGTGAGCGAGCAAAAGCAGGGGGGACAGCAGGCAGGAGGAGAAGCAGGCTCCCCACCTAGCAAGGACCCTGGGATCATGACCCACCCGAGCCAAAGGCAGACGCTTTAACAGACTGAGCCACCCAGGCGTCCCGCCAAAAATAACTTGTAGGGGCGCCTGGGTGGCTCAGTCGTTAAGCGTCTGCCTTCGGCTCAGGGCGTGATCCCAGAGTCCTGGGATTGAGCCCCACATCAGGCTCCTCCGCTGGGAGCCTGCTTCTTCCTCTCCCACTTCCCCTGCCTGTGTTCCCTCTCTCGCTGGCTGTCTCTCTCTGTTAAATAAATAAAATCTTTAAAAAAAAACTTGTAAAAAAAGATCTTCTCTTTATAATATTAATTTTAGAAGTCAAATGATGAAGGCTTTCAGAACAGCAGACCCCTGACTTGCCCTTCCCCATTCCCAATTCCCACTTCCCGGGAGCCATTGTTTTATTTTATTATTTATTAAGTTATTTCCCAGGAGCCATCATTTTAAACCTTTAGCAGTTTCATCTGTTTGTTTCTGTAGCTCATAATATGCTTATACCACTCTTGATGATTTTTCAGTTGTAAATTGTGGGAAAGGCCTCTAGTCGCCTACCCTATCAATTTTCCGTTTTTAGAGGGGGCACCTTTGGAATTTTCCTGAGCCTTTCTGGGTTCTGAAACATCAAAATGTCTTCCTTACCACCTGGCTACTGTTGCCTGCTGTCCTGTTTTTGTTACTACGAATTTATACCTTTCTTTTCACTCCTTTACTGTCATTTAGTGGGGCTTGTGGGTGGAGTGGAGCTAAACGCATATATCAATCTGACATATTCAATCTGAAAGCCCAAGATATCACACATTTCAGAAAATTAAAAACCACTTTGAAAACAATTAAAATAGTATCTATCTGGGCGCCTGGGTGGCTCAGTCATTTAAGCTTCCGACTCTTCATTTCGGCTCAGGTCATGATCTTCAGGTTGTGAGATTGAACCCCTGGTGGGGGAGGGGGGTTCCATGCTGGGCGTGGAGCCTGCTTAAGATCCTCCCTCCTCCTCCCATTTCTCTCTCTCCCTCCTGCTCTAATATAAAAAAAAAAAAAAGTATTTTATAAAGGCCTCTCTTAAAATAACATTTAGGACATGGAATGGATTTTATTTTTTTTTAAAAGATTTTATTTATTTATTTGACAGAGATAGACAGCCAGCGAGAGAGGGAACACAAGCAGGGGGAGTGGGAGAGGAAGAAGCAGGCTCATAGCGGAGGAGCCTGATGTGGGGCTCGACCCCGGAACGCCGGGATCACGCCCTGAGCCGAAGGCAGACGCTTTAACTGCTGTGCCACCCAGGCGCCCCTGGAATGGATTTTAAAACCAGGGGTACCTGGCTACCTGGAAGAGCACGTGACTCTTGATCTCAGGGTTTTAAGTTCGAGCCCCACACTGGGTGTAGAGATTATTTAAAAATAAAATCTTAAACAACCCCCCCCCCAGGAAAAAGAACCCAGACAATTCCACCCTTTCATTTTTCTAAGGAAGCAACTGAGTGCTCCCTAGTTATCTTGCCCAAACAAATCTTTTTCCCCCAGGCCGTTTTCCCCTGGGCCCGGAGCTTTGCAATTCTAGCTGCTCTTCAGAACAACTCAGGAGTTTATAAAACAAAAAGAACCCTATGCCCGGACTATACCCCCAACCAGTTAGTCTCTTTGGGGGGTGGGGCTTGGGCATCAGCATTTTTAAAGCTCCCAGGTGGTTCTCAAGTGCAGGGTCACTGCCTTAGGCCATTCACTGGCTTAGCCAGTTCCTAAAGTGAGGTACTAAGGACTGTAAGACATGCATCCCATGTTGTTACGAAAAGACTTTTGTGTGTTGTCCAGATTTAATAGTGTCTGTTTTCATGCCTTAATTTCACAAGCACTCGTTTTGTTAGTTCAATAAACAAAGAACGCTACACTAATCTTGCTGGTGGCATTTTTAAAAATAAAGATTTTATTTATTTGACAGAGTGAGAGAGAACAAGCAGGGGAAGCGGCAGGCAGAGGGAGAAACAAGTTCCTCACTGAGCAAGGAGCCCAATGGGGGACTTGATCCCAGGACTTTGGGATCATGACCTGAGCCGAAGGCAGACACTTAATCAACTGAGCCACCCAGGCGTCCCACATTTTTTTTTAAGTAAACTCCAGGCCCAGTGTGGGGCTTGAACTCATGATGCTGAGATCAAGAGCCACACACTCCACAACCTGAGCCAGCCTGGTGCCCCAATGTTGTATCTTGTGCCACACTCTTTTGGTAGAGGGATACGATTTAGCTCAGTTCCTCCATCATGTTTTTACCCTGCAGTGTCTCCATGAGAGTTAATGTTGTTGAGTGATGTAGCCATTTTGCTGTCTCTGGATTTTTGCACTAAGTGCAATATGGCACAGAATATTATGTACTTACTGGCTATTTTGATGATTATAATGTGGATACTTTAGTGGTAGTTACCCAAATCCTCCATTACGTTGAATTGATCTATTATCTCTATTTCCTAGGTCACAGATGTTTTATTTGTATGTATGTATGTATGTATGTATGTATGTATGCATGTATCTAAGCGAGCTCTAGGCCCAGCATGGGGTTTGAACTTTTGAACTCAACCCCAAGGTCACGAGTCACATGCTCTACCAACTGAGCCAGCCAGGTGCCCCCATTAGGTCACAGGCTTAAATTTTTTTCCCCTCAGCTTTATTGAGAACTGGTTAACCTTGGTGAGTTTTAGCTATAGCCACAGCAGAAAGCATCATCAGTGCTCATCACAGTTATCAGGGAAGAACAAGACAGATCAATGTTACTATCACTACCAGAGGAGGGAAAAATCCTGCAGTAGCTTTAGAGTAAAAGACCTGCTGAGTGGATTAGAATGATTTTTTAATATGAAGGACAGCCCACTGCACTTGAGGTGAAGTCTACAGTGAAAGTAAAATGTTTTCTTAAAACTCAATACCTTCTTCTCAAGGGAGTTTTAATTCTAATAGAAGCCTACATACCGGATAACTTTGAAATATTTACAGGTCCTTATTGGAAGAGAATTTTTAGTTATTCAGGAAAAACCATTATAACATATCTTATCACTAAAAATGAGGTTTATTTATTCAGAACAAAGTGGAATATAGTTTTTTCATATTGGAAATAAATCAGAATCCACTGAGTAAATGCTGTTAAAAACTAATCATAGTTTAACAACTGAAATCATAAACGGCTTCATCTGAACAAATCCCTAAATGTAAAGACCAGATAAACAATTGATGATTTATAAGAAATATGTAACTGCATGTGATTAAAGCTTCATGAATATATGTCATCTGTCATGACTCATTAGTTTTCTAAGCACCATCATTTTTGGGTATTGTAACATGTGCTTTGTAATTTTATTTTCCTATCAATATAGTCTGGAAATAATCATTTATTAAAAAGACCTGTTCCCCCACCCCCAGAATAAAACTGATTATATAAACTGTATCAAAATTCCTACCAGTCATATTTTTCAAAGCTGAAACATAAATTTGCTAAAATTAAATGCACCTAATTTTTACAGTTGAAAAAGGTTCTACTTTAAAATGGAGGGGAAAGTCTATTACCAGAAAGAACCATTATCAAATTATTTAAATTATAGAAGCACATTCACAGTCCTGGTTTTTATACCAAAGTGGTCAAGGAGGGAAAAAAACTATTGCAAGTTGGATGTGATAGTAAGTTTTGTTTTGTTTTTTTTGGTAAACCTTTAAAATGTCCTAAAAATCCTATTTGTAATAATAGTTTGTGAAAAACCATCTTGGCTACTGTAGGGCATCTGAAAGCACTGAGTTATAAGTATCATTGCTCCTTATCTCTTAAAAGATAAGGTTCTCTAGCTTAAATTTTCAAAACTTAAAATTGAGATTTCCCACTTCGTATAAAAAGTTGCCACTTTTGCATATAACGAGTTTGTGACGTTGTAACTGAGTTGGCTGTGGCAAGAGCATAAGCTCCTGCTAAGACTGGCTGCGTCCTGGGACTTGACTTGCTTGTCATGAAGTGCTGTAACTGCAAAGAAACAGTTTGCATTCTTGTACGATAAGACTCTAGGTACCTAAAACTGGCCTTAAAGACATAGTTTGGTTCCATACTCTATTACTTTTTCAACTATTTTTATTTGATTTTATGTGCATGAACGTGCCATACATGGCCCCATCCATCCTCTATAGCCTTCAGGGAACATCAGCCCTCTGATGCGGCTCAAGAACCTCAGAGAAAGCTTGTGAACATGCGAAACAGTTCTCAGGGAGCCTTATCTGCGCTTTGTAGTGTTGACATTTTCCTCTGAAATGTGTGACATGAGAGAGATCTGACTTAGCACGATTACTCATGGTCTCCCTGGGAGCTTGGTTCCTCTTTATTTGGCAGTGTGGAAAGCAGAATCGGCAGCAGGAACCGACTGGAACAGCAGAGGAGGCATCTGTAACACCAACTAGAAAGACACCATCATCCAATGAAGCTAGTGGAAGGGTTAAAAGTAAAAACCACCAGCAACCTTGACTGCCCTGAGGGCACTAGTACGTCAGTCCAATATGCCTCAAACTGTAAAGCCCATTCTAATCCCTGGGGGTCTCAGTAACCTGCAGAGTCTGGGCCAGCAGGTCTGTGGCAGGGCCTGAGACCCTGTATTTCTAGCAAACTCCTAGGGCAGGCCATCGCTGGTTCCTGAGCCACACTGTGAGTAGTGAGGTATAATCCCCACAGTATGAAGCTTATGGGTTTTTATGCTCAGCACAGCTTGTTGGCTATCCCCCAGGCATGTAATAAATACTTAGAAGTTTTCCACTTAACATGGTTACAAATTATTTTTCCCTTTAAAAGAATACACTTTGGTTACCTGTATCTCTTAAAAGAGAACATTTTACTCCTATTTGAATCATAAAAATACAGCATAACTGTATTTTTATGCTGTGTATTAAATCTTATTTTAGCCTCTTATTTTCATAAAGCAATGCACAATTAGGTTGTTTTTAAATGCAATAAGAGTATCACATAAAGTTGATAGTAACAACTATAACATGTCTATTGTCATTTTAGTTTTTTTTTTTTTTTTACTTTCTCTGAAACCTTTGCTTTTTTGTATTTATTCAACAATGTGAATTTTAGTACATATACCAAGAGCCAAGCACTGTCATATTCTGATCTGCTTACATCCAGGACTTTTAGCTACTTAAAAACATTTTACATGTTTCCTTCCCTCCAGAACACTCTACTTTAAAAACACCCAAACTTTTTCCTTCAATAGGATTATTTTAGAAGTTGCCAGTCATCATCTCTGAACCCAAACTCAGTAATCAGCAACTGTGGCACCACAAGTGGAAATCCCTTGATAATGGGGTCAGTGGTTTCATAGAATACGTGAGTTTATTGCTATAACCCAAGGGATCCTAGCTGAGACAGTCTGGCTCATTCACAAGTGTGTACACCAAGCTACAAACAAGAGTAAAGCTTGGACGCACACCTAGTTCTCTTGTTGATTATACCTTTGCCAGAGGACCATGGACTAATTTTCATGGTATCAGTTTTTCCTACAAAGGATTGTCTTAATTCTATTCCCTTTTATGAAATAAAGTTTCCTTGAAAAATATGAACATTCTAGGAAGCAAATGCCTTGGAAGTGTTCGGACATTAAGACACCTTGTTCTTTTAAAATACCATATCTTATGAGCATGGGCCTGCTGGTGTAGCAGAATACAAGCAGGACTGAGCAGTGAAGTTCTGTAAGTTGTGCTAAGAGGAACACAATTTTATAAGGACAGATGGTTTAATTAAGACAAACAAAGCTGAAACATTTATATGTGGTGATAATTTAAACAAAAACGAGAGACTGTAAGGTGAATGGGCTTGTGAAGGTCATTAATACAAAAAGGACAAAAGGCCCTACTTTCTACAAAAACTGTGATATGGAATTTAGGAAAGCAACAATATTAAATGTGGTATAGTTAAAACAAACAAACAAACAAACAAACAAGAAATAAAGAAAAGGCCCCAGAGAAAAACAAATGTTTTTGCACAGTATTTCTCAACGTCAAATTTTGTGATGTTTACACCATTAAAATCAACATAATTATCTTACCTTTTGGCTTCTAGATGGAATTTTAGAAAATACCTAGCAAGAAAATAGTCTTGAAAGTGCTTCTTCTTAAGTTCTTTGGTACAATTTGGTCATTTTGATAGTTATCAATCCATTAAGAACTTCAACATACACGTATCAGTGAAAATGCAACAAGAAGTACAAATGTTTAGAAAAAAACAACTGAAGAATAAATTATAATTCTGACCTCACGGAAAACAGAACTCTAAAATTTTACTTGCATTTCTGTGGCAAAGACATCCACAGTGACTACACGAATATCTCTAATTAGATTTATATTAAAGAAATATTACATAAAACATCCCTTTTTGATTAGAGTAACTATTCTATATATGTTTTTTTAAAAGCAAAAAAGGCAAATTTCAGCTTGAAAAAAGAATAATCTTGAATTTCATAGTTATACCCATCTTTTGTGCCTTCTGATTCAGTGAGTGTCGTCATCTAGAATTTAATGTCAGTCACAGAATGTTAAGCATTATTCTTTTATTTCAGGAAAGAGCTAATTTTCCTCCTGCAGCATTTTCTCTATTTCCTTATCCCAGTTTTCATCTCGTTTCTCCGATTCTGTCACCACTTCATATTCCTGAAGTTCCTGTTGTAGTTCTTTTTCCCAATCTGCAGAATCTTCTGAAAGAAACAAATGAGAAGGAAAAGATTCTCTCTGAATTCACAATGCTGGTTTTAACAACTCGGTCAAGTATAATTCCCTGTGGAAGTCCTAGCCTTGGCAATTTTTAACATCTCAAGCTTCCTCGCCATGTCTGTTCAGAAAAATGGACCAAATTTTAACAGTAACTGAAAGGAAATATGATTAGAAAGATGAATCGGGTAAGTGCTATACTACTGGGTATTATTTTGATTTCTAAAACCTCTGCTTTTCCTTATATTTAAATGGACAGTTGATAATTAATATTTGGTTGCAAATAAATTTTTACCACTATCAACAATGACCATGGTAGAAAAAAACAGCTAATGTTTCTTGAGCACTCAATGAGCTGGGCACTGTGCTAACTGCTTTCTACATATCACTCCTTTTTTCCCCCCCATCTTTAGAACAATCCAAGAACTAGATACACTGCTGCACATTTTACAGGTTGGAAAACAGAGGCTTAGAGAGGTTAAGTGACTTGCCCAAGAACACACAGCTTGATAGTAACACATCCAGATGGAGCCACGCTTCACAATCTGTGCGTAAGCACTTCAGCGTCATCTCCCCAGAGTGGCAACGGATACCAGAACCTGAAGTCAGGAGGTCTTTTGATGAAGCCTGGCCCTGCACACTGGGCTCCATCTACGCTCTCACGTTCCTCTTCTGCACTGAGATTCAGAACTGCAACTTTCCGCTTAGACCCTCAATATATGGGTGTGGGAGGGGATTTTAAGTAATCTCTACCCCCAAAGTGGGGCTCGAACTCACGATCCTGAGATCAAGAGTCACACGATCCGCTGACTAAGCCAGGTGGGCACCTCCCTTTTCTTCTTTTAAAAACAAACCTTGGGATGCCTGGGTGGCTCAGTAGGTTAAGCGTCTGCCTTCAGCTCAGGTCATGATTTTGGGGTCCTGGGATCGAGCCCTGCATCGGGCTCCCTGTTCAGCAGGGAGCCTGCTTCTCCCTCTGCCTGCTCTGCCTGCCGCTCCCCCTGCTTGTACTCCCTTCTCTGACAAATAAATAAACAAAATTAAAAAAAATAATAAAAACAAACCTTAAATTTAGTAGCTATAGAGAAAACAAAAACCCAATGTTTTCATTTTTTTGGCAGCAGAGACTCAAGGGGAAGGACACGGTATGTTGCATGGCAAACCACCAATGTCACAAATATTTATTAGGGGCTTACTGGGTGCCAGACTCCATGTCAGGTACTGTGGGATGACCAAAACAAGGTGTAATTGCCCTTGAGGAAAACTTACAATTTAGCTGCAGGGCCGAAACAATGAATACATAAAAGAATATTATGTGGTCCAAATTATAACTCGGGCAGGAGTTCAATGAAAGAACAGCTTGCCCAGAGCAGCCAGCCAGCACCTTATGAATCCCGCCTCAGGGCAACTTCCAGTTTCCTGCGGGGTCTGTGCTACTAGCCATCACCGGCAAAAAGGGAACCAGCACACAGGCTGCTCTGGCTGTCGCCTACAACACACGGGACTCTTGCCCCCCGTCCCTCCGCGGTGGCCAGCAGTCATCTCTATCAGAAACAGATGGGGGAGGGAGGGGTCTGAGGTAGCTAGTGAGCCCAAGTTTTCACTTCCCCTCTGGCCTCTCTTTGCCCCAGAAACTCTTCCTACCTCCTTCCTTCCCAATTCTTTCCTCCAGAGTCCCTCCACAGTGTGCCATCAGGGTTCCAGTTCAACTCTGGGAGGCTAGTTTTCTCACGGGTGCTCTCTGTACAAATGGGGGAAAGCCGGCTTCCTGAGTACATTGTAAGTCTCAGAAGGCTTCATAAAACACTCTTGGTTTGATGATGATTAACCCGAGCCTTTGCTTTTCATCCAGTAGAAAGCCACTCATTTGTCCTGATGTGCCAAAGAAATCAGCCGCCCCCCGCCCCCAGCTTGTACTTTGTCTCTAAATTATTATTTTTTTAAAGGCAGCATGCTCCTTCCCGAGGCAATGCTCCTGTGGCACAGAGCAGCAGGGAAAAGAATCTTCTACATCTAAGTATAAAGTCAAGGGGCGCCTGGATGGCTCAGTTGGTTAAGCATCTGCCTTTGACTCAGATTACGAGCCCAGGGTCCTGGAATCGAGCCCCATGTCAGGCTTCCCGCTCAGCAGGGAGCCTGCTTCTCTCTCTGCCCTTCTCCCTTCTTATGTGCACATGCTCGCTCTCTCTCAAATAATAAAATCTTAAAAAAAAAAAAAAAGTATAAACCCAAGTAGAAGGTTAGAGGATGCTGTCTCTAAGTGAAAGGGTGTGCACTCTTTGTCACCTGTCGCTGGCTACATGTTCTTGCGGCTGAGGTGCCTTGGACCAATCACTTATCCTCTCTGGGCTCAGTTTCTCCTCTCTACACTCCTGTGCATGCTGAGGCAGGGGGATGTGAGATCTCGTCACGTGTGCTAGAATCCATCTTCTAATGGGGAACAGAGAAGCAATTCTGACGCAGAAGTTACTGTGTTTGTATATCTGCTTCAGAATGACATTTTCTACAATCGACTTCGGAATCGGAAAAGAGCACAGCTATTTTGTTTGTCTGGTACCTTCTAGAACGGCTGTCTCCTCCTCCTTTTTGTCAAGAACCAGTTGCTCCATTTCCTTCCTCAGATCCTCCTGATTTAAGTTACAGGCATCAAAGGCGTCACTGACAAACTCAGAAACCCCTGGACTGGTAGAAATCTCCTCTTCATCCTGAAATGCAACAAAGGAGCTCTGGGAATGGTTTTCTAAGCGGCAGTTAGCGCAGCGTCCCTTTCGTCTCCTTCCTCCGCTAGTCAGATGCTCACTGCTCTCTAGCCTTCTAACCTGCGCGGCTGCTTGGGAACCAGATGAGCTACCACCTGAATCCACTATGCTTCCTCACAGTTTGGGCCACTCCAGTCACTCAGTCCAATTCCTGAGAACACATCTAAAATGACTGATACCAGGGAATCGCCTCATGTCTCAGCTACAGGTCCCTAAGTACGCAAGTGCTGGACCCCTCTTCTTCAAAACAGATAAGACCCATATACTTAAGCAGTTTCAAATGGGATCTGAGATAGTTAACACAGAGTTACTGCATTTCCAGACATCAACTACTAGGTACAATGTAAAACTGTATTACCTCTTGAGTTTTAAGCTGAGATTTGATTACGACAGGTGGCGTTTTGGGCCGTACTGCCTCTAAGAAGTGAGAATAAAAGAGACAAAAATTGCTTGATTCAATTCTGAATACATATTATAGTAACAACTAAAATATCCACAAGTACGACGATACTACATAATTTTCAGAAATGAGCTCTTATGTTATGCTTTCAAGAAATAGCTAGGTGAGACCATTTCAACTCCTTTCTTTTGGGAATATTTTTTTTATGTCATCCTATTTGATACTCCTCATACAAGATTTCCAAGCAGGAAATAAATTTTGGCCTCAGTGTTAACTGAAATCAAATTCAGGAATAGTTCTGCTCCGTCTTTTAGGATAATGAGAATTCAGTTATTTATCAAATTTTCCATTTGTCACGAATGCTAGAAAGCACAAAGCAAAGTGCAATGCTCAATCACAGCTTCCCCTCTTTCTCCTGGGCCACATTTTCTATCTTATGAACCTTACTAGGTTCATACTAGGCATACAGTCTTTACTGAATCCTGTCTTAAGCCCATTTTGTGATACAGGCAGTATCTGCTAAAACAGCATTTTCTAATAAAATCAATGAAAATAAATAGTAAAGAATAATAGACAATTGGGATTCTTTTCAACACCCATATGCAAAATGCCAAATTTTACTGTGTAGAGCACCTTCATTACATTTCCCTGACCCTAAATGCAGTGTCAGGTTCTTTTCTAGTGGTCTGTACAACCCGTGCCTTAGGATACATGGTTTTGCATAATTATTTAAAATTCCACGAACAGGTAAGTCACTAGTTGTAATTAGTACCTACACACAGGTGTTCATGAAACGTTAAGATTATGACACAAAATATCTTTCTTCTTATTTTTGAATACCTTCCTTATTTGAATTACTATTACAGATCTTAAATTGCTGCTGGTATTATAAAACACTAGGGGTCAACTGTCATGATAAGAGTCCAGTGTGCAACGTAACGGTGCCTAGGTGTGAGCTTGACACTGTAACTTGGCGTGGAATGGAGCTCGGTTCTGCTCTACAGAGTACAGTACTAGGGGAACATCGGCTTGGAAGGAAGGCAGAGAAACAAAGAAAAGCAGTAGACTGAATCCGTAGAGGACAGAAGGTATAAAATGTTACACGGTGAAGGGCAAGGAGGGAGAAGTAAAAAGAAGTAAAAACCCCGAAGACCAAGAAAAAGAAGGCAAGGGAAAGCAAAGCTTGGGGAAGACGTGACAGCAGGGTCAGAGAGAGGGCAATGAGAATGAATATTCCTCTGGAAAGAGTTTTCCAGAAGATGACAATGACATTTTTGGTACGTACAAGATGACAAGCTCATGAGAGTCTCTAAGAGTATTTTAAAAGTAACTTTTTTTTTTTTTTAATTACACACGGTGAAGTCTTCTCTGAATATACCTGTCAGTGGCAGGTCTTCCTCAACGCCATGGTTCTTCTCCTCCTTCCCGGAGGCCTGCTGCTGGGCGGCCAGGGCTGTGAGCTGGGCTGACTGCTTAATCAGGGAGACCCGGTAAAAGTAGTTCCTCCAAAACACTTCTTCCTTCACGCTTTTCAGGACAGACAACAACACATTTGAGAATGCGTGCAGCGCATACAAATGCACGCGGGGGTTATTTGTTTTAGTGGAGGTGGGAAGAGATTTTTTCAGGGCATTTTCAAATCTGAGTGAGGCTCAAAGGAGATTCTCACTTGCTTTTGTTTTTTTTTTTTAAAGATTTTATTTATTCATTCGACAGAGATAGAGACAGCCAGCGAGAGAGGGAACACAAGCAGGGGGAGTGGGAGAGGAAGAAGCAGGCTCCTAGCAGAGGAGCCTGATGTGGGGCTCGATCCCATAACGCCGGGATCACGCCCTGAGCCGAAGGCAGACGCTTAACCGCTGTGCCACCCAGGCGCCCCTCTCACTTGCTTTTGAACCGGAAGCCGTGGGACAGGACAAAAAGAATAGCTCTCTTCTCCACAGCAGCAAAAGGTAACTCACAGAACACAGATGAAACCTCTGCATTTCTTGGGATTTCAATGACACCAACACCGTGTCAAGCAGGCACTGTTATGAGACTCAGCAGAGGCAAGCAGGCACTGTTGTGAGACCAGCACTTCAACCTGGGAGACTGCAAGTGCAGCCGGGACTGCACTGTATTTGCTGTTTACCGAACAATTAAGAGCTTTCAAGCAGTGACAAGAAAGGATTGTGGGTGTTGTTTTGTTATGAAAGGCAATGTCTGGCAGCATGCAAATAACTAGCAATCAGTACGAGTTAGCAGTGAGGTGGGAGATGACTGATAAGAAGACTGAAGTGCAGTTCAACCTGAGAACCTTCAGTGGTCCTCAAACTTGTCTGCATATGAGAATCATCTGGCAGGGGGTGCTGGTGACCAAGTTGGGTAAGTTGAGTGTCCACATGGGGCTGGCCTGGAATGGGGAGTGACAGCCTGAGCCGGGAGAAGAGGGTGTCTGAGCAGGGGAGGGGGTAGTGGTGAAATGGAAGATTGGGTACACGCAGGGGGTTGACCAACTAAATAAAAATATTAAGGATAGTGCAAGCCAAGTTTCTCGTGGTCAGAGAAGGGAGTTACAAACATTGAAAGGGAAAATTCTAGAATGATCCCTGTTGTGAGGTAGCACCATGAATACACGGTTTTCATTCAATAGGGATGCAAATGAGTGTATGTGTATATACATGAGCACACAAATATTCCCTAGCTCTGACCACTGAGTGAACCAAGGAGTAGTGACACCCCAATAGCAGTGAACATGACTAGTGTTCAGATCTCGGTGTCTGTATACCATTTTCCACTAAACTGAACCAGAACTCTTTGGATAACTGGCCAATTCCAGGGTTATACAGGAGAGAATAAGATGAGCCTGGACTACTCCATACCAGAAAGCAAGGAAGCACTTAAAAGAATGATGAGAATGAGTCAAAAAGACACAGAACCCAACTTGAATGGGCTCCCACTGGCCAAGCTGGTGGTAATCTGAGCATCAAAATAAATAACGAGAGCAACAGATTATAACCATTGCATAAAACAGAACCATGAGTCTATACAGATACAAATAAATACATGAATACAGTCAAATTCTGATGAGGAACAGAATATTTTTACAGAGTTCAAAGTACCTCCCCAGAAAATACTTACTACCTTCAAAGAGGAAAGCGGTAACTTTACAGTCAAGAAGTTTGGCAGAAACCTCTTTAAAAAAAAAAAAAAAATTAAGAAAAGGGGCGCCTGGGTGGCACAGCGGTGAAGCATCTGTCTTCGGCTCAGGGCGTGATCCCGGCATTATGGGATCGAGCCCCACATCAGGCTCCTCTGCTGGGAGCCTGCTTCTTCCTCTCCCACTCCCCCTGCTTGTGTTCCCTCTCTCGCTGGCTGTCTCTATCTCTGTCGAATAAATAAATAAAATCTTCAAAAAAAAAAATTAAGAAGTTTGGCAGAAACCCCCTTCATCAAGTGAAGTGACCAAAGTGTGGACAGTAACGGGACAAAATGGCAGTGTGCACACCTGACAGGATGCAACAGACTGAAGGACACTGATGGGACATGAAAACTAAATGCAACATGTGAGTCTGCACTGGGCCCTTTTGCTAAAAAGGACATTGGGACAAATGATAAAACTCGAATGGGGTCTGAGAATCAGATGGCAATAATGCATAAGTGACAATTTCCTCATCTGAATGGTTATGTAGGGAAAAGCTTTGTTTGCAGGAAATATGCACTAAAGCAGTCAGGACTGATGGAGCACCAGGTCTCAAATGAGTGAAAAAAAAAAGTTTTTATGCTATACCTCCAACCTTTCTATATAAAGGTGTCAGTGCTTAAAAATAAAAAACGATGACTATGCTTTCCACAGAGAATTAAATAAAATCTTGAGGGTGGAAAGCAAAACAAAACTCAACAAAAAACATAAAATGTTCACCCCTATTACCTAACTAGCAATGGCTTTGGTGACCTGTGGAGTATGTGCAGGGCTTTTTTTTTTTTCTTGCCTGGAGGTCCCTCATTTTGTGTTCCCAAAACATTTTGCTAGTAGAAGTGACAAAATGGTAACAGAATGCCTCTCTACCTGTTGGTTTACTCGAAGGGATGCAGGGTCTTAGAATGGGGAGACACTTGAGGAAGAAATCATGACTGAAAAAGATGTTGAAGGAGTAGAAGAAAATCAATGAGAACTAAGAGAAAAATCTGAGACACAGGCTTATGGATGAAGGCAGGACTTGCCTTAGGTAAGACGTAAGAACACACGGTTGTCACACCTGTGAATGGTGAAGTTGGGCCAGGAGACTAGCTTTTTAAGTGACAAAGGCTAGGGTTGTTTTTTTTTTTTCTTTTTTAAGAAAGGGAGTGGGGGAGGGAGAGAGAATCTTAAGCAGGCTTTACACCCACTGTGGAGCCCAATGTGGGGCTCAATCTCACAACCCTGAGATCATGACCTGAGCCAAAATCAGGAGACGGACACTTAACCAACTAAGCCACCCAAGCGCCCCAACAGAGGCTGGCTTTTTTAAGCGACAGAGGCAAAATACAAGATTATCTACATGGGTCAGGCTAGGTAACAAGATGACATGCTGCTAGATGCAGCCCATCTTTTCTTTCATTAATTCCACCAATATTTACTGAGAGCCACATGCCATCAGGCTCTATCCGGGTGATTCAGGGACGAATAAGCCAAGTTATCTGCTAACCCAGATGGTCACCGGAATAATGACCTCTTACTTAAGTTCTTACTATGCCAAGTAAATAACAAGTAGCATTTCCCAAACTCATGTGGTCTCACGATTTTCTTTTTGTTATAACATCCCTTGGAAACAGTTCAGCAGGAGGGAGACCTGGCTTAACAGCAGTTCGTGAGGTGTTATTGTCAACCACAAGTTTACCTAGGCAAACAAGAGTACGGCGGTGGCCACTAGATAAGCTAACAAAATCTGAGGCAGCATTAAAAAGCAATGCAAGGAGCACCTGGGTGGATCAGCTGGTTAAGTGGCTGACTTTTGCTTTCAGCTCAGGTCATGATCCTGGGGTACTGGGATTGAGCCCCGCATCAGGCTCCCTGCTCAGCGGGGAGTCTGCTTCGGGATCCCCCCCACCCCCCATCAGTAAGTACAATAAATAAATCTTTAAAAAGCAATACAATAAATACCTATAATGTGCTCTTCTGCAATTAGACAACACTTTACATTCACTTCGGAGAACTCACTTTTGGAGGTTAAACACCTGGATGGTGAGGGGCTACAGAGATGAAGATACCCGGGGAACAACAACAAAAAAGAAATGGGGCTCTTTCCTTGGATAAGTTCAAGAATCTTACACTGTTAACATCACCATTAGACAGAAGTGAGCTTAGCTTCACATGAGGTAGTGAGCTGCATGAATGTTTTCAAAGTCACTTAACTCCGAGCTCTATGAAATATCCAAAATGAGAGAGGTGTATCACCAATCTACAGCAGATTATGGGCAATGTTTGCTCTCAATAAAAACAAATATCTGGACTGTTTCCTTTCCCAGAGTCTCTCCCTCTTGATGTAAGAGGAAGTGGTCACAGAGGCACACGAGAAATACTCTGTTACACTCTGGACGGAGTCACAATGCGCATGACATATAAAGATTCTGAGAGGGATGCCTGGGTGGCTCAGTCAGTTTAAATGTCTGCCTTCGGCTCAGGTCATGATCCCAGGGTCCTGGGATCGAGCCCCGCATCACGCTCCCTGCTCAGCGGAGAGTCTGCTTCTCCTTCTCCCTCTGCCCCTCTCCCCTGCTTGTAAACGCTAATAAATAAAATCTTAAAAAAAAAAAAATTCTGAGAAGCCCTATGATAAAGAAAACCATGGAACGTAGGAATTCCCAAATGTCTATCTTACCACTTATGCTTTCATGGACTATTTTAAGTCATTAGAATGCTGTAAACACCCTCTGGGAAACCAAGGGCATAGGTCAGTCCAAGGCTGCAAAGGACTTGTGATTTCTCTACCGTAGTCAGAGTGAAGGCCTCAGAGGGTGTTTGTGATGCAAGAGCCCTGGCTCATGCCAGCACTGGTGTTGCAGGGAAGTGTTAATGCACCATAAGGTATTCTGAAATACAGAGCAAGTGTTTGTTTTGATTTATTTTCTAAGTTGTTCCTGGCTAATGATGGCTTCTGTTTACAACAAGTGTCTCAAATGATCTAAGTTGCACTTCTGCATGCCAGGAAGGAAAGTCCAGAAGTCCTACATTTGTGTGTGATGGCTCATTTGTTTGATTACGGAAGTTTCAACAACAACAAAAGTGGAGCGACTAGGACAGAGAAGCCCCATGTACCCATGACCTAGCCAACAATCACCAGTATTTTGCCAATCATGCCTTATCTATGCCCCTCTCTCCTGCACACACACACATTTCTCTGGGTGTGGGATGGAATATTTTAAGGCAATGCCAGATATTACATCCTTTCATCTGCAAATATTTCAGTAAGCATTTCTAATAGATAAAGAGTTGTAAAAATGATAACCCTAATTTCTGAAATCATCCCTAACAGAATTAACAATAGGAAACTGGAATTATATCACTCAATAGACAATTTACCTAGCCAGCAACAAACTAGACATACTATTTGCCAAATACCAATTCTCCCAATCTTTGAAAAACTCTAAAATTACTCTAAGCAATAAGAGGGAGTCCAGAATTGTTAATAACCAAAGCAATGGAACCAAAGTTAGCTACATGCCTGCCACGAGTACCCCAGGCCACATGCCCCAGCACCCCCTGGCCTCTATAGACAGTCCCAAGAGCACTGGCAGAGGGCCCACCATGCGGCCCACGGTGATTCGAACAGTCTTCAAGCTGATGGATCCTTTAGGTGCAAAGCCCACTTGAACCCCAGAGCTTTGCTACTCTCCTCTCAGAAGGAGGCAGTTATTCAGAATAGGTACAACCTCAAATTCTGAGATGAAAGAGTGTCCAACAGATATATACACACGAACTGTTCAAAAGCCAACTCTCAGGGTTTTGTAAGCATAATAGTAAAGAACAGATCAGATAATTTTTTTTATATTCTTAACTAAAAATAGCTATTTATTTATTGTAAAGTAATCTCTGCATCCAATGTGGGGCTTGAACTCATGACTCCGAGATCAAGAATCATGCCCCAAAAATAGCTACTTTAGACACAATCTAAGAATTAGATTTGTAATGAGATTTTAGCCATATAACACAAATTTTTTTTTAGGAGGGGAAGGGAAGGCTACAAAAATTCACCACCAACATGTTGATAATTATGAAGAGTTTCACTAAAAAGTAAAAATAAGTAAAAGGTTCAATACAATTGTTGTTACAAGTCTGGAAGAACACTTGTTCTTCTCTCG
Organism: Ursus americanus; assembly: GCF_024610735.1. Taxonomy (NCBI): domain Eukaryota; kingdom Metazoa; phylum Chordata; class Mammalia; order Carnivora; family Ursidae; genus Ursus; species Ursus americanus. Next base: position 109,970,231 of record NC_142164.1, read on the forward strand.
CTGACAGGAGACCTTTGCTTCCATGTGAACCAAAGGGCTAGCAAAATTTGTTAAAACCCCTGTTTGGGGGGTGCCTGGGTGGTTCAGTCAGTTAAGGATCTGCCTTCAGCTTGGGTCATGATCCCAGGGTCCTGGGATCGAGCCCCACATCAGGCTCCCTGCTCAGCGGAGAGCCTGCTTCTCCCTCTCCCTCTGCCTGCTGCTCTGCCTACTTGTGCTCGCTCTCTCTGTCAAATAAATAAATACAGTTTTTTAAAAAACAAAACAAAACCAAACCGTTTGGCCAGCTAAACATAGCACAATGAACAGGTATTTATTTGTGCTCTCTCTGAAAACACTTCTAAAATAGAAAAAGCATTAAGTAGATAAAATCCACATGACAAAGAGAACTGGTGAGAAAACCACAGGGGAAGCCAGAAAGGTGAAGGGCGAATAGTAATCTACCCTATAGACCAGCGAGCACTGCAGCGAGCTGCACGCAGGAGGGACAGCCAGCAAGAATAGGCCTGTTCACCAGGCATCTGCTCAGAAAGACCTGGGACAGGAGGCACCAGGCATCTCTGAAGGCTGGTGCAGGTTGGGCTCAAGACAGGAGGAATGGTGGCAAGGCCCCACAGGAGCAGCCAGCTGGCTGTGACTCCCGTGCTGCCCCTTCCAGCCAGGGACTGTGTTCCCACGCAGCGGAGAGTGACAGTTAACAATGAGCCAAGCCACTCCACACTCGGACAGCTGGCACGGCTGAGAGGGGTCAGGCAGGAGGTGGAGTCCTCCTCTCGGGGAAGCCACCCAGCCCTGGGCTACTGAGCCTTCCTGTCCAAATGGTCTGTGGGAACACAGCTTTAAGTGCTCCTTCAGCACGGCGCCTTCAGATAGGAAGGACCTGCAACATGAATGACGGAGCCCAAGACAAACACAAAAGTTCAGAGAAAAGCACGGAGACAAAAGAGTATTTCAAGAAAACTACACTCCATGTTCTCAAAGAACAGGAAGATACTGCACCCATCTACAAAGAACAGAGTGCTGGGGCACCTGGGTGACTCAGTCAGTTGAGCAGTTCAGTCTTGATTTTGGCTCAGGTTGTGATCTCAAGGTTGTGGGATTGAGCCCCATGTCGGGCTCCCCTCTCAGCATGGAGTCTGCTTGGGATTCTCTCTCTCCCACCTCACTCAGCCCCGCTCCCCGCTCATGCTCTCTAAGTAAATAAATAAATAGATAAAATCTTTTTAAAAATCAAAAAAATTTAAAAGAATAGAGTGCTATAAAAAAGGAACACTCATAGAGTAATAAAGACTGTGGACTAAAAATACAGCAGATTCAAAACAAGGCATTGGAATTTAAAAAGGTGAATAAGAGCCCATGGTGGCAGAAGGGAAGGGAAAGGGACCCTGGGGGGGGGGGCTGCTGATACCTGTCAGGGTTGTATCCCTCAAGGTATGCTTGCAATGGAGCTCAAAGGACAAACAGGGATTTCTGGAGGAGAAGAGGGCCTTTGGGCAGGGGAAAAACCTTGGGTGGGAAAGAGAACAAGAACACTGTTGCCAGAGAGCAGAGCCTGAGTGGAAAAAGGCAGTGGGCCAGATCCTGATGAGCCTTGGAGACCTTAATTTTATTTGGAAGACACGGGTACTTCGGTTGTTTCCGTAGGAAACTGTGTCCAGCTTCTAACTGGGGATAAAAGAGCACATCTTATCTTCACCCTAAATTCCCTATTAAGTTCACTCTCTGTTTTGATTCTATGGCTGTGTGTGTGTGTGTGCGTGTGTGTGAGAGAGACAGACAGACAGGCAGACAGAGAGAGACAGCTAGAGCGCAAGCAAGCGAGCTGAAGGGCCGCAGAGCCTGTTCTCATGGAGAGAGAGCAGGAAACCATTCCACCACTTTTCCCTGATACTGTGCACAGCACTGCTCCGGCTCAGGAACACAATGCTTACAGTTTAGGAACAAGGGCGAATCTCATCCTGCTCAGCAGCTCGTCCTCTTGAAGCATGACCAGGGCAACGGGATACATCTGGTCAAAGTCAAAATTAAACTGCACTCCAGCTGGAGGGTCACGAAGGAAATTCCTCTTGTCCTTTGATGAAAAGGGGAAAAACGGGGAAACCATACGATGCAATTAATATGTAACAATGTGTCACTGATTTGACAGATACTGAATTCTAAAGATTTCAGTCACAAAGTCCATTGAGGTATCATTAACCTGTCTGCTTAAGAGAGTAGAGAATGACTGATCCTGTCATATATTTAACAGTCTCAACTGGAGAGAGCCCTGTGGGAGGCCAGGAAATTCAGTTGTGCAATTAGCTGAAATTAGAGTCTGAAATCGTACGAACACGTTTGTTTCAGGGAGCACCTTTAGGTATGTGAAAACTAGTGTAGAATAATCTTAGAAAACTGGCTACTTAAATATTAGAAACTGGCTACTAACAGCACTGGTCAGTTTCATCTCATTTTGCCCATGTTAGATTTTAACAATATTTTTGGTTTTTGAGAATTCCTACGCTAATAAAGCAAGAACAAATCTGAACCTAAATGGCTTTTAGTTATGCTACCTTCCAGCCTAAAAACTGCAAAGCCTAAAATTGCCCCCTCATGTTTCACCTGGATCTCTAGAGCAGCCCGCTGAAGGGGCAGCTGTCTCCAGTCCCATTTTTCTTACCCAGAGCAACCCACTTTCTCCCCTACCCAAGAAAAACGTGTGTTTCACCTACCACTAAAATCCTTCAATGACCACTTTGTTGCCTTTAAGATGAAACCCAAACTTTTCAGAAAGGTATAAAAAGGTCTTCATGATTTGGCTTCCTATCCACACCTCCACCTGCATCCTGTAGTCCAGTCGTACCCAAATGCTTACAACTCTCCCTATCTGAACCTCAAACCCTACCCTGCATCCCCCAAACATCCACACACCCTCCTCCCAAGACTCAGTAACAGCTCCAATGTCATCAGTTCTGTGAAGCTTCCTTGAGATCATCCCCTCCCCTCTCCAAACCAGTGAGATGCCCGTCTCCTTGTTGCTTCATTACCATCCTGCATTACAGTGCTCATCACAGGGAGTGACGCTGCATGTACTCATCTAGCAGCTGTCCAGTAAGCCTTCAGGCTTTTGGAGGGCATGTCTCATTTACCTCTAGTCCTAGGACAACGCTGGCCTAGAGGAGGTTCTAAAAACAATTTGCTGAACTGAGTTCTCATAACTACCTAATGACAGCATTATGCCCCAACATAAGGCGCTTAAAGGGTTACTCTGCTCTAGGCTCTGAATTATCCCAACTAGTGCTTGGCAAATCAGAGAATGCAAGGCAACTCTGGCAGAGATTGCTAATTATCTCCCAGTATCCCTTCCTTCCTTCCTTTTAGGATCACAACTCTTGAGCTCCAGCTGGGCATGTGGCCACCCAGCCAGAGACCGGATTTCCCAGGCTCCCTGGCATCTGGAAGTGACCATGCATCTAGGTTGCCAAAGGGATGTAGGCCTGAGTGATAGGTACAATTTCTGAGTCTCATCTTTCAAATAGCCTGGCATGCCAACCCATCTCTTTCCCAATTCCCACAAGCTGGAATGCAGCCAAGGTCACGGGAGCTGCCTTCACCATACAAAAGGCAGACAACACCCTAGAGGCTGGCACAGGAAAGGATTAAGACAGGAAATACTTGGGTCTGTAGATGATTTTGTGGGCAAAGCACACCTGCGTGGACCATCTACCTCTGGACTCTTACTTGAGGAAGAAGGAGGGAGAGAGACAAACAGCTTATTTAACCTTCTATATTTCTGGATTTCTCTATTACAGCAATTTCGTCTATCCCCTGACAAATTCCGTGGCCACTATAAAGGATGTACTAAAGATCATTCAAAGCCTCTGTGCCATGCTAAAATCTGGGGTGCTCTCTTGTAGGCGTGTCTGTGTGCCTCACCCATTCAGCACCCGCTGTGCTCCAGGCACAATGTCACCTGCTCAGCAGGGCACAGCACAGATGGAGTCCCTGCCTTCACAGTGTTTCTATTCCAGTTGTGGGGTGGAGGCGTGGGAAGAGACAAAGGCTTAGATTGCTAAGGCTATGAGACGGGGTAACTGGTGGAGGGCTGAAAGGATGGTGAGGAAGGAGGTGACATTTCAGATGAGATCTTATGGAATGGTGTAGGGTGGGGTTCCAGGAAGAGGGGACAGCAATCACAAGGCACTAAAGCAGGACAAAGCTTGGTTTGCTTGTACACCAAAAAGAAACAGTGGCTGGAGTGCTGGGAGGCAGGACAGTGGGGCACAAGGGAAGAGAGGTGTGTGAAGCCAAGGGCCTCAGAAGCCAGTGGAGGGAGTTTTTAGATCTTAGCCAATATGAGATGAGATGCCATTAGAAGGTTCTATGTAGAAGAGTGACACAAAGGGATTTATACCATAAATGGACCCCTGTGGCTGCTGATGTGAGCTTGTAGGGAAAGGGACAAGGATGGGACAGCAGCTGGGATCCTGGAGGCAGGAGATGATGGCATCAGGACCGCGGTGGTGGCAGTGGCAGTGGAGAAGTGGAGTAGAGGTATATTTTGAACACAGCCTTGTCAGGATATGGGTGGGTCTGGGGGGGGAGGTGTGACTGAAGGAAGACTCTCGGGCTGGTGACTAGAAAAAACTGGTAGATAACTGGAATCTTATTTTGAGATGGAGAAGACAGACAGCAACAGGTCTGGGGGACAGAGGAGCTGTGGGGACTTGACTGGTGAGTATCTGATGTTTGCCCTCAAATGATAACCTCACTGTCCCAATTTGCTTCTGGAGAAAAGCATTATGTGAGGTCAGCATCAAATCTGGCCACAATACAGTAAACAAAATACATGGGGTTCACACTAAACTCATAATGGATGCTCAGGCCTTTGAAGGATTTACTAATGGAAAGGAAAAAAACCTGAAAATGTCCGGGGGGAGGGCAATGGAAGGGAAGTAAAGCCCAGTTCTCTGTTTCCTAAAGTTCCATTTATGACTTTGGCTAAAAAAAAGAGTGGATTAAAAACAAAGCTTGAAAACTACCGATACAGTAAAAGCTCTATTTGCTGGGTCCTATGCCGGGCAGGCTGCCGGGTGCTGAGGACAGAGATCAAAGTCAGCTTCTGCCCGCTAAGAATGCACAGCCCAGTGGAGACACATGTTAAGTAGTGAGGGTCACATTTGGGAATCATATTCTCACGCCTGTACATGGTGATAAAACCCCTATCTACCTCACAGACGTGCAGTGAACCTCAAAGGAGATAATGCGTAAGAAAATTCTTTCTGAAGCTGTCAGGTGCTATACAATTGTTAACTGGTATCATTGCGTTCCCTCTGAAGTCTCAAGAGAAATTTTTGTGGGCCAGCACAGAAAATTTTATTTTTTATTCAATTTCAGTTTCAAATATATTTAACAGTTAAACAGAAAATTTAGAATACAATCTTTTCATTCAGACAAACTAGAACGCTATCTAGAAACTTTATATGATAGCCTATCTCAAAGATTATCTTAGTAACATAAAAGAATCCTTTTATGGCCGAAAGAATTATTTTGTGTAATAGATTATAGTTTACCATTAAGAAAAAAGAACTTAAGGAGAAGCAGGTTAAAACTGGAAGGGGGGTTTCTTAGGGGGAAAAAATAGTGAAAGTTGATATGTACAGTCCTAACATCTCAGAACATTTAAAAAATTGTATAGAAGAAAAACATTCTAAGGATAAAATCATGATAGGAAGAAAGTATTTCTATATAAGGAATCACAGATACTTACAGCTGATAAGGCCAAGATTTGTTGTTGAATTGTTTCTTCATCATTACTATCAACCCATGGGGGCACTGCTGCTTCTAAAGGTTTTTAATAACAAAGAAAAGAGAAAAACAGCTTACAAGGGTTACACTGCAATCCGTGGTTTGAAAGAATGAGAATGTTTCCACATAATCATTTTAGCAATTTACTAACGAGTTCCAAACATGAACATTCATCATAATTCCCAGACGTGATGTATGACTAAAGCATGTATGCATTTGGTAAAAAAATTACTTAAATTATATGGTGGAGAAATTGGACAACACCTTGACCAGGTGACCCAAATCATCACCACCAATGAGAAAGAGATGGCCATGGTAGGCTTCCAGATATGATAGCCCGAGGAAGACAACATCATCTATGTAGTATTCTGGCCAAGAATGCATAATCTCAATCTAATCATGAGGAAGTATCAGCCAAAGCCCAACTGAGGAATAGTTTATTTAAAAAAAGGAGGGGGGAGAGGCGCCTGGGTGGCTCACTTGGTTAAGTGGCTGCCTTCAGCTCAAGTCATGATCCCAGGGTCCTGGGATCAAGCCCCATGGTGGTTCCCTACTCAGTGGGGAGTCTGCTTCTCCCTCTCTCTCTGCCCCTCCCCCCACCTGTGCTCTCTCTAATAAATAAATAAAATCTTTAAAAACAAAAAGGTGGGGGAAGTATCCTTCTAAAACATTAGCGTCCTAAAATAAAAGACAAAGACTGTGGAAATGTTGCAGATTAAAGGAGGCTAAGACACATGACAAAAGCTACAATACTGTACCCTAGACTGCATGCTGTATTGAGGGGGAAAAATGTACAAAGGACATTACTGGTTCAACTGACAAAATCAGAATATGTACACTGTATCAATGTTATATTTCCTAAAGCTGACAGCTGGACCATGTAAGAGAATATCCCTAATTCTTAGGAAACACACACTGAGTGGAACAGAAAAGACAAGACACATAGAGTGAGAAAGAGAGTAAAGGATAAGGCTGATGGAATAAAACCAACCATCTAGGTAGAGGGTGTCGGGGTGTTCTCAGTACTCCTTTTATACTTGCAACTGTTCGGTAAATTAAAATTATTTCTAAATAAAAAGTTCTTTTTAAAAAGTCACTATACTTGATTCATGACAAAAGGTAATAAGCAATTAGGAATTGAGAAAAGGGTTGTCAGGACTGAAAGCAAATGAAAAAAAGAAATGGGCAAATCAGCGGCAATAAACAACAGGGCTGGGATCTTCAAAAGACACATTGTTTTGGGGGCTCACAAGAAAAAGAGAGGAGTACAACTCAGCAGGCTTATAATGCCAGAAAACAATGGCAACCACTGAGAGGTGAGTCCCAGGGGTTTTCTGCGAAGACCTGGGAGCTGATCTTGGTCTAGGAGGAGGAGTTCAGTGGTGGATGTGTGTAGGGGGCATTCAGAGGGAGCAGCAAGTGTGAAAGAGTGGAGACAAAGCCAGTGAGTATGTTGCTCATCTGAGCAGCTCTACCATCCGAACCAGGGCGGGGCAAGAGGGCAGAGCCAAGGCTGTGAAGGTGGGAGATCAGCACAGAAGACAGACATGCAGGGAGTCCTAATATTTTTGCCAAAGCAACCTTCCTTTCTATCATGCTGCAAAAGTCCAATGGAAGAGACATCCTATTGTGTACCTGCGATAGAAAAGTTATGTGCATGTGTGGATGGACATGTGGACAGACAGACAGACACTTGGCCCATTCTTTGGCTCATCCTAAGCAAGCAAATGATGGCAATTATAATCCAAATTCCATTAACTACAAGATAAAATAAACACATTTTCATACTTAAAAAAATTGGGGTAAAACCCTTTCAAAAATTTTTTTCCCCTCACACTATTTACTTTAATATTCTGGCCTCCATTTTTAGTCTATTCACCTTGGACAGCCTCTCCTGGTGTTTCTTACCCTCAGATGAGGTCCTCTCAAGGCCCAATCTACTGGTATGGATGAGACACCCCCCACTTCCCTGTTCTTCTGAAACTGCTCTTTTTAAGGTGATCAATAACCTCCTGATTGTCTCACCCATGGACACTTCCTAGTTCTTTTCTCTCTAAGCCCAGTTTCCTTCTCTGCAAAATGGAGACAAAAGTACTTCAGAGAGTTACTGTGACTGTTAAATTAACAAATGCATGTGGGATACTCACACAGTGCCTCTCGTCATGGTCCTTGTAAATGGACCTCTCAGCTGACCTCACTCTCCTTGAAATTCTCCCCTCTCTGGGCTTCCATTGTTTCTCTCTCCTAGCTGTTTTTTGTTTTTTGTTTTTTTTTTAAATGGCAGATTTGTTTCATCACTTACCAGCTGAGCAACCTTCATCGAATTACTTAACCTTGCTGATCCTTCCTTTTACTGAAAAAGATATTGTATATAAAGTACCCACCACTTAGCAGGTACTCAGGAACTGTCAATTCTCCCTGTTCCTCCCTTCCCCTCGACACTAGATCTCTGCTCAGCTCTCTTCATCCTTGACACACTTTTCACTGAGGTCACCCACTCTCATGGTTTTTACATGACTTAACTAATAATCTGTACTGGTAGATGGAATTCTCCATGCTTCAAACAGGAATCAACTGCCACTGCTGGACCTCATTCAGTTAGTTTAGAGCAGTGCTGACCAACAGAACTTTTTGCAATGATGGAAATGTTCTAGGTTTGCATTGCCCGAAGCCACTAGCTCCATGTGGCTGTCGGGCCCTTGAAATGTGAATAGTGCAACCGAGCAAGGGCGTTTTCCTGATATGCTACCTGCATTCCCTTCCCTGCCTCTGTACATGTTCCTCTCACCTGGACTCTAAAAGGGCGCCTCAAAACTGAAAGTGCCTCTAATCCTTTCACCCTAGTCCCTCAAAGTTCCTATCTCAGAGGCTCCAACCAGCTCCTACCCCAAGTCTCCAAGTCGGGACCACTTTCACTGCTTCCCATGAATCCCGAAGGTATGCTAATTTGTATAGATTATTTGTCCCAAAGATCTGCTTTACACTTTGAGTTTACCTAGGCATGACAATGCCGGACTCACCACACAATTAACTCTTTTTGAAATTGTGGCACTGCTCAAACTGATCAAATTATTTTACCCTTTTGCCAAATTCAAAGACATGAGGCCAGCTTTGTGTCTGAGTACATCCAGAGCCGATAACTATCAAACATTTAAATGAGGACTTATCAGTAAAGAAATGTATTGAGGGATGCCTGGGTGGCTCAGTCGGTTAAGCGTCTGACTTCGGCTCAGGTCATGATCTCAGTCCTGGGATGGAGCCCTGCGGCAGGTTCCCCACTCAGCGGGGAGTCTGCTTGTACCTCTCCCTCTCCCCCTGCTCTCTCTCAAATAAATACATAAAATCTTAAAAAAGGAAGGAAGGAAAGAAGGAAGGAAGGAAGGAAGGAAGGAAGGAAGGGAGAAGAAATGTACTGAGTAACTTCCCACAACACCTCATGACTTTTCACAGCCCCCTGGCATTCTGCAGGAAAGCTCTTTCATTTTTTCCTCCCAAAGAGAATGGGAAGAGAGCCAACTTTTGCTAAGTGCCTATTATGTGTACATCACACACTGTGCTGGACATGTTCTAAAGTGAGAAATGAAAGCTCACTCTCTTTCAGAACCAGCTCCCCAGAGGGGCTGTCACCTGCTGGTCTCACCCTCTATCCCAGCCACAGGGAACAATATCCTTCCTTCCTCTAAAGCCCAAAGGTTTATGAGCTTGTCTCCCCCACTAGCCTTTGTGCTACCTGAAGGATGGGGCTGTTACTTACACATTTTTGTATCGTCAGAGCCTTAGTGTGGTGTCTGGCACATTAACAGGTGCTCAATAAAATCTGGCAGGTAAGTAAGTAGTGTACAAAAACCTCTATCATACCTGACTTTTTGGTATGCTGTTCCTCAACAAATTTTTTCTGTTCCTTCTGAAAATCTCCTATAATTGTCTGTTAAAAAAATATATAAAGAATCAAGTTACTTTGAGAACTTTATTACTAGATAAGAATTACATTTAAGATTTATGAAGTCATGAGATATTTTATTAATTTTCTTCAAATAAAGCAGTTAAAAAGTGATACTTCCCCCTTTCCCCAACAAATAGAAATTCAACATATCTGAATTTTAAGTATACAACTCTTTTTATGATGGATTATCTTTTCAAATGCAAAGATAAAATGAGTTAAAAACTGAATTTTTGCTTTATTCCAAAAAAAACCAATAAAAGCCAAGTCAAATCTCATTCTAACAAAGAGTACACATAACAAAGCATCTAAATAACAAGCTATCTAAAGTTTAATTGATGACCTCCTTAGTTCAAATAATTACCAAGATAAATGAAATTCCCTGGGCATGCACGCCACCACTGCAGGAAATGAACAAACTTACTTCTTCGAGTCATAAAAGTGTAATTCCTAACGGGCTAGGACTTTAAACACTTAAATGAATGATGCAAAGGCATAAATATTTGGAAACAGTTATAGTTTAAATTCACAATATAAAAAGTTTAGTATTACCCAAAAGTATCAGTGTATTTTAGAATATATTAAAAGTAAAACCAAGATTATTTAAATCATAGCTACTTCTTATACAAAATGAGAAAAAAACCTCAGAATTTCAAAACAATATTTTTATCAGAATATGATATCCTACTTGGATTAATAAAGTTCATGAAAAGGGATAATTATATTAGCTGCTAATCAATTTCAAAAGATGTTTAAATGTACCTTATCAATGATGTCATCTATCTTTCCTTCTTCTACTGATTTCTTTATTGTTTGTGCTGTTTCAGCAACTGATTCAGTTATCTTTTTTGTAGCGGCAGTTGCAAAGCTAAACAGATAGTCTGTAAAGAATAAAAGACAGTCTATGCTCCATTCAAGTACAATGGTTATTATATTTGTGATTGTTCTCTTAAAGAGCTCTCATGGGAATCTTAAACCATAGGGCATGATTCTTGTTAACCAGGACTTGAAACACTGATAGTACTCTGGTCACTTCCTGGGTGGACCAGCCATCCATACCAGGCCTTTAATTCACCTCCTTCAAAGAGCGTTAGCATACTCCTACCCTCGCTCTCCCAGTAGCTGTTTCAGACTTGTCTTGCCCTTCTCCAGTCTCTCATTTTAATTTATCTCAGTAGATTATCTCCCTTCTAACTTCACAAATAAGATCAAGGCTCCCTTTCACTTTCCTTGCTTTCTCGACTCAAATATACTATTTTATTTTCTCCTTCCCTCTTGTTTAAAGAAAACATGTTCTTCATGTCCTTCCTCCCCTAGATTAAGCCATCCCATAATAAATCTGGGGGAATTTTTAATAAAGACAAATCTTGGCAAGCCCTAATATAAATATAAATCCTTCTTAACTAATAATAATGAGCAAATATGCAGAATAAGATTAAAACTGGAACACGTAGGGGCGCCTGGGAGGCTCAGTGGTTAAGCACCTGCCTTCAGCTAAAGTCATGATCCCACGGTCCTGGGAACGAGCCCCACATTAGGCCCCCCGCTCAGCGGGAAGCCTGCTTCTCCCTCTCCCTCTGCCTGCTGCTCCCCCTGCCTGTGTTCTTTCTGTGTCAAATAAATAAAATCTTTAAAAATAAATAAATAAAAATAAAACTGGAACATGCACACTCATCTTTACAAAACAAAGCAAAAGTACAAAATCAACTTTCCATAAGACTTGAAAAGATACAAGCATCAAGGCTCTATTGCAACTTAAAGGTCTGTACTTAGACAAATATTGTTTCAAAGTCCACACTGGATACAATGTAGGGGGCAGGAAGCAACCTCAGGCCGGTTCTGAAGCAGGACTTGCTGGGACATGCTCTTGGGCAACTGGCCTTCCCATCTCGTCTAGTGGGAAATACTCTCTAAGTTAGGGCAGTCTTGTCTCTGCTACTTGTGCCTGCTGAGGGGCAGGTAGGTTGACTCTTACAACCCTCAGGCAGGGGGAAAACCCAGATAAGAATGGCAAAGGGAGCTTGGCACACCGGATTAAATCCTCACTGGTATCGCTTTCAGAGAATCAGGCAACTTGTACTGCTATCTGGGAGCAGCAATACTATCTGCCAATCTGAACAACCTTCTCTCCCACTTTCTGTAGCCTTTACCATAAACAGTCTACTTTTTCCCATTGTGTCTGGTGGTGTTTACCCGTCAGTGATGTCAACAACCCATTGTGACTATACCACAGGATACTACTTGCCTCTGGTTTCATTCTCGCCATTCTTCCCCCTCCTATTCTACATTCATATGACCCCAAGAAATTCTTGAGTATCTCCGAGGTCTCAGATACATTATTCCTTGGTTTGAAACACTTTTATCTGCCCTTCCTTTATCAGGCTAACTCTACATATACTGTGGGTCTCCGCTTAGATAGTACCTCTCAGGCAATGTTCCCTGGCTCCTTGACTAGAGTAGGACCTCCTGAGATGTGTTCCCTCAGCACAGTTCCCTGGACTGTGTTGCCAGTCCAACAACATTCATGACACTCTACTGATCACTTGGTGGCTCTGACTTCTCACTTAGACTGAAGGCCCATCCTAAGTCCCACTGGGGCAGGCACCAAGGTTGTCTGATTCACCACTGTATCCCCAGTGAGTGACCAATAAGTACTTGCTAAATGGACGAACGGGGAGCAACATAATAAGTGCTGAGTTTTAGGGAGGTCCCTCATTTCCCTTCGGTTATGACTAGTCTTTTTACAAAGTGGTACAATAAATTGGGTAGGTAGCCAGATTATTTTGTAAAAATATTTTTTGCTGATACTCAAAGAAATCTAAAGTTCTAAAACAGCAGCGTTCCTTTTAAGATTTTCTCAGGAAAATGTTTTCCTCATTTTTATTCTAAGGAGGATTTCTATTTAAAAACTGGTATTTTAGGGTGCCTGGCTTAGAAGAGAGTGTGACTGTGGGTCTCGGCATCGTGAGTTCGAGCCCCACACTGGGTGTAGGAATTACTTAAATAAATAAATAAACTTTAAAAAACCTGGTATTTTAGCATAATAATCTCAATTCTCAGATTTAATGACTCCAAGAGTGGAGTACACTCAACACAGAGAACACTGGAGGAAGTATAGTTCTTGCCCTCAAGGAATGTCCATTTCTAAACAAACAAACAAACCAATAAGAGGCTCAAAGACAAGAGGAGCAAGAATAATCATTAAACAGAGGCACTCAGAGAAGGGAGGGAGAAGGTCTCCCAAGAGTAATTAGAGAGTGGGCTGGATTCCGAAGTCAGAGGGAGTGGGATGTAGGAAAGCATGATAGGAGATTTTCAGGTAAGAAGCTCATAAAGATGAGAAGTGGTTTATTAATTTTGCAAATTAATATATTGGATGATACCAAGTTAAAGACAGTTTTCATTAACTGGTTAGAAAAAATTGAGACTAAGATAAGAGTTAACAGGAAGTAACAGGAGTACAATGTCCACTTCAGGAACATAGGCACAAAGAGAAGGTCTCAACTAAAGCAGCAACCAAAGAAGAAAAGGAAGACTAAGTAAAATGGCTCTCAGTGAGTATGACTATGCAACCTTATGGAAGGAGGGGGCAAACTGCTAACAATGAAAGTAGTCATTTTAATCTCACAATCATCTTGGGAGGAATAGGTATAATCTGCCCAGTTTTACAGACAGGTAAGCCAAGGCTCACAGAGGATAAATGATTTGCCCATTAAGATAGTGGCAGACTCTGCTGACTGCCTAGCCAATGCCTATCCCTTTTCTCCTTGCCAAAACAACCCCAATTTTGGTGGGTGCTCATCAAACCTAGGGTTGGTCTTGGGGAATTCTGACATAATCAAGGTCTTCTCATTATGCCTCTGTTGGATTCCCTGTAATCTGCAGGTGAATTTTCCGTAATTTGCAAATGATATCACAATAAAGACAATAGTGCAGGAAACTCAAACACAGGCTATCTGCTTCTAACTGGCAAGCTTGTGCCCCAATTCCATATTGCCTCATGTCATATGAGCAAGTGACAAGGGCTTACAGAACTGAATGGAATGATAAGGATAAAGAAAAGTGGGAAGGTTCTCAAAGGTCAGAAAAAGCATACATTTGACAGACTAAAAAGAAGAAAGAGTTTAAGGCTTGCTGCTAGAACAAGAAAATAAGGAGTAGATAGTGGTTTCTAAGGCAAAGCCTTAGAAAATCAATATTCTTAAGCCACTGCTGGCTAATTTTTCAAAAATACTGTATTTCATACAATTTTAGAATCTTCATGTTGGAAGGGGCTTTAGAGGTTACCTAATTGAAACTCTGACTCAGGTAGCCCTACTTCCAGGGATGGGGAGCACATGACTTCAAAGGGTAGCCAATTATTACTGTTATCCCCTCTAATTAGAAAATCCTTTTCATTGTCCTTGTCATTTCTACCTCTCAGATTTAGATCTGTCCTCTTAAGTAACATGTAATGACTTTTCTACAAAAAAAACTTCCAGAATTTTGAGCAATGCCCCTAAGTTTCTTCTTCAAGCTAAAATCCCCAGTTCTTTTTAGTATTGTTCATAAGCTGTGGGATCCAAGCTCTTGACCATTTGCACTGCCCTCCCCCGTCAGTTCTTTTACTTCTGTATTGAAGCAGACATATATTTTCCTACATACACACTAACTTTTGGGGCCTTCTTAGTTGTAAACTAAGCAAGTTAGGAACCTAGAACTTGAAATGCACTTTCCCTACAGAAAATGAGGATGGCCTAACTAACACAGTTCCACTGCAAATACTAAGAGCACTTTTCAAAGGAGAAGAGGAGGTGGCCCTTCCTCCATTTCTGGGCATGGACTGGCCTTAGGGATGGTTTTGAAAAAGCCAAAGCTCATTTTTGGCCATCCTCCCACTTATTTAAACTGTGCAAATGACTCATATATTTAACACTCTCAGAGGTATGGATTTTTTTTTTTAAAGGAAGAGTACAGATAAAGCTTCAATTTGGTCGACTTTAACAAAAACCAAGCAACCAATTTGTGCTGAATAAGAAGTTACTTTGGGGGGGGCGCCTGGGTGGCACAGTCGTTGAGCGTCTGCCTTCGGCTCAGGGCATGATCCCAGCGTGCTGGGATCGAGCCCCACATCAGGCTCTTCCACTAGGAGCCTGCTTCTTCCTCTCCCACTCCCCCTGCTTGTGTTCCCTCTCTCGCTGGCTGTCTCTGTCAAATAAATAAATGAAATCTTTAAAAAAAAAAAAAAAAAAGAAGTTACTTTGGGGCATGAGGCCTTCAGGGAGGTATGGAGGAGCTCTTCAGTGAATTCCCTTATAAACTGTCCTCCTTCTGAAGTAGGTAATCCTAGGAGGCCAGAGTTTATCAGGAGGGAGGACCAAGCACAGGAAGGTTTGGTTTTAGGTGAGGGAGTGGAATCCAGGCCTGGGTGTCCACCATTTGTAACTGGTGAGTTGCCTAAATTTACAAATAGATCATCATGAACCAGAAGTATTTAGGGTCCAACCTTGAAGGCAGGCACTCAACAAGTGTTTACAAAATAAACGGGGATCCCAGGAGAGTCCATGTAGATTTTAAAAGGCTAAAGAAATCAATCTACATAGTGGGAGTCAGGCTCAGAGACACTTAATTTCAGTTTTTAAGAGAGGAGTCTTTTTGGGGCACCTGGGTGGCTCAGTTGGCTAAGCCTCTGCCTTGGGCACAGGTCATGATCTCCAGAAGGTCCTGGGATCAAGCCCCCCCCCCCCATTGAGCTTCCTGCTCAGTGGAGAGTCTGCTTGTCTCTCTCCCTCTCCCTCTGCCCCTACCCCTGCTCGTGCTGTGTCTCAAATAAATAAATAAAATCTTTATAAAAATAAGTAAATACAAATGTAAGGTTTCAAGCTGACGATAAAGCCCTTGCTGTTTTAAGAACTGACTTCTGGAGTGCCTGGCTGGCTCAGTCACTAGAGCATGTGACTCTTGATCTCAGGGTTGTGAGTTCAAGCCCCATGTTAGGCGCAGACATTACATAAAAAAAAAAAAAAGTGACTTTTGATAGTTTCCTGAAGATCAACAAAATTGGTTCTCTATGTTCTATGAAATGGAGTAAACACCCATACCCTGCTTTTCCTAACATGGTCCCACTTCTATCTATCTCAACTACCCAACATAGCCTTTTTGCTCTGGCCTAATTCACCTCACATCTCTTCAGCATTGCAAGCTCATTTCTTCTCAATTCTCTATACACAAAACAATGTTCCCTCTTTAGAGATTTTGTTGCACAGCACTTAGCTGTATTTTTTTTTTTTTTTTTTTTTGTGCACTGTTTGGGGAATTTGAGCTGAGATTCTGTACTGCCATGTCTTGAGATTGTCTGTTTTCCCTGCCCCCTCTCCAAACTTTTTGAATGTTAGAGCCTTTCTTATTCAAATACGTGTTTCTCCAATCTCAGGCTCCAGCCTCCCCTTTTGCTCTGGCCTTTTAGTAGATTCTTAAAAAATGCTTGCTAAATTTAGAATCTACCTTTGCTGCAGTTCTCTCACTTGTAGTGCCACCTGCTTTAGACCCCCACCTTCTCAAAGACGTTTTCTTTGATTATTTAAGCTCGCCAAGGTCTCCAGAATCAGAATTACTAGAGCTATGTATTTATGTGTTTATTTGTCTTGCTTATTAAACTATGTGTTTATTCTTCAAGCCTACTACTTTTACTCTCCTCTCCAACTAGACTGTGGCTCTCAAAGGGTACGGGCTTCCAAATTAGAGCTAGGTTCAAATACCACATCTACCGCTTGCTGTCAGTATAACTTTGAGCCAGTAACTCTGGGCTTGTTCTCCCAACTCACGGGGAGGTTTAACAGAGTAAATGAGATATCGTTCACCATACATGTAGTCCCGAAATCTGCATCAGACAAAAATGGACAGCTACTTTCCCGCTTTAAAAAAAATTCCACTGCACCTAAAAAGGAGACCAGCCTGAGGGAGGCCTTCCGTAACTCTTCCCGCAATTTACTTCAGACAACACACTGTGCCCTAAGGGCACAAAAGGGCACTTTTCCAGCCAACTAAAGTCCCCCAATGTCCCCCGTCATGGGGGTGGGGGTGTGGAGGTGAAAGCTGGAGAACTAAACAAAAAAGATTCCTTGTCAAACCTAAAGACGTCGAGCGACACCGTTTTACGGAGGCCCTGGCTCCCAATGTTTACACACTTCGTAAAGAGTGACCTGTCACCAGGAACTTCAGGCACAGGATTTGACTGCTAGATGAAGCTTCGGCCTTGCCCAAATCCTCACCAACCTCTCCCGTCCCAAGACGACCGAGTGACAGACACACCTTCCTCCCCTTCCACCCCCACCCCCCTCAAGCGGTCGGGCCCGAGCTCCGGGGCTTCGAGAGAAGGGAGCAGACACCCCCCACACTCTCTGGTCCCGAGGGCCGGAGGAGACTCACTGCCAAGGCCTTTTGCCTGATGAAGGAGTTCCTGGTCTCCCGCTTGCCGCGGCTCCCCCTCCGCCGCCGACTCGGACACCGCTTCGGAGCACTGCTGGGGAGAAGCGTCTCCCTCGACTTGCCCGTCTCCCTCAGACTGCCGGCCACCCGCCGCCGGCTGCTCCAAGCCAAACCAACTGCTCAAACCCCGGAACATCCCGCCCGCGGGGCCGCTACAGCGGTCCCGGTTACCGGACACCCCAACTGGCACGGTCGGCTCCCGACTCCACAATGCGCGTCTCCCAGGGAGATGGCCGGAAGTGCGACCCTGGAGCAGCCTCTCTATCCATCTCCCCGTCTCTATGGCCGCTCTGCCGCGGGCTGCGCGTGCGTCATTTCCGCCAAAGGCCCCGCCCCCGTTGGCTGTTTCTGTCAGTAGCTTTATGACGCGCGTGGAAAGCGGACAAAGGGTTTTCCCAGAGTAGTCCAGCCCGGTCCTCTTTCCTCCTTCCCCAGCTTTTCTAGGTGACTGATCCAGACGTGTAAACGGCGTCTCTGTCACTCTAAGCAGCTTGGCTGCTGACTTAGCCTCACCTTTTCAAGTCCAGCTGGGCTGTCGCCGCAGAAATGGACGTTTTTAGCCCATCTCTGAGTCCAAATCACAACTGGCCCGGGGCCTCTAGGTCGAACAACTAATTTATAGGGAATACAGGGGATTAAGGAAAGTGTTAAAAGGACACCACGGGATGTGGGCAGCAGAATCTAAGCTGTGAGAAACCACAGGACAAATGACCTTGTTTCTTCAAATAAATTGCAAGGAGGAGAGGGGAAAGGGGGAAACTATAGATTAGGAATGATTTAAAAGCCATAATCCATGGCAACCTGTGGATTTTGTTTAGATCCTAATTCAAACAAACATTGGGGGGGAGAAGTATAAAAACTGGAAATTTGATCCAACAGTTCATGAAATTAAGGAATTATTAAAAATTTAATTGTTTTAGAATACCCATAAAATTTAACATCTCAACCATTTTTAAGTGTACAGTTCAGTAGTGTTAAGTACATTCACATTATGCAACCAATCTCCAGAACTCTTTTCAAGTTGCAAAACTGAAACTATACCCATTAAACAACTCCCCATTCTCTCTTCCCACCAGCCCCTGGCATTCACCATTTTACTTTCTGTCTCTATGACTGTGACTACTCCAGGAACCTCATATAAGTGCAATCATACTATATTTGTCTTTTTGTGACTGTCTTATTTCACTTAGCAAATGTCCTTGATGTTCATTCATGTTATAGCATGTGTCAGAATTATCTTAAAATTCTGCCTTTAAAAGGCTATGTTAAAAAAGGCTGAGTGATTCTCTCTTGCATGTAGATACCACTTTTTGTTAATCCATGTATGAGTTGATAGACGTAGGGATTGTTAATTTTTAAATTGTGGTGATGGTATTGTGTGTACTTAAAGGAGTTCTTATCTTTAAGAGAGTTGTACTGAGATATTTACCAAAGAAATGATAGGATGTCTGTCATTTGCTTCAAATTAATACAGGAAGTGGGGCAGAAAAGGGTAGGGATATAGATGAAAAAAGCTTGGCCATGGTTTGAAGTTGTTCAAGCTGGTGGTTATACTTTTATGTCTGCCACTCTGTACCTTTAACTTTTTCCATAATAACATGTAAATGAAAAACAAACAAACAACTGGTCAAGTGAACAACTACCCCTTCAGAGCAGCGAGTGCGTGAACAGATTTCACAAGCAGTCTTAAGGAATCGGTTGGCGAAGGACAACCATTATTCCTCCTCCTCCCACCTAGTTCCAGTGTCCTGTGGGAGTATGTGGGGACAGACTATGACAGATTCTGATTCTGATTTTCCTACTCTCCAGTTTTCCAGCCTGAGGTATAGTCACAATTCCGATCCAGGATTTTGGCTTAATAAGGCCAAATAACTTCTTTTGAAAGATTTTATTTATTTATTTATTTATTTGAGAGAGACTGAGAGAGAGAGCACAAGCAGGGCAGAGGGAGAGGGACAAGCAGACTCCCCTCTGAGCAGGGACACCCCCCCCCCCCACGTGAGACCTTATCCCAGGACCCTGGTATCATGACCTGAGTTGAAGGCAGATGCTTAACCGACTGAGCCACCCAGGCGCCCTAGAGCCAAACAACTTTATTGAGATATGATTCACATACTATATAATTAACGTATATAAAGTGTACAATTCAATGATTTTTGTTATACATTACACTATTAATTTTTTAAATGGTAGTAAAATATATATAACATAAAATCTGCTCTTTTAACTTTTTTTTTTTTAAATAGGCTCCACGCCTAGTGTGGACTCCAGTGTGGCGCTTGAATTCAAGATCCTGAGATCAAGACCTGAGCTGAGCTGAGAGACGCTTAACCGACTGAACCACCCAGGTGCCCCCCATTTTAACTATTTTTAAGTGTACAATTCAGTGGCATCAGTGACATTCCAACCTGTTTTTAGAGTCTGGGTATTGATTCAGCTTTGAAAGTCAGGAGACATCTTAGGACAAATGTTTTCTGGGATTTATGTTGGTAAGAATCTGAAAGTGGTCAACACTTGACTGAAAAGGGATATTTGTTTCAAGTATGATCGGAATGAGCCCAGAATTTCAGTCAGAAGCCTAGAGGAATGAAGTTTTTAACGTCACCATCTAACAGATGAATAACCTTGACGTGTTATTTGTCCTTTCTGCCCTTCAAGTTTCTTCACCTGCAAAAATACGGTGCAGAGGTGGGGCCCAACCCATTCGGCTCTACTTTTGCCTTATCTTCAGGAGCACCCAAAACCACAGTAAAGGCTGAGTTCCCCGGGGAACAGACGGTTTTACAATGGTTCTGAAAGGTAGAATTCTTCAAAATAAAAGATTGTAAGAGAGCACGAGCAATCAACTTAATGACAGACTTTGTTTTCATCTCTTTTTTTATCCTTATTGCTATGCTGGTAGTGGGCCATGAATAAATACTTGTTTATTCATGAGGATAGTCTTGTCCCACCCAAATCGGTCAATCTGAATCCTGTTATCAAATTTGTTTTTCTGTTCAATTTTTTCCCCATTTTGGATCAATAATACAATAGTTATGATAATCCCTTTGTAATCACAAAATATCTTCCGTCTGTTAGCTACATAGAGGAATAGAATAAGATAAGGATAAAGCCCCACATCCTGTGCTGAACAATCTGGCTTTGGAGACAAACATTGATGTCCTGGCTTTGCTCCTCGTCTTAACTAATGTACCTTTGGTCAGGACACTTCACATCTCTAAGCCTCGGGTTCTTCGTTACAGAAAGGGGACCATAACTATGAGAAACAAACTGAGGGCTACAGAGGGGAGGGGGGGTGGGGGAATGGGATAGGCTGGTGATGGGTAGTAAGGAGGGCACATATTGCATGGTGCACTGGGTGTTATACACAACTAATGAATCATCGAGCCTTACATCGAAAACCGGGGATGTACTGTATGGTGACTAACATAATATAATAAAAAATCATTATAAAAAAAAAAAAAAAAGAAAGGGGACCATAGTAATTGTCCTGGTTGTGAAAAGAGAATGAAGTATTGAAATGCGGAAGGAAACCTTACATATGTGGCAGGTAAATACCACCATTGATGTTGGCCCATTTCATGAGTGTCTTTTCCACAGGACACTCTGGAAGACTTCTTTCATTACAAACCTCTCCATGCCTCCAGCCTTCAAAGGTGTTTCCTCCTTTTTTTTTTTTTAAATTTTAAAGATTTTATTTATTTATTTGAGAGAGAGACAGAGAGAGCATGAGCAGGGGGAGGGGCGGAGGGAGAGGGAGAAGCAGACTCCCCGCTGAGCAGGGAATGAGATACAGGACTCCATCCCAGGACCCCGAGATCATGACCTGAGCTGAAGTCACATGCTTTTTTTTTTTTTAAGATTTTATTTATTTATTTATTTATTTGACAGAGAGAGAGAGAGAGCCAGCGAGAGAGGGAACACAAGCAGGGGGAGTGGGAGAGGAAGAAGCAGGCTCCCAGCGGAGAAGCCCGATGTGGGGCTCGATCCCAGAACGCCGGGATCAGGCCCTGAGCCAAAGGCAGACGCTTAACGACTGAGCCACCCAGGCGCCCCTGAAGTCACATGCTTAACCGACTGAGCTATCCAGGTGCCCCAAAGGTGTTTCCTCCTTTTCAAAAATTTTATTTATTGGCCTTCATGAAGACCTGGGGCTTCCATACACTTCCTGCTGAGTGGAGCCTCTGTTTATTTTCCAGAAGCTGACATCACTATCCCTAGTGCCTTCCTGCTTCTTCCATGACAATACTCTGTCATCCTCGGTGGGGAGAAACTCCCCTTTGCTTTGAAACTCATTGAATTTTTGCCATAAAGCCTCCACCCATCCTTGTTGCTGTCATCTATTAGCTTTGGGGTCACTCCTCCACATTCACTGAAGATTTGGTTCCTTGGTCTCAATTGACTCCTCCAAGTTCCAAGGACCTAGGTGTCCCACACAGTGGCCTGGTGGGTGCTAGACCCACTCATTTGACTCTGTTTCAGCTGTCAGACCCTAAACTGAATCATCTCCTGGAATTACTTCCCCTTTAAAGTCTCCAATGCCAACACCACAGCTGGTGACAGCATGCCAGCTCCCTTATTCCCAGAGGCCTTTGTCTTTAGTTCTGATTCTTTTCTTCATAGTGTATCAGCTCTACACTGTTCTCAGTCCTTCCCTGTGTGGTCTAGACGCCCAGTGCAGTACCACAATCACATTCTTTCCGGCCCTCAACTGCCTCACTCACTGCCCTCTACGCAGCCCACAAACTACTTTTATCATAAATATCCATATTTATATATCCACCTATAGATAGCTGGCAAAATCATAGCTGGGCATCATTACATACTATGGTTTCTAAACTCCCCTAGGTCTTCAATGATACCTGCCTAACTTGGTACTCTAGTGACTCACACTGGTAATTCAAAATTTTCACCACTTTCCTAACTTCCAACTCAACCCCAAACCCTTCTATTGTCCAGTTAGAGCCTTTCTCCTCCAGTGCTTTGTGTATGTTCTTCCCTTCCCCTGAATAACCTGTGTCTTCTCCCAGCACCAGCCATCCTCCAAATACTCTTAAAAAAAGTCAGTGGGTGAACCCCTGATTGCCCCCCCCCACCTTTCTTTTTTTCTTTCTTTCTTTCTTTCTTTCTTTCTTTCTTTCTTTCTTTCTTTCTTGTTACACTAGTACTGTTTGAAGAACTTTACTAATTTTTTCTTCTAAGATTTTAAGTAATCTCTACACCAAACACGGGGCTTGAACCTACAACCCAGAGATCAAGAGTAGCATGCTCCAGCAATTGAGCCAGCCAGGCGCCCCAGGGAACTTTACTGATTTCAAAAGATGTGTAGACCTGCCTCCAGACTGTGACCCCTTCAAAGGCAGGAATCGAGTTGTATCTGCGTCCTCTTCTTAGCGTTCTGCAGTTCCTGGAGCGCAGTAAGGGATCCACAAACGTTTGTGGACAGTGTGAAACTCTTTACAGTGGTGAGAACTGGACGGGAGGACCCGAGTAAGGATCTCAGCTTGCCAAGAGGCAGGGGCTCGCCGGGAACGTGGCGTTCACCCGCGCCCCCGAAGTGCCTCAGCTATATGAGCCGCGGAGGGGAGGAGCAGTCCCCGGGCTGAGCGAGGCCTGGGGCCAAGTGCATCCAGGGCGGAGGGTGGCGGGAAGCTGTCTGTGCCTGAGGAGTCACTTTTTAGGCGCTTGTTTTGGAGCATTGCACAAACGCGGGTGCAAACCCCAAGCTCACCAGCGTGAGTCAGCGGGGCCCGCAGCAGCAGGAGAGGGAAAGGTGGGCGAGGAGGGCGCCGCGCACCCCGAGGCCCGCGTGGGCGGCGGGAAGGACCTGGTGGCGACAGGGGACACCCCTAGCGGCGGCCCCTTCCCCAGCCCTACAGGTGAGCGCGGGCCCGCCACGGGGCGGAGCGCGCTGTCCCCACCGGCCACTCTCCCGGCGCCACCACCACCGCGCAGGTAACCCCCCGCCCGGACCTTCCCCGGACCCCCAGGCCCTCCGCGCTGTGGCCACCCCGCGTCCCCAGGGCCTCCGCGCCCCCAGTCCAGGCGCGCACGTGGGGCCGGGCGCCTTTGTCCCCTCGCCGATGGCGCCCGCGCCGAGTCGGAGAGGGGCCGGCAACCGGCGCGTCCCCGCACCCGGCGCGCGCAAGCCTCCGGCGGACGGCGGACGGCAGACGGGCGGGGGCCAGGGCTGCCCTGCCGGCGCCCAGTGCCGTCGGAGCCCGCCCTGCGGCGGCCCAAGATCCGGGCTCTGGAGCGTCGCGTTCCCGGGGTGCACTTCTCCCCCAACCGGCCTCGGAAGGGGGCGCAAGGGCCGGCTGCACCCCGGGCCGCATTTCTCCCTGGCCTCGGGAGCCCAGAGAGCCCCGAGATGGCGTTGGCGGAAGTGAAGCCCCGCGCGGAGTGAAATGGCCTTTCGGTCCCCTCCCCCGCCCAGTGCACTGGTTAAGCAACGACCCCAGCATTTTACCCAGAATAGCTGTTTAGGGCGCACTGGGACTAAGTACGCTGCTGCCACAAAATAGCTTTCTTTTGGCAACAGTTTTTACAGATTGGATGTGTAATTTACATACAACAAAATGCCCCCATTTTAAGGGTGCAGATCGAGGATTTGACAAATTACACATCCGTGTAACTACTACCCCAACGTTGACGTGCACACCATTTCATTTCCATCGCCCCAGGAAGTTCCCTCGTGCCCCTGTCCAGTCAGTCCACACGCCCCCCACCTGCCTGCTTTCTATCATAGCTTAGTTTTGCCTGCTTTAGCACTTAATAAAAGGGCATCATTCAGTAAGTATTCTACTTTTTGACTAATAATTACTTTTTAAATGGCCATCATTTGAGAAGGTGTTTCTTGGTGCTTCCGATGTTTTCATTTGCTCTTGGGCCTGCGCTGTCTCAGAGTGCGAGAGCCACTGGCCGCATGCGCCTCTGGAGCACTGGAAATGTGGTGTCTGAATTGCGATGTGCTGAAGTAGACACACCGAATTTTGAAGAAACTAGTACAAAAAAAGGGGGACATAAAATACCTCACTAATGAATTCTCACATTGTGTGTTAAAATGATAGTATTTTGGATACATTGGGTTGAATAAGGTATTATTAAAATTAACTTCCTGTTTCTTTTTACTTTTTAAATATGGCTACTAGAAAATTTAAAATTACACAGGTAGCTTTTGTAATGTTTTTATTGGACTGCAGACAGAAGCAGCTCTACACACTCCTGTTTTGCGAACAGTCCGTTCTGCTCACTGCATGTAAGAGTAAATGAAAAACTTAAGTCTTCACAGGGGGAAAAACAGCTCAATTCAAGGAAGTAGCCTGAAGAGCCTGCTTTTTCCTGCAGTTTTAAAACTTGCTTCAAACTTGCTTGTTTGCTTACAAGAGGTAGAAAGGAGTAGGTGTCTGCTTGGTATTGTTACATTAAAAAAAAAAAAAGATTTCATTTATGTATTTGTCAGAGAGAGAGAGAGAGAGAGCACGAGCCGGGGGAGAGGCAGGCACAGGGAGAAGCAGGCTACTCGCCCAGCAAGGAGCCCGATTTGGGACTCGGTTCCAGGACCCTGGGATCATGACCTGAGTCAAAGGCAGATGCCTAACTGGCTGAGCCACCCAGGAAACCCCTTAAGCTACATTTTGAGGAAGGACATTGTGAAATATCCGACGTGCTTAAAAAGGCATCTTATGCTTTTGAAAATATAGAAAAGTAGTAATTGCCTACTTAAGGATTAAAATTTAGCTTTTTGATGTACTTTTGATTAGTCTTAAAAACATACTTGAGGTAATATTATATTCAATTTTATATTCTTCTATAGAAGGGATTTTTTAATGAAAAAATTCTTAGGCTTTTTGACAACCACATGATGTGACTTCACATGAATGCACTCCAGTTTTCAATGACATTTTTCAATCTTGCTAATTTTTACAAATAGGAGGTCATTTTAATAGAGTGACAGTGCCAGTATAAGGTACAATGACATCAGTGCTCATTTCGTAACCAAACCAAACGAGAGTTTGTCCGCCCGATGCTCAGCAAGCCAATAAAAACGGACACTGAGGTTTTGCAGTGAAGGAAGATAGGCTATTTATTGGTGTGGTGCTACCCAGGAGAACAGGGAGGTAACGCTCTAAAGTCCCAAACTCCCCAGTGGCTTGCAAGTAAGGGTTTTTAAGGGCAAGATTTGGGGCAGGGTCTCCTGAGAAGGCGGACGCCATTCATTGGAGGCTCATGAGATCCTGCTAGCTAGCAGGTGCTCGGGGGCAGCTTCATCTGGTCCCCTGGAGGTCTTCTTTTCCATCTCAAGAGACTTGGAATCTGATAAATACCTTTGTTCTTTATGTTGGAGATTTCATTAGGTATATCTGGTAATTACATCTTTAAAAAATTTTTTTAAAAAATTTTATTTATTTATTTGAGAGAGCGAGCAAGTGAGCATGAACAGGGTGAGAAGCAAGTTCTCTGCTGAGCAGAGAGCCCGATGTGGGCCTTGATCCTGAGACTCTGGGGTCATGACGTGAGCTGAAGGTGGGCGCTTAACCAACTGAGCCACCGAGGCACCCAGGTAATTATATTTTTACTTGTAAGCAAATGGAGTTGCATTCCTACAGGTTCTTTGGCCGGTCCAGCTATTGCCTGGGGCCGATATGACCTCTCGTATTCATTCTTTCATCTCAACTAACAAAACGGATGCCGGCTTCCAATTGCCTCTTAATCCCACAGGGAAGGTGAAGTCCAAGAGAGCAGAGACCTTGACTTTTTGTCTACCCCCATGTCCCCATGACCTGGGAACATGTTAAGCATAATAGACCTATAATAAACATTTGTGAACTGATTGAATGATGAGTAGATCACTGTGAAAAATGGTAACGGGTGTCATTAAGCACTTGGGCACTCTCTTTGTAAATGCCCACATGCCTTTATAAGGAAAGCACGGTTACAATCTCTGTGTACTGCACAGGTAGAGAAATTTGACGTTTAGAAAAGTTGAAGAAGTCGGGGCGCCTGGGTGGCACAGCGGTTAAGCGTCTGCCTTCGGCTCAGGGCGTGATCCCGGCGTTATGGGATCGAGCCCCACATCAGGCTCCTCTGCTATGAGCCTGCTTCTTCCTCTCCCACTCCCCTTGCTTGTGTTCCCTCTCTCGCTGGCTGTCTCTATCTCTGTCAAATAAATAAATAAAATCTTTAAAAAAAAAAAAAAAAAAAAAAGAAAAGTTGAAGAAGTCGCCCAGGGTTATAGCTATAAATAACAGAATCAGCATTTGCACCCAGACCGTCTGACTCCAGAGGAGGGGCACTTACTAAAATAGAAGAAATCAGCAGTGAGGTGGGTAAGGGAGAGCCGTGAAGAAATTACCCCTATAATGACCACCTGGGCCAGTAGGAGTGGAAAGAGGTGAATATTCAGATACATTTTGGATTTATAGGAGGAGCATTCTGGCTTTGGATTGGTGCTTAATCTTTTGGACTAGATCTAGCTGAGTGAGTGGAATGCCGGCTGGCTAGGGAAGAGGAGCAGTGATTAATTGGAGTGTGTAGAGAAAGGTCCAGGGACTTAGGGAAGCCATTTGAGATGGGACGGGTGTATTTTGGATGGCTTCAGTTTACTTGCCTTGACCATGGTCCACTAGTTTAAACTGAACTCAGAGCTCTGCAGTGAGATAACCTTATACACACACCTTCAAGTCCTGATCGTTTGTTTTGGAAGTAGAGGAGACTGCAAAATCAGAATGGGCATCAGCTGACCTCTCCTCTATTCCTTAGTTCATTTAATCCTCACAACCACCTATGAGCTTTTTTTAATGTTGGCATATTTGAAGACTGATTAAAAAAAAAAGACTATTTTTTGGAGCAATTTTAGCACTGAGTTCTCATACACTGCCTGCCCCTACATGCACAGGCTTCCTCACTATCAACATCTGGAACCAGAGGGGTTCATTTGTTACAATTGACGAACCTGCATTGATACATCATTATCATCCAAGCTCCATAGGTTACACTGGAGTTTGCTCTTGGCCTTTTACATTCTCTGGGCTTCAAATGCATAATGATGTGTATCCACCGTTATAGTATCATACAGAATAGTTTCACTGCCCTAAAAATCCTCTGTGCTCTGCATATTCATCCCTCCCTCCCCCCAACCCCAGGCACCCACTGATCCTTTTATTGTCTCCATAGTTTTGCCTTTTCCAGAATGTCAAATAGTTGGAATCATACAGTATATACGTAGCCTTCTCAGATTGACTTCTTTCACTTAGTAATATGCACTGCAGTTTCCCCCATTTCTTTTCATGGCTTGATAGCTCATTTCTTTTTAGTGCTGAGTAATATTCCAAGGGACTGGTATTTTTTTTATTCCATTTCACAGATGAAGAAACAGGCACAGAAAGGATTAGTAACTTGCCCAGGTACAGCTTGTACGGATCAGTCTGATTCCAGATCCTTTTCTCTTAAAAATTTTACCATGCTTCTGAATCCCAGCGAAATTTGGTTTCTCATGATGAAGTTCATCACATGATAGAGTTGGAATAAATGGAAAATCAGGGCAATGGAGCCAGCCACTTCACTTGCAGAAAGTATCCACCGCCTTCTGCATAGAGATAAAAATGGAAAATCTAGAGGATAAGACTTTATTTCAAAAATTTACTTTCTGTGGAAAAATGCTGTGTGCTTCTGAAATTCTGGTTTCACACACTCCTGCTTTACTGGTCTGAGAATATGATTCTTTTCCCTGACTCTTAATTTTATTACCTTTCAGATTATATCTGGGTGCTGGCACCCAGCCACCTCCTCTGCCAATGAAGTACATTCTGGTCACTGGAGGGGTCATCTCAGGCATTGGTAAAGGGATCATTGCAAGCAGCATTGGGACGATTCTAAAATCATGTGGACTCCGAGTTACTGCCATCAAAATTGACCCCTATATTAACATCGATGCGGGCACTTTTTCACCTTACGAGCACGGTATGAAAGAGAAGAACTTCCCCCTCTTATAAGGCACTGGGTTAAATTGCAGTTCTTTCTTGTATTTGGGGTAATTTCTTTAAGAGAGTTCCAAAAGTAGAGTTGCTGGATGGTTCATTATGACCATGTGAACGTTCTCATGGTTGTTGATACATTTTTTGTATTGCTGATGACATTCCAAATTAGTCCACCCTTTTGGAAAACGATGTATGAGGATACCATTTTCACTGTACCTTTTACAGTACAAGTTATGTTTTATTTTATCATAAAGGTAATATAGTTCTCTTAACATTTCATTGTTAAGAGAAAAAGTCAGATAGTATGGTATATATTGACAGTTATACTGACAATATAGAACGGAGTGAAGAAAAGTCCTCCGTTTCCCAGCACTTGGAGTAACTATTACTAATGTTGACATTTTAATGTACATGCTAATTATTTTTAAAAAGGCATTAGCACTTATATACTTTCTTTTTAAACTTTTTACATACAAGCAGGGAAGTGCACAGATCCTAAGTGTACCACTTGATAAAGTGAGCATACTGTGTAAACAGCCCCCAGATCAAGAAACAGAAACCCCCCCCTTATGCCTCTTCTAGTCTTTCCCCACCTGAAACCACCAAGGTAACCGCTGTCCTGTCTTTTAACACCATATGTTACTTTTGCTTATTTTTTTACTTTTTTGTTGTTTTTATTACCCACCGCATGATACCCTGCATAACCTGCTAGCAGGGACAGATAAGCATCACTGAGTTGTTCTTCAACGATCAGGAAAATGCTTCCTTAATTAATGTTCTCCAAACTCTTTGACATATAGTAAGCATTAACTCCAGAGATTACTTTTATTTTTGAACTTTAAATGAATTGAATCTTATAGTAACGTCAGTTTTTATTCTAATTTTTAAAACAATGTACTGTGGACATTTATATATATTTTATACTCTTTTTGTTTGTTTTTAAAATTTTTTAAAAAGATTTTATTCATTCATTTGAGAGAGAGAGCAGGATCAGGGGGAAGGGAGAAGCAGGCTCCCCGCTGAGCAAAGAGCCAGATGCAGGGCTCGATCCCAGGACCCTGGAATCATGACCTGAGCCAAAGGCAGATGCCCAATCAACTGAGCCACCCAGTCACCCCTTTATTTTATACTCCTAAGGCTGCACAAAATCTGTACAGTAATGGGAAATAATTTCCAATGTATTGCTATAATAAACAACACTGTGATGGAAATCTTTAAAATTTATTTTTTTTAAGCATAAATGCCTATGTGAAGAATTTCTGATTTCACAGGTAGGTATGCTTTTCAGGCTTTTGATATATAATGCATATTATCAAAGGTTTTTAGGTTCATGATCTCTTATCTATTAAGTGTAAAACCCAG
The DNA here is from genome assembly GCF_024610735.1 of Ursus americanus. Classification (NCBI taxonomy): domain Eukaryota; kingdom Metazoa; phylum Chordata; class Mammalia; order Carnivora; family Ursidae; genus Ursus; species Ursus americanus. Next base: position 109,999,763 of record NC_142164.1, read on the forward strand.
AAAGTTCTGAAAACTTACAATTCTTCATAAGTTTGTGGCTATTTATAGCCTTTTTTCAAAAGTTTTAAAAATTGAAAAATATTCATATAGCCGTGAATTCCATTTGGAATGTTTTTGCATTTAGGGTGTTTTCTAATATATGGCAAGTGTTCTTTTTACCTTTCCATAATCTGAAAAACTTCAAATTTCAACTTCCATCTTATTTCCAGAATTCTCTGATAAGGGCTCTGCATCTGCACCAAGTTATATATAAATAAGAAGGCCTGTTTTTTTAATACTCCTGCTGAATATTATTCTGTTTAAACTTTACTAACCTGAGAGAAGGACAAAAAACAAAAGGGTATCTCATTGTTCTCATTTAGATTTCTTTGGTTTTTCATTTTGTCTGTGGAATGACTTATTCAAGGGTATGGGTAGATTGTATTTTTGTTTGAAACTGTTACCCAACTTCCTTCTGTGGAATAAATTTCCTCGTCCCATTGACTTTGGACTTTGGTCATGTATGGTGGTTAACTCCTCCTGGTTTGTTGGGAATTTCCTGGTTTTGAAACTGAAAGTCCAAATCCTGGGAACCCTATTAGTCCTGGGCAAACCCGAGAGGTTGGTCACCTTATTTGGTCATGTGATTTGGTTTTCCCTAGGAGACATTAGTGGCTGTGACATCTGTTTTGTCGAAGCAGAAATTTTCAGGGCAGTGCCCTGAATTGGCTCTGTCTCTTTGGCGCTTCTGCTCTCTGCTGTGAGAACGGCCTGCCCTGTATAGGGATTTCTCCTTCAGTCTGGGTCCTGGAATGAGACCAAGTAGACTCACAACTGACCCACAGCCCCCACATACCACATAACCCGAGGGAGAAATTAATAAACGTTTCGTAAGTTGCTAAGATTTTAGGGTTGTTTGGTATGCGGTAAAGTTGACTAATTCCATGTGTTATGCCAGTTTTCCTTTGGATATTTTTTAAAACATTTTTTAAAGATTTATTCGAGAGGGAGAGTGCGTCAGTGTGCAAGCGAGGGGAGGGGCAGAAGGAGAGAGTCTCTCAACCAGATTCCCCAATGAGTGCGGAGCTCAACACGGGGCTAGATCTCACGACCCTGAGATTATGACTTGAGCAGAAGTCAAAAGTTGGACGCTTAACTGACTGAGCCACTCAGGTGCCCCAAGTTGGATGTTTTAAAAATGATTTTTAAGAATATTTTACATAAAGTGTATTAACCTATATATATATATATAGAGAGAGAGAGAGAGTTCTACTCTGTTTGAAATTTGTCTTAATATTACCTCTGTTAGTTATTAATAAATTTTCACTTGCCATTTATGTGATTAAATGTATCAACTGTTTCCTTTATGTTTCTGTCTTTGATGTCACCTTTAGGCTTCTCTGCTGCAGGAATATTTAAATATCTATATTTTCTTCTGGAACTTTTATATTGTCAATTACTTTTACTTTAACATTGTTAACACAGTTGGAATTGAATTTGGTGTGAGATAAAGATGTAACAATTTTTTTTCTAATTTTTTTCCAATTAGCCAACTATTCCTAATGGCATTTCTCAAAGAGTTCATCCTTTTCCTCCTGACTTGAAATGCCACCTTTTATTACATACTACATTTCTGTCTATCCTTAGGTCTGTCTTTGTACTCTGTTCTCGTCTGGAGTTCTATGTTTATTCCTGCCTATCATTTTAAAAGCTGCAGCTTTTTATTATCAAGTAGGTCAGAGCTTTCCACATTCCCTTTCTTTTTCCTTTGTTTTTTTTCTCTCTCTCTTTTGGTGCAAAAAGGTATTTTTATTATCCCTCCAGCAAAGCCTTTTTTTGTTGTTCTATTGTTTTTTCCTTAACCTCAAAGTATTTTCTTCAGAATTAACTTAGGAATCATTTTGTCCAACTTTACAAGAAACTGCATTGGAGTTCTTGACAAAAATTTCTTTAAATTTATAAATTAATTTGGGGAAAAATTAAACACTGGAAAATATTGACAGGCCCATTCAGGAACTTTAGAAGTGATTTTCCTTTGATTCATACCTTCTTTTATGTCTCTGAAATAAGCTTTTTAAGTTTTGTAAATATAGTTCCTACATTTCTTTGAAGTTTATTTCTGAGTGTTTTATTTACTTTGATTTGTGATGATACCCTTGGGTATTTGTTTTTTTTCAAGTGATATATTAAATTCTTTTATGTAATACAGATCTTTTTGTTTTTTGTGTTTTTAAAGATTTTATTTTTTAATTTTTTAAATTTTTTATTTTTTTAAAGATTTCATTTATTTATTTGACAGAGAGAGAGAGACAGAGAGAGAGGGAACACAAGCAGGGGGAGTGGGAGAGGAAGAAGCAGACTCCCAGCAGAGGAGCCTGATGTGGGGCTCCATCCCAGGTCCCTGGGATCATGACCCGAGCCGAAGGCAGATACTTAAGGACTGAGCCACCCAGGTGCCCCAAGATTTTATTTTTTTTAAGTAATCTCTACACCCAATGTGGGGCTCAAACTCACAACCCCGAGATCAAGAGTCACATGCTCCACCTACTGAACCAGCCAGGAGCCCCAATAGAGATCTTTTTGGATATTTTGGTTTTGTGTATTTGTTGATGCTATCTTATTCCATCTTTATATATATTGAAATACATCTATGCATATGTATTTCAGTCTTCCTTTACTCACTGTTATTTGTTTTAAGAGCTTTTTAAATTTGTTTTTGTGTGTGTTTATTTTGGTAATCACACCTGTTTTTCTAACAAATTAACTTTAGTGTCATCCTCAAGTTGAAAAAATCTGTTGGAATTTTTATTATTACTACATTAAATCTAAGAACCTGTTTAAAGACTTGTCATCTACAGTTTTTCTTTCTCTTCTAGGAATATAATGCATACATACTTTTTTTTTTTTTTTTTTTTTTTTAAGATTTTATTACTGGGGCACCTGGGTGGTGCAGTCAGGTAAGCATCTGCCTTTGGCTCAGGTCATGGTACCAGGGACCTGGGATGGAGCCCCATGTCCTGCTCCCTGCTCTGTGGGGAATCTGCTTCTCCCTCTGCCTCTCCCACTGGCCCTCTCCCTCTCAAATAAATAAATAAATAGATTTTATTTGTTTATTTTTAGAGAGAGTGTACGTGCTTGCAGGGGGAAGGGCAGAGAGAGAGGAAGCGTTAGAGAAGCAGACTCCCTGCTGAGCGGGGAGCCCGTCTCAGGGGCTCGATCTCAGTACCCTGAGATCATGGCCTGAGCCGAAATCAAGAGTTGGACACTTCACCATCTGAGCCAGCCAGGTGCCCCTGATAGCAAATTTTTAATATTTACATTGTCTTTTTATCTTAGGTGAGGTGTTTGTCTTAAATGATGGTGGAGAAGTTGATTTAGACCTTGGAAATTATGAACGGTTCTTGGATATCAACCTTTATAAAGACAACAACATCACCACTGGGAAGATATATCAGCATGTGATCAATAAAGAGAGGCGTGGCGACTACCTGGGGAAAACAGTACAAGGTATTGTATTCCACAAAGGTTAGCGACTCCCGTGTCTTGCGCATCCACACCCTGCTCAAAATAGACGAGTAATGAGGGGCTCCCTGAGCTCTACAAGTTCTAATCCTTCTCAAATCCTTGCTTTCTTTCCCTTTTCATTTTCTTCAGAGGTGTCCTCTTCACCCTCCATGTTCTTGATTGTATTTTCTTCAGTCTTTTTCTTTATTACTAATGTTATTTTTTCCCCTAGTCCATATATACGTATGTCTTTAGCTTTTATTTATAAAATCCGTGCAGAACCATTCATTCATCATTTTTACCTGATTGAGGTGCAGACTTTTTTGGTTTGTTTTGTCTGTCTCCTTTCTTGTATCTTTGCATGGATGTGGATTACTCCCCTTTGAAGGACAGTGTGGGGAGGAACTGGGGGATTAAATTGCAGTGGCTGGTAGTATAGTCTGACCCTTTTTCATCAACTCTTTTCCTGAGTGGTATGATTCTCTTTTGTCTTGGGTGAGACTCCTGTCCACCTATGTCTCTCCCCCACCCCCCGGCAAGTCTTGTAGTCCTATGTTCCCACGTGGTGGGGTAAAGGCGATAATTCCCCATCTCCTTTAAATCTCACGTTGGATTCAGCTGAGAGGTAGACATGGGGGTCGGACAGATGGAGATCAAAAGATCAGCTGTGTAATTACCGACACTAGATGTGTGGCTTAGATCTCAGCTACAGTTGTGCTTTCTAATTCTTTTCCCCTGAGTGCAGATCTTGGGAAGACCCACAGGAGGAAGAGTTGCTGCCTGACACCTGCCGCATCCCTTTGATGGGGAGAGGACAAGGCCCCAGGCCCCCGCTCTGACTCCTGATCCTTGGGCTGCCCACGTGGGGGCAGAGCCCGCCCAACACCCCCCGCCCCCCCACCCCACCACTGCTGCTGGAAGGGGCCAAACTGCACATGTAATGTGGGTTGCTCCAAATGCACCAGTGGGCGACAGCTTCCTCCCACTTCGAGGGAGCAGCAGGTGCGAGATAGAGCAGGCAGCAGATGCTCCCTCGCCTCGGCTTCCCAGAGGGCCACGTTCCTGCCTCGTGTATCACACTAGGTTAGGTGGCTGCACCGGGAGGATGTCCGCACGCGCCCGTAAGATGTCACCTTTCTGTCCCTTCAGCAGAGATCTGTAGCTGCAGACCTGCTCACCACCAAGGGGCCCCTGGGCCTCAAATCCTTGTGGAGTTGTCACCTTTCAGCTTCTTCAGGTGACGTTAGCAGCCACAGGCCCCTGGTCAGCATGCAGGGCCCATCTACACCCTCTGAGGGGCCCCCTCCCCGCTGGCTGGTGGGAGGCCCAGAGTCTGCAGTGCTGGGCCACTCTGAGTCTTTCTTCCCCCATGGAATCCAGCATGCAGCGTGCCTGACAGCCCTTCTTGCAGTTTTTAGTTGGCATTATAGGTGTTTCTAGATGCCTCAAAGATGGCATTTCTGCTTTCTGTTTCTTATTCTCTGTGGTTGGCCAGTTTCAAAAGAAATGACATCACATTTAAATGATTAAACCTATGTTGTGCCTGTAATATTGATTTCAGTGAGATGGATAATAACATGACCACTGTGGTTGGTCTCATTTGCCAAGTGGCTTTCAGGTTATTTGGGAGATCTAAAGACATGAATACATGCCTTTCTCATGACTGTGACCATGAAATAAGCTTTTGTGCTAATTATTACTTCTTTCTACAGTTGTCCCTCACATTACTGATGCTGTCCAGGAATGGGTTATGAATCAAGCTATGGTGCCCGTGGACGGTCATAAGGAAGAGCCCCAAATATGCGTTATTGAGGCAAGCATGGAATTTTTCTTTATAAACTTATATCCTTCTGGGTTTTTAAGCATCTACTCTTCATTCATTCAACATATATGTATAGATGGCCTCCTACGTGCTAGACACTGGGCTAGGAGTTGGGATTATAGCAGGGAAGGACATAGATGGTCCCTGCCCTTGCGGTCACAAGTCAGTGGGTCAGACTGGCATTAAGCAGGGTGAGCACTCCTGGGATTGGTGTCCAAAAACCCGCATGTGGAGACAGATCAGTTGCAGAACGCTTTCTACTGAGTGCTGTTCGAGGGTAAAGGACGCTGACTTCTCTCTCACCCCCAGTCAAAAATCCAAGTATAACTTTGACTCCCCACCAAACGTAACTACTAACAGCCTGCTGTTGACCAGAAGCCTTACCGATAACATACAGAATCAATTAACACGTATTTTGTATGTTATGTGTGTTACAGAGTGTATTCTTACAGTAAAGTAAGCAAGAGAAAAGAAGATGTTATTAAGAATATCATAAGAAAGAGAAAATACATTTATAGTACTGTATTGTATTTATTAAAAAAAAAAAAAACACGTAGAAGTGGACCCGCACAGTCCAAACTCGCATTGTTCAAGGGTCATCTGTATTTGCGAAGTGTTTTGGAAGTAGAGATTGAGTTAGGGAAATGTGATAGTGGAGGCAATTTGGAGGTGAGAAGTGAGTATTAGCTGCTTAAAGAAAGAACATAAGTATTTGAACTTGTGACTTATTTACTGTTTCCCTTCCTCTCAATGAATGAGAGTAGTGTGCATGTACTCCTTGTGTAAATGTCAGTTGACCTAATTTCTGGGCGGGACAGCAAAATAATGAACAATTTAGTTCCTAGAGACGGCCTGCCCAAGTTCAGATTTCTGCTGCGACCTCTGAGTGGTGTATAGCTCTGTGATTAAGAATCTGGAGCCAGACGGCTTGGGTTCATAGCCAAGCTATGTCACTTACCAGCTGGGTGACCTTGGACCAGGGTGCCTCCCTTTACTCATCTGCTAAGTGGGGATAATGCTTTGAGGATTAAATAAGTCAGTACACTTAGTGCTTAGAATGGTGTCAGATCTATAGGAAGTATTCAAAATTTATTAGCCATTATTAAGATGCTTGTGTGACTTTTGGCAAATTATTTCTCAAAGCTTCAATGAAATCAACTATAACAATATGATAACAATGTAATATTGTAATAAAAGCCAGATGATATTAACAGGGCACTTGGCATGTCTGCTATTCAGGAAGTGTTCGTATACATGTGAGCTGTTCTATTGTCATCGTTGTCAGGGTCAGCAGACGGATGTTACGCTATCTGCACGATCCATTTTGTTAACAGAGCTGATAAACTTAACATAAATGTAACTATATATTGTACTACTATAATCGTATGGTTGATAATATAAATGTGTAAATGTGCTATGCAGAATTTTCTCTCCCTTGCTATTTCTTTTTTTTTTTTTTTTTAAGATCTTATTTATTTATTTGAGAGAGAGAGAGTGAATGCACAAGCAGGGGAAGTGGGAGAGGAAGAAGCAGGCTCCCCCACTGCTGAGCAGGGAGCACAATGCGGGGCTTGATCCCAGGACCCTGAGATCATGACCTGAGGCGAAGGCAGATGCTTAACCAATGGAGTCACCGAGGCGCCCCTCCCGTGCTTTTTCTTCTTCCACAATTTACAAGGAAAAGAGAGGGTGCCTCCTTTAGGATTTTTAAAAATTGGAGTATAACATAAACACTTTAGAAAAGTGCACAGATCATAGGTACCCAGCTTAATGAGTCTTATAAACTGAACATACCTGCATAATTAAGCTGGCTTCCTTTGAAACATATTTAATATCTAATACAGTGAATAGTTTGCAAACAGATTGAGGCAAGGATAAAGACAAATCATTTAAGAAAAGAGAAAGGCAGGTAAAAACTCCAGGAAGAGTGACATCTGATAGGAGAACCGGGGCATAGCTTGCCTCTACAGTGAGGGAGACTTACATGGTCACTCTGTTTATTGATTTCCAGGTTTTAGACTCAGTCCCCAAGATTCATCAGAGAAGGCTTCAAAGCAGGGATGTAAATGTCAGCTTTGAGGTGGAGGTGTGGAGGGGTGCTGGAGAGGGAGAAAGGGAGATAAGACTTTCATTTTCCACTGTGAGGCAGCTACAGATATTGGTAGTAGTTGGCAGAAAAAGAGGTAAAAATAGCTCAGGTTAGGAAAGTAACCAATACAACTAAGAATCGAGATTGGGGTCTGGGGATGGGGCAGCCTCATCTGTCACAGCAGGAAGTCAACTTGTGTTGTGATGGAAGGTGTCTGAAATGGGCAAGTCAAGAAAGAGTTGATGAGATGGTGTTTAGAGATGTGATAGAAACTAGCAGAAGAAATCTTGAAGAGAGGAGTTACAATGCTTACCTTGAGGAATCGGGATTTGGAAGCGGAAGAATTGGGGTACAGGACTCCTGTTTTTTACTGTAAGCTCTTTTGAACAATTTGATTTTGTTGGGGAGCGAGAATTCCTGTCCCCTTCAAAGGGATTAAAGAATCTTTTTAGCCAGACTAAGAATCAAATTGACATGAGATGGATTAATTGAGACATGCTGTGAACTTTAAATGCACACTGAGCGTCAAAGGTAACATGAAAAAAAAAACAAACAAACAAACCCAGAATGTAAAATACCTAATACTTTTTAAAAAATTGGTGATAGGTCCAAATAACGTTTTGGATATATTGAGCTACATAAAATATAATGTTAAAATTAATTTCTCTTCTTTACTTTTTTCTTTTAAATGTGGCAACTAAAAACTTTAAGATTATATTTTTATTTTTATTGGACAGTGCTGGTCTAGCACTTTCACTGGTTTTTGCTGTTCTAGCAATAGGAAAGGTAAAGGATCCAAAATGTGTCCATTTTCCTTGAAGAAGAACCAGTCTCTGGCCCAAAAGTAATGACCATTTTTCTAAACCAGAACATTTTTATAACTTTTCCAGTGATTTTTTTTTCTTTTAATTTTTGTAGGTGAAAGAATGCCCCCTCCTTTAAATACTATTAACCTTAATTACAGGAGAATTTCCAAATGGTCATGTGTATGGGTGTTTTTGCCTCTACTCTTCTTTTTTTTTAAAAGATTTTATTTATTTATTCGACAGAGATAGAGACAGCCAGCGAGAGAGGGAACACAAGCAGGGGGAGTGGGAGAGGAAGAAGCAGGCTCATAGCAGAGGAGCCTGATGTGGGGCTCGATCCCACAACGCTGGGATCACGCCCTGAGCCGAAGGCAGACGCTCAACCGCTGTGCCACCCAGGCACCCTTCTACTCTTCTTTTTTAAAAAATACATTAAAAAAAAAAAAGATCACAAAAAATGAGGAGGGAATCTATTTTTTTTTGTTTCATCAGTTTAATTTTTCATATATCCAGGATTCATTATATAAATCTTTCAAAATAACTGGATGTTATAAGAATATTTACAACTCAGTTCTGCACAAATACTTGATACATTTTTACAAATACATATGTTTTCTTTTTTTTTTTTTTAAGATTTTATTTACTTATTTGACAGAGAGAGAGACAGCCAGGGAGAGAGGGAACACAGCAGGGGGAGTGGGAGAGGAAGAAGCAGGCTCATAGCGGAAGAGCCTGATGTGGGGCTCGATCCCAGAACGCCGGGATCACGCCCTGAGCCGAAGGCAGATGCTTAACGGCTGCGCTACCCAGGCGCCCCAAATACATATGTTTTCTTATAGGAATACTTTAATAGAGAAAATAAGTCTCTATACATCTTACAGCACATTCTATGCAGTTTTTTCGCCATTCAACCATCATTTTGGGTTTTCCATCCCAGCACATTCATCACATCCAATAAACCAAATTACAATTGGCTACTGCTTCTCATTTTCAACCATTATTGAGATTTGCACTGTTAAGAGTTTTTAGGCTTCTTTTTCTAATCTTTCCCGACCTGAAAGAATTCACATATTTAAGCTAGAAGAGGTAATTTAAACACCATTCCTTCTAAATGCAGCTTGCAGCAACTGGTGCTTGGTGATCTCACCCCTCACTTAGGCAAGACCAGCTAGTAGCTTTACCCCCCACAGCACCAATCAGGAGGAATATCGTCCTTGCATTCCTAATAGTTCCTCAACTGCAAAAACAAACCCTAGAAACAAGGGTTAAATACAAATATTAAGAAAGCTCAAACATTTGCTAATGATGAGAACAAACAACAATTTTAAATTCAAGGTCTCTCCTAAGTTGAAGAAGACATAAAGGATGTGGCAGTAGTTCTATAAAATATTGAAAGATTTAAAAATGTTAATCACTTAGGTCAATGGTGTATCATTTCCAAAGTGCCAGAAGATACAGAATCTTAGATTCTAAGCCTAGCTGAACTCAAGATCTGGCATCCTTCTTATGTACTGGCTTTGAAATAGCCTAATATTCCCCTCCCCAAGGGCACATCATCATGCAGGCCCCGGGGAACTTTGCAGAATACTGATCACGTTTACCTGAAGAGACAGGATCCACCAGGGAAAACATTTGGCATTTCTCTTATTCCTTCACTGTTACTGAAAAGTGTGTCCACTTGGCAAAGCTTGTCTTACTTTTCAGGTAGCATGAATGAAAAACGAAAGACTAGCGGTATTCTACAGTCAACTTCCCGAGTACTTGATGCTCCAATTATCCAATATTCTTAAAAGGATTCTTTAATCACGCCCTTGTCCACTAAGAGATTGAACAGTACTTGGGGACTCCAATATGTCCCATTTCTCTTATATATCTCTTGATTTCTCTTTCTCACCCCAGTGTTTTAAACTGCTGCGGGTTTTTACTAAAATACCATCGTAGCAGTAGTTGGAAATGAGTTATTTTGCATTACCAAAAGTATTCAATCCCATTGTAACGGTCACATTTGCATGTAACTAGATGGCCAAACAATGTCTACTGAAGTGATTGGACAAATTTCAGCATAGGCCCTGTATCCATCATTGTTCTTGTCATCGGCTCTCAGAACTCCATCTATAAGTTGATCAGTTCACCTGCACTCCTTGGTGGGGCCTGTTCATTCTCTTCCTCCTTATGGAAGTGAGTGATGGCTGTGGAGAGTTCTAGGCCATCAAGAAAATGATGGCCGTCATGATCATGCATTTTGAAATAATGGAGCTGCAGTTCTTGTGGGGACATCTGTGCTTCTGGTATTTTGATGGCACCTTGTAGATGCTCCATGATATGCTCTTGGTCGTGCACTGTATTCTTATCCAGGCCCATGCCGCCAGGATGGGAGGAGCCGGCCCCAGGTTCCTCAGCCCCGGCACCTGGAGCGCAAAAGACCCAGAGCAAGCCACACAGGAAGGGGCTCCTGAGCAGCCACAGAGATCTCCTGGTCGTTGGTACCCTCACTGCCCTGTTTCCAAGCAGTTTTCCTCAGACGCGAAGCCTTCCAGCATGAGCCTCGCCAGCTCCTGTCCTCAGAACGCTTTTTCTTGTCCCCCCCCACCCTGCTCCACTGGGGGTGGGGGATTTATTTTTTTAGTGTAATTGAGCTGCCTTTGAATGACATTAAAATATAAGCCCAATTTGACCTTAGGATGAGCCTTCATAACACTTCTTTTTCATGTTCTCAGTTTTTTAGCTATTATTTTTTGAGAATCATCCTTGAAGAAAGCTTTTGTTTCCTTCTGGGGTCAGCGCATCTGATTCTCTTTGTCATCATTTTACAAAGATGTATACTATAGACTCAGACCCTAATTGTTGAAGATTTCACTTGTGCAATAAAATCAAGAATTCTCAATGACATCTCACATTTTAAAAAAAGATTTTTATTTATTAATTTGAGAGAGAGAGAGCACAAGCAGGGTGAAGGGCAGAGGGAGAAGCAGACTCCCTGAGTCTTTATTATTATTTTTCCATCCTGCTCTTAAATTGACTCTTTTTGGCTTAAAAAACAATAATTTAGTACTTAATATGCACTAGCCCCGATGATAACTGCTAGGCGTATAAAAGCATATGTGATCTGACTCCTGTTCTCCAGGACTCATGGTCTTCATTTTTAATTTCACGGAAACAGAGAAACCGACAAGTTGTCCCCAGTGTTACTCCTTCTTCATATAACCCTAACGTTTATATTGGCTTATTGGACACTAGGTCAGGCATCCTTTTGGGTTCGTTTTAAATTGTGCTCAACATTGGTGTTTGTGCATGATTTAAGCTTTTGAAAAAGGACCACCAAGCTGATTTTCAGTTTTAAGCGCGTGAAAGTGGTTGAAATGTCTCCGAAGCCTTTTTGTGAGGCTCTTACTTTTCAGACCAGTGGAACTAACAGGTTTTATTTGTTAATTAGGCCAGGTCATCTCCACATAAACCTGAAATAATTTATGCCCGGCTTAAAGGAATAAAAGCTTTGTTTCTTTCTCTCTCTGTCTCTCTCTCTGTCTTTATTTCAAAAAAGAAGAATCCTTTCCTTAAAGGCAAAACAGACACTGCCCTTCTCATAAATTTGCTGTTGCTTTGATTTCAACTTTGGAGAAATCTCAAAATATTGTTATAGGTGATATTTTCTTTGTTGTGTGGGGGAAATAATTAACTTAGGCATATTCTAGTAATAGCCCTGAGGGTTTCTGATCACGGAGGGGTGGTAATAAGACCTTCCAAATTGGCCGAGAGAGTGCAGTACCACTATAAGCCATGTGAGGGCGGAAGTGGATAATGTTTAAAGTTTTTTGCCTCCTTTTTCCAGATTGCCTGTTGATTACCAGAGTACACCTATGAAAAAATAGGTGTCCCTATATGGTTTAGTTTAAGTGCAGACCTTTTTTTCCCTAAAATTTTTTCTCATTAGATTCTGGTACATTGCAGTTGGTGAGCACTTCAGCCCCTCACCCCCTGCCAATTTCCTGGTTGCGTGTGATATTTCTAAGATTTTTATAATTAAGTTTGTCATTCTCCTACAGAAAGGTCACATATTTCTATCTGTTCCATACCCAGGAAGCTGGAACTTTAATTATGTTTTGTTATCTGACTTAAAATTAGTGAAGAATATTTTTTCCCCGTAGCAATGCAGTCCTGACATTTCTTAGTTTGATTCCATTGTAATTATGGTAACAGGTACTAGAATGCTGTTACCCAGGGCTTATACTGAATTTTGAGACCCTTCTGTCCTGGGATGAGCACTAAGCTAAACCCTGCTGGAGAGGGAAAATTTTACTGTTACCCTTCAAGATTCTTCTGGCGGTCTAAGAATCAAACTAACATGAAACAGATTAATAGGAGAAAATCAAACAAATGTACCGAAAGTCCATATAGACATGGAGATTACAAAGCAGCCAGAAAATGAGGCTTATATGATATCCAGAACAAGGAGAGGGGTAGAGGCCTGCGGGATACGAAGGGGAGGAAGGCCATTTGCAGGGAGGCGGAGGAGATGTTTGGAAAACAATGACTTCTCTGTTATGCAGCTAAATTTCTTAGGTAAAGAGGAACCTCTGGCGAAGGCCCTCTTCCTGAAAGTCTCCCTGATGTGGGGATTCCTCACTTTCCAATGTAAATGAAGGCAGCTGAGGGGGAGGGAGAGATCTTTTCCTGAATCTGCTGGGTTTTGATTGCTTTTAACTCAAAATAATCTTCACGGCAAAGTGGCATATTTCTGTCAGACCTATCCTGAACCCCTTCAACTCCAGAGCTGTGTATAGGCAGCTGGGCTTGTGCCAGCGATAGGGTGGGGAGCAGGCCAGGCATGTTCCTACTCTCGTGGGGCTTATTACCTAGTGGGGTAGAGAGGCAGGAAAAGAGAACACACAGGACTAACAGCATCTGGTGCTGACTTAGGAAGGACGCAGACACAGGGCTGTGGTAGGGAGTGGTGTGGGAGGGAGGCTGCTTTGGGGGGTGGTGGTCAAGGTCTGGCTTTCTGAGGAAGACCTAGCTTTTCAGGCTGAAGGATAGCGAGGAGATAGGTATACGTAAAGAAGGGGGGGTAGAGGGCGTAAGGAGCAGCAAAGAAGAGAGCGGCCTGAGGACCTGCGAAGTCAGTGGGGCTGAAGCACAGGGAGTGTGTGTAGGGAGTGGGGAGGGGGGGCGGTGAGCCCGGACATGAGATGAGATTAGAAACCTCTGCAAGGGCTAGATCCTGTAGGGTCTTTGGTTGGCTGACTCAAGGAATTTATATTTTATTTTTAGTGAAGCAGTGAGCCACTGAGGGTAGAAGCACAAGAGAGATCTATTCTGAGGGATTTTTGTTTTGTTTTGTTTTTTAATATTCTGAGTTTTTGTAAGGTCTCTCTGCTGGTGTGTGACAAATGATTTGACTCTAAGACAGGAGGGGGTAGAAGCTTGGAGGCCATTTAGGTGTATGTGGGGAGAGTCAGCCAACTTTTTCTATAAAGGGCCCGATAGCAGATATGTTGAGCTTTGCAGGTCAGAGATTCAACTCTGCCACTGGAGTGTGAAAGCAGCCATCGGCAATATGTAAGTGAATGGTCATAGCTCTGTGCCAATCAATACAGCTTTATAGAGAGAACCAAGCAGCAGGCCATAGTCACCACCCCCTGGTTTAGATTATTGCAATTATCCTGGCAAAAGGTGGTGTTGGCGTGGGTGTCTAAGGTGGTAGCCCTGGATATAGAGACCAGTGGAGAGATTTTCAAGAGGTTTCCCAGGTATGACCCACTGGACTGGATTGGGTGAGGAAAAGGTAGGGATCAAGGATGATTTCCAGACTGCCATCTTGAACTAGTTAGTGGGAAGAGATGCTTTTGCTAAGATGAGGAGACACTCAGAGAAATGGGCCCAGGGAGAGTTCAGTTTGGGCCGTACGAAGTTTGAGTAATTGTTGAGCCATCCATGAGGTCAAGGACCTATTGGCTCCAAAACCCAGTTTTGCTGGGAAGAAAGGTTAAGGCTTGTAGTAGATTTTGGACCTACTCAGGTAGCTGAAGCCAAAGAAGATGGTGGATTCTGGGACTGGTCCCACCACAATCTCTTCCTTCTCAGCGTCCAGATCATTCCAATTAGTGCTTAAGTTTTGCTCTACTTTTTGTTTTTAAGTTTTATTTATTTAAATACCCTCTATACCCAGTGTGGGGCTTGAACCCATGACCCAGAGGTCAGGAGTCTCACACTCTTCTGACTGAGCTGGCCAGGCACCCCAGGTTTTACTCTTGATTATTGTTCTTTAACTCTGCCTAATTTTCCTCGCTAAATTCTGAGCTCCTTAGAAGCACTGTTGTCTTAAATTCTTTTCAGCACCTCATTCATAGTGTTGAGTGTGCGGTAGATCCTCAAATGCTGGAGAATTAATTTTAAAATCCATGTGATAGTCTTTATGTATTCAAATATGGTGAGGATGAGTAGGTTAAAGCAAATTTTATCCTAAAATAAATGCTTACTTTAAAATGCCTTACTTGTTGGAAGCACATTGTAGGTTAAGTTAACATTTGTCAAAGGATTACGCTGTCAGGAATATTATTGGGGCTTTTGGTAGGACTTGTTTCAGAAAGCCAGCATGTTTTAGTAGTAGTTAATTCTAGTAATACCACCACTGCAAAAAGACTGTTCAGTAGCATGCAGGAGTGTGTGTGTGTGTGTGTGTGCACGTGTGTGTACACGGAGAGAGAGACAGAGAAAGAAAGAGTGAGAGAGCACTATTTCACACCAGGCAGAGCCAGGGGGCTCCCACCATTCTTGTATAGTCACTGGATTTGCATTCCACCTTCCAAGTGGACCACTGGTAGAAACTAGCAGATCTCACTCCTCCGTGGCCTATACTTTGGATCTTTTTGTCTGCTTATGAATTCCCTTCTATTAAAGCCTTCCTTTTTTGTAAACATTTTTTTTCAATCTTGTTGAGATGAAGGGTTGATAGCCTTATAATGATCCCCCATTTTTCTGGGTGGGCAGATTCACAATCTGTAAAATCCAACTGAATCAGTGATAGCCGAATTCATTTCCTTAACTTAGTCCACACAACAGGCAGCGTGATATTATAAATACAGGAATCAGGTCATTCTTCAAGTCCTCCTTTTTTTTTTTTTCTTTAAGATTTATTTATTGGGGCGCCTGGGTGGCTCAGTTAAGCGTCTGCCTTCTGCTCAGGTCATGATCCCGGGGTCTTGGGATCGAGTTCCACACTGGGCTCCCTGTTTAGCAGGGAGTCTGCTTCTCCCTCTCCTTCTGTTGTTCCCCCTGCTTATGCTCTCTCTCTCTGTCAAATAAATAAATAAACTCTTTAAAAAAAGGATTTATTTATTTTTTGGGGAGCAGGGGTAGAGGAAGAGGGAGAGAGACTCTCAAGCGGATTCCCCACTAAGCATGGCGCCTGATGTGGGTCTCGATCCCATGACCCTGAGTTCATGACCTGGGTCAGACGCTTAATGGACTGAGCCACCCAGGCACCCCTTAAAGCCCTCCTTGACCTCGCTTTCTTTTCCCTTCCTGACAGTCCGCCTGTTCTCTTCCCTGCTTGCCTGGCTATGTTATCCTGCATCGTTTCTTCTTAGTTTCCTTTCTAGTCTCCAGTCTCTCTTTCCTTTGCTTCTTGTCCATCTTAAATGTACCGTGCTTTTCTGTTTCATGTCAGACAGATTAGCAAGGTTTAATTTATCTATCGTAAATTTCGCCTGCTTTAAGTGTACAATTCAGTGATTTTTAGTATATTTATAAACTTCTGTTCTTGCACTTGGTTTATTAATAATGTTTCTATTAGTCTGTATACTGTGGAAGGTCACTTGTGTCTTTTTTTTTTTTTCCGATCCCAGTTGGGTGGCACCATTGGAGACATTGAAGGGATGCCGTTTGTGGAAGCATTCAGACAATTCCAGTTTAAAGCAAAAAAAGAGAATTTCTGTAACATCCATGTTAGCCTTGTCCCACAGGTGAGCTTTCCAGATAAGTATGTAGACAGCAACTTCTATAAATTTTCCTGTGATATTCTGTTTATTCCACCTTTTTTTTTTTTTCTTAAAGGAGATAGAGGTTTATTGAATATACTGCAAGGGAGCAGTGGGCAGGACAGCAGAGGAGAGACTGTCTGCCTGTTTTTTCAACATTTTAAACTAGGGAGCCCTTCATTATGCAGAAGAGCTAAATATCCAATATACTGACAGTGACCCATTTCTTTTCAGCCCAGTGCTACCGGAGAACAAAAAACCAAACCCACACAAAACAGTGTCCGTGCGCTGAGGGGCTTAGGCCTGTCTCCTGATCTGGTGAGTTACGGAGAATGGGTAAATTTCTTGGAATAGGACTTCCATTTCTTGATCTATAACATCAGCTAAGTCCTTTTGATCTCTCGAGTGGTTCCTATGACATTGAGCTCTTTGTATCCAGGGGCCAGGGGAGGCTTATTCCCATACCTGAGGGTAGCTTCACACATTTCTAAATTGACCACCTGTTCTCCTCCAGGTCCTCATGGGATGGGCCACATTGACAGTGGGGCAAGTGCAATGTCTTGTCATTTTTATAGTCCCTGGGTCCTTTCGTGTGAGGGGGGACCTTGGCGATTTTCCTGACACCCACTAGGGTGGGCTGTCACTGCTCTTATTTATAACAGGTAATCCAGTTATCACCAGCAGTCTAGACCAGAGGCTGGCAAATAAGGGCCTGCAGGCCTGCTGCCTGTAAATAAAGTTTTATTGGGTTGCTTACGTTTGATCAGAGCTGCCTTTGTAAGGCAGGGATGCAATCGAGGAGTCGGGACAGTAGCTTCTTGATTTCCAAAACCTACAACGTTTACGGTCTGGCCCTTTAGAGAAAAAGCTTGCCAACCCCTGGTCTAGCTCTGTTCTTGTATGTAAAGAGGCAGCCTTTCTGAGCCTTCCCTCTTGTTTACTAGAGATGCCTTGACATTTTGAGCTCTTACTGGTACATTTGTGTTGAGTTCGATTGTGCTTGTTTATATTAGTGCTCAGGTGTTTCTAATAGTGCAGTGGGATGCCCAGGATGAACAGGTACGTACTTGGTCAGGTCTCTGGTTGTAAGGAGAAATTAATAGAGCCTCCTCCTGAAAACCAACGGCGGCATGAATGGCCAGATTCTTGCTTGTTGACCTGTGAGCACTTGACTTTGACAGATTGTCTGCCGAAGTTCAACGCCCATCGAGATGGCTGTGAAGGAAAAGATTTCTATGTTTTGTCACGTGAACCCCGAGCAGGTGAGTGCTGCACTTGTGGGCGGGCACTTCTGCAGATGCTGATGTTTGGCATCTCTTAAATTCTTGCATTACTTTTCGTGGCGTTTATGAAAGCTTTGGGAGATTCTTATCCATGCAGCCACGGCTTCCTTGCCCTGAAGTGAACAATCTGAGACGCCTGATTCCTTAGCTAGATCACGTATTTCTTTGCATCATCACTCCTTAAGTTACAGGGACAAAACCAGGTGGGCTTTTGAACTTAACAGTCACACCTCCAGGGAGAGAACCCCGTGAAGCTGGCTTATTGTCTATTTGTCTTGTCTTTCCAGGACACTGACTGCTTTCACTGTGATTTCTCCCTTGTACCTGTTACAGCGTCACTTTGCCCAGACCGCGTGTTACACTGACATTCACACCATCACTGCTGAGTACATCAGCGGCCTCGGTTCGGTTCATTGCTATAGAAACTGTACCGTGATTTGGGCTCAAGTCCTCTGTCCTGCGGGACTTTCCACCTGGGTGTCTGAGAGCTTTTTCTTTTTTCTTTCATTCTCTTATCTGTCTCTTGTTTGCAGTAAGGCTTAGGTGTAAGGCATCGGAGTTGGCTGTAGTTTAAAAGGTGATATGAATGGTGCTCAGGAAAAGGGTAGGTTTGGCAGAAAACTTTTTGTTTTCTTCAGATTAGCCTGGGGTTCTTTGAAACCTAAAACCCATCTCCTGGGATTTCTGTGTCTCTGGAGGCAGTCTAGTGCACAGCCTCCTGCCTGATACAGTTTTCAGAGTTGCGTTACTAAGAGCTCTGAGAAGGAAAGAGAGCAAATTTCTGACTGTACAGAGCCTGTTTTCAGTAGAACTATAGATTCCGAAGAACATTCTCTCCCAGCAGTCCACAGGCTAGTTTCTTAGCCATTTTTCAACACATCGTTTTTTCTGATGCGAGTTAATGCTCCCGTTTCTTGGTTCCTGGTGAACTCGCATTTAAAGATCTTCTCCTCTGGTTTCTCGAGGAAGGGATGGAGGGTCAGAGTCATCTCTATGGGTGTGAAAAAATCTCTCTGGCCTGGAGGACAAATGAGTAAATAGTTCCACATTCCATGTCTTCCACTGTGGAAGTTTGGGCCACCCAGAGTTTTAGTTTTAATTAGTACTGGGCTGGAGCTCATGTCAGTGACATCTTGGCACTTTGAATTGCTTTGGTAAATGCACAGGTGAGGCATAATAGTCCCAAGTATCAAGTTGCTGATGTCCAAACAGCTTAGGAACCCTTGGGTGGATTTGGCTATGGATTTGGGGAGACTGAACGCATAGAGTTAGCAGAACATTTCTTGGCATTGATTTAGAATGTGGCAGATCCTTAAATGTCTGCCCGTAGCCCCTTGGATGTACTTGAGCGAGTGGTGAAAGCTCGTTAGGGTAGGTGTGAAGACCAACCACACCACCTGGCATTGAAAGGAGTCGTTCTCCTCTAACAGGTGTAATAATTAATTTGACTGGGTTCATTGTGTGCAGTAGACAAAAGCACTACGGTAGCAGCAACGGCAAGAAATGAATACACACATGAACCGCACCCCCACATTTAGAAGACACAGTGTCTTCTATTCAATGTTACCGCTTTAGCCTGGACTTAGGTGATGCCTTGGGCCATGTGTCTTGGATATTGACACATAAAGCATCCATGTTTCAACACCAATTCTCTGACATCAGCTGGGGTCCTGCAATTCAACTCTGACACTAACTACCTGGAGTGAGAGTCAGATTCTGCAAATTTGAGGGCTGAGTTCTTTACAAGACTCCCCCTACTTCAGATGCCAGCCACAGGTTTCCAGTGTTCCCAAGCCACCTACACTTTTGCCTGGCTGACTACAAATTTGGGGCTTCCTATAAGCCCTTCAGGTTCGATAATTCTCTAGAATGACTCATGGAACTCAGGAAAATGTTATACTATCACCATTTTATTATAAAGAGTGCAAATGAACAGCCAGATAAAGAGATACACTGGACAAGGCCTGGGAGGATCCCAAGCTCAAGGGCTTTTGTCCCCATGGAGTCAGGTTGTGCCAGCCTTCTGGTACGTTTATAGATTTACCAACCAGAACACTCCCCTGAGTCTTGGTTTCTAGGGTTTTTTGTGGGGGTTTCATTATGTAGGTGTGATTGAGTCAACCATTGGTCACGTGATTGAACTCATTCTCCAGCCCCCTTATTATCCTTGGATGTCAGGTGGCTGAATGTTCCAGTCTAACTTCGTTGGGTTTTATGGTGACCAACTCCCATCCTGAAGCCATCTAGGGGCCACCATGGAGTCACCTCATTAGCATAACAAAGACACTCCTGTCACTCAGGAACTTCCAAAGCTTTTTGAATCTTTGTGCCAGGAATTGAGAACAAAGACCAGGTATATATATAAAATTTATTCTACCATGGCATCCATGTTTCCAGAATTGGAATAATGAATTCAAAGAATTTTATAATTAGATCAACGTAAGCTTGTGTTAATTCTGCCTCTTGTTTGGGTCACTGGGCTCTTGGTTTTCTTCAATCAGTATAAATGAACTGCCATGTCTGTCGAGGTTTGGCTCATTCTTGAGCTCATTCTTGTGGCATATTTAAGGTGTTCCATTTAAATATGGTGTTTTATCATCATTAATCAGGTCATATGTATCCATGATGTTTCATCCACATATCGAGTGCCTGTGCTTTTGGAGGAACAAGGCATTGTTAAATATTTTAAAGAGAGATTGGATCTGCCCATTGGTGATTCTGCAAGTAATTTGCTTTTCAAGTGGAGAAATATGGCTGACAGGTACGTGAAAGGAGTTACTAATGTAGTCTTTAATAAATCTTGGGTTTGGGGGTAGGATTGAGACATACCTTAAAGTATACCTGTGTCACATTAACTTTCTGTATCTATATGTTTTGGTCTGGATTTATCTAAAGCTTTAACACATTGGTAGTGTTTTGCTGTATCCTTTGAAGATTTCTGGGGCTTTTGTTCTACTTAAATGAAAGTGAATTGAAGGAATTTCGATTCTGGAATGATTTTTTTTTTTTAATTCTGGAAGCATTTTGATTGATTGATAGCTCAGTTTCCAAACATTTTTTTTTTTAAAGATTTTATTTATTTATTCAACAGAGATAGAGACAGCCAGCGAGAGAGGGAACACAAGCAGGGGGAGTGGGAGAGGAAGAAGCAGGCTCCTAGCGGAGGAGCCTGATGTGGGGCTCGATCCCATAACCCCAGGATCACGCCCTGAGCCGAAGGCAGACGCTTAACCGCTGTGCCACCCAGGCGCCCCAGTTTCCAAACATTTTAAACAGGTTTAAATGTCACAGATTTTTGCTGTTGTTTGTTTTGCTTGCTTTTTTTTTTTAAGTTTATTTATTTAATATTTAGTAATCTTTACATCCAACGTGGGGCTCAAACTCAGTGACCCTGAGATCAAGAGTCACGTGCTCTTCCAACTGAGCCAGCCAGGTGCCCCTGTTTTGCTTGTTTTTCAAGATTTGGCTAACATTTCCTAAAGAAAACCCCCTTCGAATGAAAGGTTTAGACTCTATCATTATTGCTCCATTCTGCAGTTATTAACTGGCAGCACTGTTATTAAAACCTTAGACAGGTTCTAGCTTCAAGACCACGATATTAATTTCAGCAAGGCTTGTCTCATTTGAAGTCATATGGAAATTAAATCCCTGTCAGCTGTTTTCTCTTACTACACTTAGTAAAAGAAAGGCATAACTCCCTAAAGTCCTGACTGCCTGGCTCTTCGTGCAGCTTGGGTAAGGTGCAGCCGTTACAAACATCGGCTCTGGTGTTGCTAAGGAGTAGATCTTGAAAGTTCTCATCATAAGAAAAAAAACTGTAACTGTGTGGTGATGGATGTTAATTATACTTATTGTGGTGATTGTTTTGTAATACATAAAAACATTGAATCATTATGTTGTATACCTGAAACTAATATAATGTTGTCACTTGTATCTCAATTAAAAAAAAAAAAAGTACGCTCCAGCATCAGGCACTCTGGACTCAGATCCCAGCTTCTCCTCTCACTAGCTGTGTGAGTTTGGGTGGACTACTTAACCTCTCTGGACTTGTTCTCCCATCCATATATAACAGGGGGCTACTACTACCCACATTGTGATAATTATGAGAGAAAAACCGTAAGACCTTAATCTTACATTGGGTGCTGAGTATTGGTTACTGAGGTTGATAACAGTAATTAAAATGGTTTGATGGTGACAAAATCACTGATCTTGGTAGATGATCAGTAGATTGAAGTGCTCTTGCCCTGTCACTTCAAAATTTAAAAAGTGTCTTGGAATTTCTGAGGCAAGTAAAATCAGGAACAAAGTGCAGTTTCTTTTTTTTTTTTTTTAAGATTTTATTTATTTATTCGACAGAGATAGAGACAGGCAGCGAGAGAGGGAACACAAGCAGGGGGAGTGGGAGAGGAAGAAGCAGGCTCATAGCGGAAGAGCCTGATGTGGGGCTCGATCCCATAACGCCAGGATCACGCCCTGAGCCGAAGGCAGCCGCTTAACCGCTGTGCCACCCAGGCGCCCCCAAAGTGCAGTTTCTGAACTTAGGTACTCTCCTGCATGATGATACAGTTAAGCCCCTGCCCTCCGAAATGCTGAAGGAATCAGTCGCTTTGGGGGAATTTTCTGAGTAGCTTGGGGCTGACCCTCTTTAAGCACTAGAAATTTTAATATATAACTCCTTTTATTGGAAATAGTTGTAAATTATACTCTGAGCTTCTGTGCTTTTCAAAGCCAGTGTGTGGTCTTCATGTTAGTTTCCTTGGCAGCTGTAACAAATGACCGCAAGCTGGGTGCATAAAATATCAGAAACGTGCTCTCTCACAGTTGTAGAGGTCAGAAGTTCAAAATCAAGGCAGGCAGCAGGATTGGTTTCTTCTGGAGGCTCTGAGGGAAAAACCCTTCCAGCTTCTGGGGCTGCCGGAATCCTTGGTGTCCCCAGTTTCTGCCTCTGTCATTGCATGGCCTTCTGTGTGTCTCTCCTCTTCTCTTCTTCTCTCTCTCTCTTTTTTCTGCCCCTCCTCTTCTCTTCTTGTTTAGGATGCTTGTCTTTGGATTTAGGGCCCATCCCAATCCAGGATGATCTCATCTCGAGATCCTTAACTTAATTGTATCTGCAAAGACCCTTCTTCCAGATATGGTCACATCCACAGGTTCTGGGGGACATAGGTTTTTGGGGGCCACCATTCAGCTCACCGCAGTCTTCAAGCAAAAGCATCATCCCTCATGGTGATGTTGGTTTATTGGTAATGATGGTATGCGCCGTCCCCTCAGTACAGCCTGTAGAGAGATACAGGAAGGCAAACAGAGGTCAAAGGGCAGCCTTGTTCATGGAGATGTGGTGCTGTTCAGAGGCCGGGGGTCCCTGGTTGAACTGGATGGCAGAGCTCGCCTGGGACCCCAGGCCAGAGCGGAGACAGCTTGCCTCCCTGAGGACCCGCGTGTGGGGTGGGGCTGCAAAGTGGCTCACAGCAGCCTCAGTGGCTGGCCCCTCACGCCCAGCTGATGGCCAGGTGGAGAGCAGGTGAGAGCTTGGCTGGTCTGGGCAGGGCGCCGTGAGCCTCGCCTGCAGGCCTGAGAGCGAAAGAGAGCACGAGGGGAGTGCGCTCAGGATACATAGCCTTCCTGGACGGGAGCCCTTCTCCCCGGGACATGTGGCCTGTGTCCCCCAGCCGCTGAGTGACTCCTCCTCCCCTGGATAGACCGCACTGAGTGAGCAGAAGGAGGAGCTGGTGGTGCTGACCCCAGTCCTGCTTCCTTCCCGGGAGCGGAGCGGACATCCCTCCTTCTGTGGAGGGGTGAGAATAGGGGGCAAGGGCTCTGCCCGGCTGGTGTGCTCAAATGTGCTGGTGACCACCCGTTCCCCAGGCCCAAACCTGGCACGGGAAGCGCTTCCCTCTGACATGGTATCGAAATCTTGCCATGGTACAAACTTGCTTTGTCACCTATGTCCTTTGCGTAGGGATGGCTGAAGCATGAGCAGCTGCGCAATCTCCGGAGTGACGTAAAATTCAGTAGCAAGCTAAAGGGTTAGCAGCTTTCTCTGGGGTACTTCGGTTGCCTTCCTCGAAAGTCACCTTTACCGTCAGTTCGAACTTCTTCGCTTCTTAGCATTTTTCCCCTCCCAGCCTGTTTGCAATCATGTTTCTCTGGCACCCTTTGCAGATGTCGGTTTGAAAGAGGAATAGTCCCGCTCACGGTAACCTTTCTGTTCTAAGGTGTTCGGGGAAGGGTTTGCTTCCAGGCCCTAACACATCTTCAACCCCAAGATGATGTTTCTACATACTTAGTACCAGGCCAATTTTCATGTTCATTGTGCGGAGTTCCTAACAAAAGCAACAGTAAACATTGTGTCTTTAGTGGTAGAATGTGATTGAGCGTCTTATGTGGAATGGAGTTTTCTCATAAACATGATCTAAATGGCTCGTAATATTTTAAAGAGTTCTCTTAGTGCCATTCTTCAGGCATGCCGTGAATAACCTGCCTTTGTGGGCCAGCCGGGACTGGAGCCGTTTTTAATGTAGACAGTCTGAATGGATTTTCTTATATAATGTCACCTTACAAAGTTAATATTGAAATGCTTCCTTTTGACATTCAGAATGCATTTTCTTATACAGTGTCACCTTATAAACGAATTTAAGGACAGCTCATGTTTATGAGATGGGGAGAGCTTTTTTATTTTTAATGCTTTTAACTGTTTCTCTGATATGCTTTCCTTGGGTTTATGTCTGTGCCCGCTTATGTAAGCCAACATTGGGGTTGCTTATGATTTTGCAATCTGTTGACACACAGATTTCCATTCACTAGGGGTGGGTGGGGATTCGAGTCAAGCACAGCAAGTTCGAGGCTTATCTGCCCTTAAGGTTTTAAGAAGTGCCTTGGGATAAGAACAGTGGCTGTCGTTGTATTTGTGATGTTACGCTACATGCATATAACCCTCAAGCTTGTCTTTCGTCTCAGGTATGAAAGGTTGCAGAAAACGTGCTCCATAGCCTTGGTTGGCAAATATACCAAGCTCAGGGACTGCTACGCCTCCGTGTTCAAAGCCCTGGAACATTCAGCCTTGGCCATCAACCACAAGTTGAATCTGATGGTGAGCCCCTGGCTGGTCTTCCGCATATTTCAGTCGTTCACTGTGATATCTCGTGTTCCAGAGGCAGGTTGTGTCGAAGGACCCTCAAGACTGCCGCCAGGATTGATGTCACCAGGAGAACTCACAGTCCTCAGCGTATAGCCCGACCTGTGGCTAAGATTTAATACAGTGAGAGGATACAGAGCAGAGTCAGCAAAGGGAAAAGGTGTATGGGATGAAGTCTGGGGGACTTCATATATGTAGCTTGAGTGTATGCTTTGTCTTTGTTACATAGAGAAGTAGTACATGACCAGTGTAGGAAATTTAAGCAAAGCATCATGTAAAATGCTGAAATCCTCCTTCTCTGCTGTACCTGTCGTTCCCAGTTTGATACACATCTTTCTAAACATACATATATATGTTATATTTAATGATATTCTATACAGGTATACCATGGTTTAAGCAAGCCTTATTATTTTGATTTAAGTGCTGAAATATTTATATAATGAGCAAAAAGGTACATGTATGCATCTAAGAAAATTTATTTTTAAGGATTTTATTTGTTTATTTGAGAGAGACAGAGAAAACACAAGTGGTGCGGGGAAAGGGAGAAAGGGAGAAGCAGGCTCCCCACTGAGCAGGGAGCCCAATATGGGGCTTGATCCCAGGACCCTGGGACCATGACCTGAGCCAAAGGCAGATGCTTAACCAACTGAACCACCCAGGCGCCCCTGCATCTAAGAAATTTAGTAACTTCCAACTTAGGACCTATCTGACTTTTCTCTCACCTTTCTAGCCTCCTCCTATCCTAATCGCTTTTTTAAAAAAGATTTATTTATTTATTTTTAAGAGAGAGCACGGGGGGAGGGTTGAGGAGGCGGAGAGAGAATCTCCAGCAGACTCCCTGTTGAACAAGGAGCCAGACGTGGGGCTCGATCTCATGGCCCTGAGATCATGACCTGAGCCTAAATCAAGAGCCCCACGCTCAACCGACTGAGCCACCCTGGTGCCCATGTAATCACTTTTTATTTGTGGCTTTCCACGGAACACTTCCCTTTCCGCTCTTCCTGCTCCTCCAAGTTCCCCAGCCCCTCATAGAGAAAAGAAAAGAGCAATAGGAAAATGGCTAATGATTACAAATTTTATAAAGCCTTTATAAGTTTGTATGTTAAGATATATTCAGATAGTAATTTTTACGAAATAAATACTAAAGTAATGTAGGTCTGTATGGACTATTGTATACATAGGAGTCGTTGTACATGATTTCCCAGTTGACAGAATTTGTTGACATTCGCTTCCTCAAAGTACTGTTTGAATCATGGTCTCATCATATTCTTTTTAGACCACTTTGCTTCTGTGTTTACCTCGCCTGGCTCACTGCAGCAGCTTCCTGACTGGTTTGCTGTCTTCCCTCCATTTTCCACCTCATAGCACTGTGATCCTTCTAAAGTCTCTCTCTGTTCTCTCTGTTCCTTAAGACCTTCCAGTGGCTTCAAGTGTAAACTTTTCCTCTCCCTGGGTGGAGTCTTCTTTGAGGGCCCAGAGTGACCACCCCTCTGTCTCTTTCCTCTGCGGTTTCATGCAAGCAGTTCCTTTGCCTCCCCTCCTCCCTGTGTCTTCCACACACGTTCCCGCCAGCCTCCCCACATGCACGCACAGGCTCATCCTCGAGGGCTGAACTGCTCGGACATCACCTCCCTAGAGACCTCCCTGATGGTGCTTCTTCCCATCTTTCCTGCAGGGTCGAGGTCTAGATGAAGAGTGGCACCTACTTATTTCCACAGCATTCTCTTTGCCCATCACAGCCACTTTCGCGCTATGGTGTGCATGCCTGTGTATTTGGTTCTGAGTCTTCCTGGAAGATTATAAGAGCCCCAAGACAGAGATCATGCTTTTCTATCCTAAGTGACCAGCGCAGTGTTTGCAAAATGAGTAGTTTTTGAATAGTTGGGTCGTAGTGTTAGATGCCTCAAGTATTTTTGAGTATCTACTTTTCTTAAATGTTCTTTTAATCTATTGGATGTTTTTTAGTACATAGACTCCATTGATCTGGAGCAGACCACCGAAACTGAGGACCCTGTGAAATTCCATGAAGCTTGGCAGAAGCTATGCAAAGCTGAGTGAGTGCCGAGGACTGTCCATACGAATTAGGAGAATGCCATTGTGCTTTCTCCATAACGATTTGATTAACCC
This sequence comes from Ursus americanus, assembly GCF_024610735.1. Taxonomy (NCBI): domain Eukaryota; kingdom Metazoa; phylum Chordata; class Mammalia; order Carnivora; family Ursidae; genus Ursus; species Ursus americanus. The sequence continues at coordinate 110,026,481 of NC_142164.1, forward strand.
CAATTCCTTATTTTTGTGCATTTTTGAAAGGTAGTCTGTCGTACTCGTGGTCATTAAGGGCGGTCATGCTGCACCCTCACCTCGTTCGCTTTGAAACGTGCCACGTTCATGTTTGTGGCATGTGCAATGGAGGTGGGTTTTATTTCGGGGGACGGTGAGGATTCTGTTTTGGGGAGAAAGTGTGTTGATTCTACTGAAAGATGCAGAAATAGATCTTACATATGCAACAGTAAAGTACAAGGATGACAACTCTTGTCTCTTGATTATATTTTCTTTTTTACATCATTTGATTGTAGGTTTTATTTTATAAGTAATCAACAGAACTTTTGGGGGCAGCATCGTATTGTGAGGGTAGCATGACCTTCCCAGTTAGTTCTTGAACTCTTGTTTTCTCCGATGAGTGTTTGCCTGGAAGGTCTCTAAAGTGTCTCCTAGCCAGGAAACTTTCATGTGCCACTATTTAACTAGCAATTGAAGTCTTAGGCTGATTTTACCACTTTAACTCTTTCTGATTATGCAAGAGATCTTAGCATTTTTCTAATAGTGCTTTTATTTTATTTTATTTTTAAAAAGATTTTATTTATTTATTTGACAGAGAGAGAGGCAGCGAGAGAGGGAACACAAGCAGGGGGAGTGGGAGAGGGAGAAGCAGGCTTCCCACTGAGCAGGGAGCCCGATGTGGGGCTCGACCCCAGGGCCCTGGGATCATGACCTGAGCCGAAGGCAGATGCTTAACGACTGAGCCACCCAGGTGCCCCTCTAATAGTGCTTTTAAAAGAACCTTAACCTTTTTTTTTGTTCAGATAATTCTCTCAGTGGCATTTGTAATTTAGTTGAGTTTCTCAGTCACTATGCTCACATACCACAAAGACCTATCAGAAAATATGTATCGAAGTCAGTTGTGAAAAATTATTGCCTCTTCTTCATAATATTGGGAGGATTTTCGGAAGAAAGTTCAGGATATGAAATCATGCAGTTGATTCTGAAAATAGACCTCAAGTATATTCTCTAGCAATCATGCCAAGTGTTGGACTTGGGATCAGTAAGCCTGAGTGGCTGAAAATAAGAGTCTTAAAAAGAAAACCAATGTCTAATTCACCCTCGTCTTGTGTTGATTGCAGTGGCGTTCTTGTGCCGGGAGGCTTCGGAATCCGAGGAACATTGGGAAAACTCCAGGCCATTTCTTGGGCACGGGCAAAGAAGATCCCTTTCCTGGGTAAAACTTTAGTTTATGCATCTTAACTATGAGTTGATTATATTGTTGATATCTAGTAGGGGTAACATTTCATAGGGCTTGTTAACATGAAAGGTATGAACTTGGATTTGAATATTCAGGTGCCATAGTCTGCCACAGGGGCCCACGAACTCTGTCCTGTTTTTGTAAATAAGATTTTATGGGAATAAAGCACACCAATTTGTTTACATATTATCTGTGGCTGCTTTTATGATTCAGTGGTAGATTTGGAGACCTACAGCCTGCAAAGCCTAAAATCTTTACTGTCTGGCCCTTTGTAGAAAAGGTTGTTGACCTGGGACAACTTAGCAGTGTTCTGGTTGGGTAGCAAGAAGCTGGGAGAAGTTGCTGTGTACACCCACCCTTACCTTCTCCCATTTTCACTCAGATCCATCTTTTCACCAGTTCGAGCTAGAAGAGACCATCTTATGTCACAGGAAGAGCTCTGCTAAAATTTGGTAGAGCCAGGTCTTTTTAATGTCTTTGTTCAAATGTTAAAGCATGGCTTCTGGGCCAGTGAACCAGACGAAATGGCCCCTCAGTGGGGGAAAGGCAGGCAGCTCTGCGGCTGGGGATTCGGGCGGGGGTGGGGGGTGTGGGACAGGAAGTGGAGGAGAGGCCTGTGTTTCTCACTGTGCTTGGCTGTACTGGTGGGTTTATGACCTAGTGGACTGGCTTCTGGGCCTTTTACAATAGCAGCAGACTGTTCATTTTCTCCACCTCCTCCTGTCCTTTGAATAGCTTCCTACAAGCTCTCCACTTTGGATCCATTTTCAAAAGAGAAGCGGGAGTAATTAGATACCTTGATACGTTGCTTTGTTTTGCCCGTCTAAGCTGGTCTGGGTCACTGTTTGCTTCTGAAGTAATCTTGTTCGGTTTTTGTCTAAAGGCGGTTGGTGTTCTTCACATAGTTTTCGCTGTATAGAATAGCTCGCAACTCTTCAGCTTTCTCTTTAACACAGAGTCTCTTTCCGTCCTAGCCATTTGGAGCTTTCTGAAGTTCCCCCCCAAAGCACTCAGCTGTTTTGTGCTCACCAACCTTTGCTGTAGTGTGCCAAGTATACTGATTGCTCTTCTCTGATGAGTCCCTTGTATACCTTAGACAGGTCTATAAAAACATCTGGAACGCTCCTTAGCATTTGTTGAGTGGAGACAATTGGTGGATGTGGAGATGGGTGAAGGGCCCATCCGTGTGGCAATGGGCTGGGGGCTACCCAGGTGTTTGTTTTCCTCCTTATTAAGCTCTCTGTTCCGTTCCATCTTGCACCTCCCTTCCCTGCTCGCCAGCATGCTCAAGCCCGCAGTGGAGATGCCAGCTTCCCCCAGCTGCTGCCCTTCTCTTGCAGGCAGGTTATAGGGCTGTTCTGGGCCCAGCAGCCTGGCACAGACGTCCTGCTCCTTAGATCCCACCCCGCTGGCCCGCCTCAGGCTGCGCTCTGAGAAGAGGGATTGTCAAGTCTCCCTCTTGAGTCGGGGTGTTGATAGACGTTCTTGGAAGGAATCAGGTGCTCTGGGACAGCCCTGCATCCCACGCATACGCCTCGATTTAGAGGCACATTTGGAAAGAGGCACATTTGCCTTTTGGACCTTGCCCTGTCTTCTCTTGCCCTTTTCTGAGCTTGAATTCCTTCTTCCTGAAGGCCGGGTGGTCTAATCCCCCCTCCTGCCTCTGCCACAGATGTTCTGAGTGCAGAGGGTACAGTAGTGAACCCGGCAGGCAGTCTTGCTCCCTCGAGCCTGCCTGCTAGATAAAGGAGATGGACAGTAAACAAAGGAATAGGAAATATGAAGTAATACAAAATGTGTTCATTTGCTTTATATATATGCTTTTCCAAATAGGAGTTTGCCTCGGGATGCAGCTAGCAGTGATAGAGTTTGCAAGAAACTGCCTTAACTTGAAAGGTAGGCCTGCTATTTGCTAATAACCTTTTATTAAAAAAATTCTTATTACTTAAAATATTTTTCAGCAATACTGGTGAGTTATTGACCTCATTTCTTAATCTTCAGATGCTGATTCCACAGAATTTGAGCCAAATGCCTGTGTTCCTGTGGTAAGTGGCTTGTTTATCTTTCTGGGTTGGGTTATTGTCATTTTGTTTCTGGCTCTGGCCTAAACGCATGAGGGGAGATTATTATTATGTTTTCCTTTCAACATCAGGACATTTTAAATTAGACGTGATTTTATTATTATTATTACTATTATTATTTTTATATCAAACGGCTCTGCTCTCAATAGGCCCTCTTGTCAGCTGCGCCTTGAAGAAACACACAGTCCTGGACTGATTGCTTTTTGCAGCAGTTTTCAAGCGTCGCGTGTAGGAAAGGATTAACTCCACTGTGACAACAATTTATAATAGCTAATGTTAATAAGTGGGCTGTCCTGTCTCCAGGCTCTTGCCCTGACTGTCTAGTTTCCATACTGGCGGTCACCTGCCTTTCTAAAACAAGGGTGACGACCTTTCTTGAGCGGCTCCTCATCTTTCACTGATTCTTTTTCCTATAAAATATCCAGTCCAAGGTTCTTGGCTGGGATGGAAGGCCACTGTGCTCTGTCACCTGCGGCTTTGCTACCGTAGTCCCCCCGTTATCCGTGGGGAATATGTGCCAAGACCCCCCAGTGGATGCCTGAAACCGCAGATGGTACCCAGCCCTATATATACTCTATTTTTTTCTACTCTTCCATGTCTATGGTAGAGTTTAATTCATAAACGAGGCGCAATAAGAGATGAGCAATAACCAATAATAAAGTAGGATAATGATAATTCTATACTATAATAAGAGTTATGTAAGTGTGGTCTCTCACTGTCTCTCAAAATGTCGTATTGTGCTGCCCTCACCCTTCTCGTGATGATGTGGGCTGACGAAACGCCTGTGGGGTGAGATGATGTCACAGCATCGGGCTATGCTGCCCCTCCAACAGCATGAAACCATGGAGAAGGGGGGCTACTGTAATTCAAGTCGAGGTGTCCCTGTCGCTGCCATGCTTAGGACTTACATTTGGACAACCTGAACGATGTTTTCAAATGTATCCTGAGATTCCCCATACCTGAGATGTACCCGTTCCTGCAACCTCCTTCCCCTAGAATCTCAATGAAACCAATGAAGAATTTAATTTAAAAAGTAAACCAAACCTGATGACTGACAACTTCCTCTTCATCCTGGGAAGGCTATCCTGACCTCCGGTGTTTCCTTGCCTCTGCCTTCTGTGCCTCGTGCCCATCTCTGCCAGAGTGCATACCTCACCACTGTGATGGTTTTTTTTTTAAGTTTATTTATTATTTATTTTTGGTAATGTCTACACCCAATGTGGGGCTCGAACTCATGATCACGAGATCAACAGTAGCATGTACTTTCTACTGAGCCAGCTAGGTGCCCCATGATCACTTTCTTTTCTTTTCTTTTCTTTCTTTCTTTTTTTTTTTTTTTAAGATTTTATTTATTTGAGAGAGAGAGCATATGTGAGCATGAGCTGGGGGAGAGGGAAAAGCAGACTTCCTGCTGAGTAGGACCCTGAGATCATGACCACGAGCCAAAGGCAGAATTTTAACTGACTGAGCCACCCAGGTACCCGACTGCCCCCCCATGTCCCGTGATCACTTTTTTTTAAACAGTTTTATTGAGATGTAACTCACATACCAAAAAATTTAGCCATTTGAAGTGCATAATCCAGTGGCTTTTAGCATATTCACAGATCTGTGCGACCATTATCACAATCCATTTCAGACCATTCTCATTACCTCAAAAGAAACCTGACACCCCTTAGCTGACACCCCCAACCTACTCTCACCCCCAGCTCTAGGTAACCATTACTCTGTTTTGTGTCTCTGTGGATTTGCCTATTCTGGGCATTTCATGTAAATGGAATCATACAATACGTGGCCTTCTGTGACTGACTTCTTTCACTTAATATAATGGTGTCAATGTCTGTCTGTGTTATAGCATCTGCCAGCACTTTGTTTCTTTTTCTTGCTGAATAATATTCCATTCGATGGACTCAACAAATTTTATTAATCCTTTCATCCATTGATGGACATTTGGGTTATTTCTACTCTTTGACTATTATGAATGATGCTGCTATGACCATTGGTATACAAGTTGTGGTGTGGACCTGTTTTCATTTCATCTGGGCATATACACCTAGGAGTGGGGTTGTAAGTCATGTGGATTCTGTCTGTTTGAGCTTTTGAGGAACTGTCCCACTGTTTTCTACAGTGGGTGCAACAACTTATATCCCCACCAGCAGTATATGACGGTCCCAGTTTCTTTACTTCCTCAACATTTGCTATTACCTCTCTCTCTCCTTTTTTTTTAAAGATTTTATTTTTACGTAATCTCTACACCCAACTTGGGGCTTGACCTTACAACTCTGGGATCAAGAGTTGCATGCTCTACTGACCGAGCCAGCCAGATGCCCCATTGCTGTCTGTCTTTTTGGTTATAGCCATCCCGGTGGCTGTGAAGTTGTATCTCCTTGTGGCTGTGATTTGCATTTCCCTGGTCACTGAGGGTATTGAGCATCTTTTCATGGGCTTATTGGCCACTTGTATATCATCTTTGGGGAAATGTCTGTTCAGGTCCTTTGCCTGTTTTTAAGCTGGGTTATTTGTCTTTGTATTATTAGGTAAGAGTTCTTTATGTAAACACAAGTCCCTCATTAGATATACAGTTTGCACTACTGCATTTTGGGCTGGATTATTCTTTGTGGTGGGGGGCTGTCCTGTGCACTGTAGAATATTCAGGAGCCTCCTTGGCCTCTACCCACTAGATGTCAGTAGTACACTCCTCCCAACCCCCAATTATGACACTAAAAATTGCAGCCAAAGATCCCCTGGGGCCATGGGCAAAATAGCCCCCATTGAGAACCGCTGATTTTTAGAAATCCACTTTCGTTCCTCTCTCCTCCATCCTATTCCCTCCCTTCCTTTATGGTAGTCATTAATTGTATTTTTTAATAGGTTGTCTTTCTTTCTTTCTTTCTTTCTTTCTTTCTTTCTTTCTTTCTTTCATAGGTTATCTCTCCATTTAAAAAATACAAGTAAACCTATATGTCTGCTTATAACCCCCTCTCCTTCTTAGATAAATGGTAGCATGCTCTGCACATTTTTTTCTGTCTTGCTTTTTTAACTTAACATTATATGCTGGAGATCACTCCACGACAGGATATAGAGATATTCTTCACTCTTTTTATAGCTTGCAATTCAGACCATAATGAACCATAACTTCCCAGCCAGATGGTACTTTTAAGTCCTATGCTCAGAAGACCTAATGCTAGTGAAGAGTTCCTTATGAAGCTTTATTATAAGCATATTTCCTGACTAATGGCTGAAATGGCTGTGCAGGCAAATCATGGGTTTTCTTTCCTAAGATAATACTTTGGGATAGGAAGTGATTTGACGGGGGGGGGGGGGGGGGGGGGGGGGCTAGGAAGTGATTTGACCAGTAGGTGCCACTGTTAGATAGCTTTGGTAAGCTTTGGCAAGTCTTTGCGGACTACTCTTTGTACTGTGTGCGCGCGCAGCGCGCGTGCGTGATAGCACACTTGTGCCCAAACACATATATGGTTATGTATTTCCTTTGTAACAAATCCATTGGCTAGCATGCTTGAGGCACTGCGCCCCCTGGTTGTTTGCGCCGCTCACTCCCTGTCAGTGCTGTATGCATCATTTATTTAACCAGTCTCATACTAATGAATATTTAGGTCGTGTCCATTATTTTGCTACTTTAAATCATGTTGCAAATTAGTATCCGTGTACATCTGTCCTTGCGGCCCGTGCATGCACATTTCTATGGGATGTGTTCCTGGAAGGGGAATTACTAAGTCTGAGGATCTGTGCATTTTGCATTTTGATAGCTTCTATACTCATAAGTGAGATGGGAACAATAAAACCTAATTGCTACTGAACATCTTTATGGCCTGCGATCAGTTTGTTGGAGAAAAATAGCCTTAAGAGGCAGCATTTGTGCTGATGGTGAGAAGTCCTATTAAGGAGAACGGCTAAGGGAATAGAATCATCAGGCAGCAGATACCAGGCAGCCTGGGGAAATAGCTTAAACTTGAGCAAGTAACAATGACTTACAGCGGGTAATGGTCATTCTGGCCCTTCCAGCTAAAAAAGTAAATAATTCGGAAACCAGGAGCCTCCTTTAGGGTATATTTGCTGCTAAAATGTGTTTCATAGGTGTGGAGGAGGAAAAATAATCTTTCTTCCTCCCTTCTAGGATCTTGGCTGAGACCCGTCTGTCATAAAAGGTTAACAGGACAAAAACAAAGAAAGCGCTTTTTTTTTTTAATTTTATTTATTTATTTGAGAGAGAAAATATGAGAGGGGGAAGGGTCAGAGGGAGAAGCAGACTCCCCACTGATCAGGGAGCCCAATGTGGAGCTTGATCCCTGGACTCCAGGATCATGATCTGAGCCAAAGGCAGAGGCTTAATCAACTGAGCCACCCAGGCGCTCTGCAAGGAAAGCTTAATAACATATATACCTCCGGTATACATGGGAGAAACCCAGGAAAATGAGTGACTCCCCCACGTGGCCCAAACCATCCTGTTAAATAACCTCTCCAGCTAAAGACAAAAGATGATGTTGGGAGTGGGGAGCCAGTTATGGGGGTTTACCTGGAAAAACAAGGGTATGATTGTGATGCAGATTGAAATCCATGCTTTCTCCATTCATGTGAGTTTCTGGAGATTTAGTCCTGCTCCTCTTCCTGGTACAGAGTGGGAGACACCCTTACAGATGGAGATTTGCCTTTTACATGTAGATGCGTCTTCCCGCAGTAGAGACGTCGGCATCCATCCGGGAGAGATATCTAAGAGAAGGTATCTCTTATACACACAAAAGGAGAAATAGAGTTTCTCTAAGAGTGAAGGTAGACTCTGGGACTACCAGGAGAGAGTGAATAAAATTTATTTTATTGTGTCATTTTTCTGCTTAATCCACAAGGTGAAATAGCAGGCTCTGGGAATTTCCTGAATATTTAGGGTTCTACAGCAAGTCTGATTTTTTGGCTGGCTTTAGAGTAGGTTTACCTGCTTTCTGGACAGGGCTTACCAGGAACGCAGCTGTGGGTGACTTGCATTCTGACTCTGTATCAATCACATGGCTGCTGCTGATACCCTTGACCTTGAGTTTGGCTTCAGATCTCTCCAGTTCATGTGGAGGATAGTTGATGGCACTGTGTACTTTATATTTAGAATATTTTTGGGTTTTGAGACATGTGTAGGAAGAATGATCTCAATCCAATATTTAGGTGTGTGGATATGCTTAATTTTTAGCATTTCTTTTCTGTTTATTGAAAATAGTAAATAAAAACCCCCTGAATTTCCATAAGATACAACACTTGGAAAACAAAATCCGTGTTCCACTTTCACACATATCAGTACACACATGTATACTTGGGTAAAGGTATTCATAAGGAAAAGTGAGGAATTTGAAGCATTTTAAGCAGATGTAAATGGACATTTGAGATTGTGGTATTTGATACTATTTCAGTTTTAGTTATCATAAACAGGACTTCTTTTATCCCTTTTTTGACCCAGGGATTTTCAAAGTTGAAATTAATTTTGCATTCAACACAGCGGATCTGTGGCGTAGTTACATCTAATTAAAAGTCGATTCAGGTGAAGGGTAATTTCTGTTACACATTAGGCATAATTAATGCATGACATTTTTCTACCTCTAGATGAAGCTGTTCGAAATGTTTTTTCTTCCATGTTATTTTTTTCACCAACTTTATATGGAAAGCAAATTAAGAGGCATTAAAACAAACCCAGACAGCCACTCAGAGTAACCTTTCAGGCGACTTTTTTATTATTTTGAAGGCTGCTTTGCATTTAGAACATTGAGTGAGCGTCTCCCAACTAACAAAACAGTCTTACAGAAGTCCTTTGGAGCTTTGTTGGAGCTGAAGAACTTTTCTTCCCATCAGAGCAGCTGTCGAGAAGGCAGCTATACTATGGCTAAAATAGCCTTTTATGGACCAGTTTGGGAGCCTAATAGTCTTTGAATCCTGTCTCTGTGGGGGCAGTAGGTTGAGAGTTGATATTAGGCTGTTAGCCATAGAAACTGCTTTCTCTCTGGAGAAATAACAGTTCTTCAGGCATGATGGCGGCCGCCTAATGGATAAGGCATCTTCTCCACCCAAGCCTCCCCCTTATGCGGGCCTACTTTTTGGAAAGAGATGGAGTGCGGTGCTTGGAATGAGCCCCCATTAGTGAATCACAAGAGTAGTCTATAATTTTAACAATAAATGACTACATGAGTACTTCAGAGCTAATGTATTTGAAGGCTTTTGTACCTTGAGCTCAAAGGGAAATGCCTTAGGAATAGGTATTTCAACCACTTAAAAGATTTTTCTGCGTTAGAAATAACTGGATGCTAGTGGAAAGAGATTATTAAAAAGAAAAAAGTCACTGTACATTTACAGCTTATCCACTTAAGTGCAGTTCCAAATATAGCGTATTACAAATGAACTGCTGTCACAACCCTGCTTGCAGTTTCGTTGGGGATTCAAGACATGCCGGTGAAACATAACCAAATATATGGGCAGTACGTGCATTGTGCCCACACTAATGCTAGCAGTGTTGTCAACTAGAACTTTCTGCTGTGATAGAATGCTCTGTATTTGTGGGGCTATGGAGCGCTTGAAATGTTGCTAGTGTGGCCAGGGAACTGAACTTTACATTTTATTTAATTTTAATTGATTTAAATGTCCATGGCCACTGTATCTGGTGGCCACAGTATCGCCCAGAGCAGGTAGAATCCAGAATCTGGAAAAAAAATACCGTGGGTTAGAGTAAGAAGGGAAGGTTGGCAAAGGCTCAGAGACTTCATAGAGAGGAGGGGAGGCATCGGCTAGACTGGAATGTCCAGGGTTTGCTCATAAAATACCGAGTGGCTTGGCTGAAGCATGCGGCTCCCATAGGGAAGTGAAGGGAAATAAGGGAGATTGGTGTGGATTTCTGGGGGTCCTTGAGTATCGGTGTCAAAATTTATCCTGAAAGCCCTAGGGAACCAATAAGATACTACCTGTCAACTGTGACGTACTATGCAAATACCTTACTCATTGCTGAAGACTTTCCAATAGGATGAGTGCTTTAGGAAGATTCAGCTGGCCTGGGATTGAGAGAGATGAGAGGGGAGAGAAGACTCTGGGCACAGCACTTGGTTGAGTCTTAAGGCAGCCTCAGTCTGCGATCTAAGGAGCTGGATCGGAGCAGGAGTTAGAGTAGAAAGATCTGGCTGGTGGAGCAGCTTTATGGAATGAATCAACAAGATTTAGTGACTGGATAGTCAAGAATCATTTATTCAGCAAATAGCTCTTGAACCTGTCCCATATGCCAGGCTCCGAGCTAGAGTTGGGGGTACATCAGTGAAAGACCAGATAAAAATCCTTGCCTTGATGGAGCCTACAGTCTAGTGACGATTGAAGTTTTGTGGTTGACAAAGTACTGTTGATTCAAGACGAAATTCAGGTGAATCCTGTTGGGTATGGCAGATGAGATCAGTGTTGGAAACTAGGCCAAAAAAGCCAAGGAAGAAGACATGTACATACACCCATACTACATACAACACTCCATACGTTTTCACCCTTCTTGAAGGTCCTCAGATGATAATTTGTCCAAGTCAGTAAATCATAGCCAGGTGGAGAAGGCATCTCTCCCATGTGTTTCCTGTGCATTGCCGTCATTCCTTTGAGGCCTTCCCAGTTTGCCCCACTTGTCCTGGAGGCCTCCTGCCTAGCCCCAGCCTCCACTCTGTGACCACTCCCCACTGCTTGCAGCCTCTTATTGGTGCCACCTCATCTTCCCGAAGCACATTCGCATCACTTTATGACTCCTACACCTTTCTACTCACTTTCTGACCTTGGTTTATCATGGCAACCAAGCACTTTCATGATCTGAAGCCAGCATGCCCTCTTTATTCCCTGTAGCTGGCGTTCCACCCAAAACGAAGTATGTGTGTTTCTGAACTGCCTGGTACTTACACATGTATGTACTTGGGGTGTTTTCTCTCTCTCTCAGTTTTTTAAAAAAATTTAGTTATTTAAGTGATCTCTACACCCAGCGTGGGGCTTAAACTCACGACCCAGAGATCAAGAATCGCATGTTCTTCTGTCTGAGCCAGCCAGGCGTCCCGTGTTTTCTCTCTTTTATTTATTTATTTTTAAAAGATTTTATTTATTTATATGACAGAGAGACAGCCAGCGAGAGAGGGAACACAGCAGGGGAGTGGGAGAGGAAGAAGCAGGCTCCTAGTGGAGGAGCCCGATGTGGGACTCGATCCCGGAATGCTGGGATCACTCCCTGAGCCAAAGGCAAACGCTTAATGACTGCACCACCCAGGTGTCCCTGTTTTCTCTCTTTTAGATAGCCCAGTGCTGCGTCTTCCCTGAAGGTTCCCCTCAAGGCTTTTCCTACAAATCCCAGTTGGAAATACTACTTTTGCAATTAAGCCTTTTCCTGACCTGATCCCAGACTTGCCAACTTAGGATCTCAGAGGTCTAGAAATTTCTATCTCTTATGGCATCTTGGGTAATGCCTTGCCCATAGTAGTTGCTTTATACATGGTGGAGTGGAAAGAGGTAACATGTATTTGTACTCTGAGGGGCCGATTAAGAGCCAGAACATAGGCTAAAATGGGAAGCTAGCATGACCTAGATATTAGAGCTTAGCAGACACCCATAAACAAAAAATAAGACCCAAAACTATAGACTAATGTTGGTTATTAATAAAGATGTAAAAATCTTATATTTTTATTTTTTATTTTTTTATTTTTATTTTTTTAAAGATTTTATTTATTCATTCGACAGAGATAGAGACAGCCAGTGAGAGAGGGAACACAAGCAGGGGGAGTGGGAGAGGAAGAAGCAGGCTCCTAGCGGAGGAGCCTAATGTGGGGCTCGATCCCATAACGCCGGGATCACGCCCTGAGCTGAAGGCAGACGCTTAACCGCTGTGCCACCCAGGCGCCCCAAAATCTTATATTTTTAAAAAAGAATTTATTTATTTGACAGAGAGGGAGAGAGAGAGTACAAGCAGGGGAAGCAGCAGAGGGAGAGGGAGAAACAGACTCCCCACTGAGCAGGGAGCCTGATGTGGGGCTTGATCCCAGGACCCTGGGATCATGACCTGAGCCAAAGGCAGATGCTTAACTGGCTGAGCTACCCAGGCGCCCCAAAGATGTGAAAATCTTAAATACAATTAATATCAGAGTGGCTAATTTAACAGCATTAAAGAATAATCGATCATGACTGGACAGTGTGTTTGTCCTGGGGATTGAATTGATTGACACATTATATCGATCAGACAAAAGAAAGAACCGCCATATCACCATAGATGCTCTGTAGGCACTCTACAAAACCTAAACCCTCACGCTCACAATCTCATAACAAACTAGGAAGAGAAGGGGAGTTCTTTTTTTTTTTTTTTAAGATTTTACTTATGTATTTGAGAAGGAGAGAGAGAGCATGAGTGGGAGGAGGAGCAGAGGGAGAGGGACAAGCAGACTCCAAGATGAGCACAGAGCTTGATGTGGGGCTCGATGTCATGACCCTGAGATCATGACCTGAGCTGAAAACAAAAGCTTGATGCTTAACCAACTGAGCCACCCAGGTGGCTGGAGAAGGGGAGTTCTCTTTTTCTTTTTCTTTTTTTTTTAAAAAGATTTTATTTATTTATTCATGAGAGACAGAGAGGTAGAGGCAGAGGGAGAAGCAGGCTCCCCAAGGAGGAGGGAGCCCCATGCGGGACTCAACCCAGGACCCTGGGATCATGACCCAAGCCAGAGGCAGACACTTAACCGACTGAGGCACCCAGGTGCCCCAGAAGGGGACTTCTTAAACAAGAGAAAGATTATCTTTTACAAACCAATATCAGACAGTAAACTCAATGGGGAAATAATGGGGGATTCCTATTAAGACTAGGAATGAATAAAAGATATGCACTATTGTGACTAATAAAGTTGTTAAAATGAGACCAACTAATGCTGTCTGGAGAGTGCAGCTGGCGTTTTCCTGCCTGTTTGTAGATTTTTTAATCAATACAATCTTTTGGAGAAACAATTAGGTGGTCTGTTTCACAAACTATAAAAATATTCATACCCTCTGACCCAGACATTTGCTTCTCAGTAATTCTCCTGAGGAAATGTGGTATGTTGACAGAGATATGAACAGGTATTCATTATAGCATTATTCAGAAGAATCAGAAATGGCAACAATTGAAATGGCCCACAATGGGGAAATAGTTAAGACTATTATGGGGTATCCCTGCAGTGGAGTATAATGAGCCATTAGAAATGTTTAAGGCTTTTGATGCAATAAAAATGCTCTTGTATCAAATTAGAATGATACAGATTGCATTTAAAGATTTCCTTACCGTGTGTAAAAATCTCCTTTGTTTCTTGGTGGTAATGGAATGATACAGATTGCATTTAAAGATTTCCTCGCTGTGTGTAAAAATCTCCTTTGTTTCTTGGTGGTAGGGTTAGAAGTAATTTTTCTTTCTTTCTTTCTTTTTTTTTTTTTTTTTGGTTAAATTCCTCTCCAACACTCCCTCTCCCTCCTTCCCCCAAGCTGGACTCAGCAAGTGGAACTTGAGGCAAGCTAGCTGTTTCTCAGATCCTGAGAGTCCCAGTAGCACGGGGTGCCAGAGCTGGGGGGGCCCTATGTCTTCCTGTCCCTTTTATTTTACACATTCCATGCCAAAACCAAGGCCACCTCCTTAGTGATGGAGCAGAACTGACTCTTGTTCCCGGAATGTTTTTACTCCCCAAGAGGGTCATTGATTCAAAAAACACAGTGAGTGCTGGAGGTGACTTTAAAGACAAGTGTCTATTTTTTGGAGTCTGCTCCCCACTAGCTGTTTACTAGAGTTGAAATTGGAAATGATGTGAGCACTGAGTGGCTGGGGAGGGAGAGCAGAAACAGGGCTATTTTGATGGAAGACTGGAGTAAGGACGTTGGTTTGGCACGTCAGAATTCTTTCTAAGCCTCTGACACTACCTTTGCAGTCTTGGTGAAGATCATGAAACTGTTCTCAGCCTTTCTTAAAAAATAAAATTTAAAAAAAGGTATAAAATTAAATGCATTAAACTAAGGTTACTTTCAAGTCTATTAAAACATGGGGATCAGTACTTGACAAGGAGAGACATGTCTAAGAATTTCTTTATTAACAATAATAGGACCTCACTGCCAGATCATTTTAATTGCAAAGAATTAAACAGAGACATTAGCGATTGCCTATAGAATGGGGCCACATCCCAGGTACTCTTCTTTTGGTGGTTGGAATGATGATATATTGTTTTGGTTTTTTTCCTTCACTGGGATATCTTCTTCACTAACACCTGGAATTCTTCAAAACTAACTTCTCCATCTCCATTCTTGTCCAGTTCTTGAAAGAGGTCATCTAGGGTGCTGGGGCCCTGGTTTTAGATGAGAAGGATGGGAAAGGGGAGAGGAGAGAAAAATGAATCGGTTACCGCTATCCATTTTCTGAAATTAGATGCTGGGTCTGTGTTCTAACAAGGCAGCTGAGGTTTCGGTTACATGCTGCTCCATGTCACCGAACTGGATACCTGGTTTTTCCTATATCACACATTGATCTTTTTGTAAAAAAAAAATTTCATTTATTTCGAAAGAGAAAGAGAGAGAGTGTGTGTATGTGCAAGCAGGGGGAGGGGCAGAGGCAGAGAGAGAGAGAGAGAATCTGAAGCAGACCCCCTGCTGAGCACAGAGTCCTACATGGGGCTGGATCCCAGGACCCTGAGATCATGACCTGAGCTGAAATCAAGAGTCAGATGCTCAACCAACTGAGCCACCCAGGTGCCGCACACATTTATCATTTTAATATCGATAACATGTGTTTTAATATACAGTTGACCCTTGAACAATGCAGGGGTTACAGGCACCAACCCCTCACTCAGTCGAAAATATGATGGTAACTTTTGCCTCCCCCCAAACGTAATGACTAAGAGCCTACTGTTGACCAGAAGCCTTCCTGATGACATAGAAAGCTGATGAACACAGATTTTGTATGTTATATGTATTAAATACTGTATCTTACAATCAAGTAAGCTAGAGAAGAGTGTTATTATGGAATTCATAAGGAAGAAAAAATACATTTATAGTACTGTAAAAAAAATCCACGTATAAGAGGACCCATGCAGTTCAAACCCATGTTGTATAAGGGTCAACAGTAATTGGTTTTCTGTGTCATCTTAAGTATTTTTCTTTATGCCTCTAAAAACATTCTTTTGAGAAGGAATCTGAAGGCTTCACTGGACTGCCGAGGAGCCCATGGCCCACAAACAGTTGAGGATTCGTGCCCCAAGGTTTTCCTGGGAGCTGATTCTATGTAACCTGAGGCAGCATGGTGCCATGGGCTTTCTCTAGCCTGTGCACTGCTCCCAACTACCCTGGAGGAGGGGATCCCCTTTACAGAGGAGGGAACTGTGCTCCGGGACAGCTGCTAACTGGCTCCAGGGCCCACAGCTGGTAAACAGGGGCTGGAGGTGTAAACATTGACTCTAGAGCTCAAGGCCTTAACTAGGATCAACCCCAGTTTTTCCTAAGCCCCCAGGTTGCGGCCCACCTCTACACTCTGCACATGACTGGGTCGGTGGTTCTCACACTTTGGTGCACAGCGGAGTCACCGGATGGGCTTGCTGACCTTAGGAAATACAGACTGACAGATCCCACTCCCAGAGTTTCTGATTCGCTAGGCCCGGGAATCTATACTTCCAACAGGACCCCAGGTGGTGTTGATGCTGCTGGTCCAGGACCGATCGATCACACTTGGAGAATCACTGCATGAGATGTTGCAAGAGATCATGTTAAGCTTGACTCCCTTTTGACTAGTGCTACTGCTGTAGTGTCTTAAGCAGGGTTAAGTTTTGTCTCTGGCCTAAAACTCAAATCTTAAAGCCATTACAGCTCTGCCTTTCAGGTAGGAGTTGAGCTGGGGTGAAATAGTACCTAGGAAACTCACTGAAATAACGGTTTAGTTTATAAGTCAGCTTCAACATTTTTTAAAAATTGTGGTAACATTTACCATCTTCACTATTTTTTTTTAAAGATTTTATTTATTTATTCAACAGAGAGACAGCCAGCGAGAGAGGGAACACAAGCAGGGGGAGTGGGAGAGGAAGAAGCAGGCCCATAGTGGAGGAGCTTGATGTGGGGCTCGATCCCAGAACGCCGGGATCACGCCCTGAGCCGAAGGCAGACGCTTAACCACTATGCCACCCAGGCGCCCCAACCGCTGTGCCACCCAGGCGCCCCAACATCTTCACTATTTTTAAGCGTACACTTCAGTACTGTGAAGTATGTTGACGTTGTCGTACAACTGATCTCCACATCAAGATATGTTTTAACCCTTATGATTCCTATAAAGACATTTGATACTTTGCTGTGATCGGGAGACCCAACTAAGTTAGTTACTCAGCATTTCTTGTTTAAATACCAAACTCTGTTCCTGAAGCATTTACAAGATTCTAAACCATACAAGGCAATGATGGGAAGAGTATAGCTCAGAAAACCTTAGTAATTCTTATGAAAATATAATCAGTTTCCTGATTTGGTAAGTAGATTTTTTAAAACTTACCATTAGTCTTCCTACCTTTATTCAAATTATAAGTTATATCTGCTTTTTGTAGGAAATACATAAACCATAGGAAAATATAGAAAAATTCCCCAGTCTTACCTTTTATTTTTATTTTTTTAGAGATTTTATTTATTTATTTGACAGAGATAGAGACAGCCAGCGAGAGAGGGAACACAAGCAGGGTGAGTGGGAGAGGAAGAAGCAGGCTCATAACGGAGGAGCCTGATGTGGGGCTCGATCCCAGAACGCCGGGATCACGCCCTGAGCCGAAGGCAGACGCTTAACCACTGTGCCACCCAGGCGCCCCCAGTCTTACCTTTTAAAACAACTTGTTTGAGTAGACTGCCTAGGCTTTCCTGTCAGATTTTTTCTTTTTCTTTTTCTTTTTTCTTCTTAATTATTATTATTCCTTCCTATTATTATTTTTCTTCCTTTTGGAAAAATTTCAGAATGTTTTTCAGAATGTAATCTTTCTCAGAAAACTTTGTCTTAATTTTTAATTAAAAAGTTTCTTTTTCTGGGGCACCTGGCTGGCTCATTTGGTACTGCACGCAACTCTCGATCTCAGGGTCGTGAGTTCAAGTCCCACATTGGGCATAGGGCTTACTTAAAAGTAAGTGAATAAAATAAAAATCAGGAAAGTTTTTTTTT
Source organism: Ursus americanus (assembly GCF_024610735.1). Classification (NCBI taxonomy): domain Eukaryota; kingdom Metazoa; phylum Chordata; class Mammalia; order Carnivora; family Ursidae; genus Ursus; species Ursus americanus. Next base: position 110,043,969 of record NC_142164.1, read on the forward strand.
TTTAAGTCTCCTTTTCTGCTAGTTCCTTTAACCTGTTTTTAAAAATTATTTTATATTTTAACTGTGAGCAAATGAGGAGAGATTGGATTATAAGGTCATTGAATTCGGCCACTTTTTAGTACTAACACCAGAAATGTCAACAACTACGACCAGAAACCTCCTCCCACTTCATCCTGGTAAAAGCGACATTTCTGGTTAAAATCTTGTTAGCAAATGTTTCTTCTGAAGTTACAGCTAAATAGTGACCAAGGCGGATGAAACAGTCGCATGGTCGCTTCCATTTTGCAGATGGCTTTTAGTTGTGAAGGAGAGAAAAGTGTATTGGAGCAAAGGAAGATCAGCCCGCCTCTCTCTCCTATTATTGCCTCAAGATGCACTTCGATTTGGACAACTCTGGGATGGTTTTGAGGAGAAACTGTGTGGCTCAAGAGATTTAATCCCTTCCTGGAAGTTGTTTAGAAATGCATGGCTGCCTCATTAACACAGATTTAGGTGCTTAACACAAATTAACACAAATTTAAATGCTTTTGAAATATTAATGGGCTTCGCCAGATGGCAATTTGTCAGCGCAAAGTGGGTTTTCTCTATGGATTGCCTAGTAAGTGTTGGTCTTCTTGACAGATCCTACCTATAATGGTGAAGCCCGTCCAAAGCCAACTAATATTATTTTGCACACCTCTTTGTTTTCCTAAAAGCCTGGCCCGGGGGTGCTGAGTCCAGGCTGAAGGCCTTAGCGTGTTGGCTTGGTGACCACCCAAGAAGACTTGGGTCTTCCAGGCCTAGCTTCATTGAAAGTGCGCTCACTGCTTCCTTTTCCTCTGGCTGGTCGTGGAGAGTTCTGTGCCCAGGCTGTGGGGCATAGAAGGCTTGGCCCCTGCTTTCTAAGTGCTTGCCATCTGAGATGTGGCCTGCCACCAGGGAAGAAAACACACGTTCAAGGGCCCTTAGTCAAGGGATGCCCGCGCCTTGGCCGCTGTGTGCTCTGCCCCAGAACTCGGAGCCCCGAGTTCAGTACTGCATCCCTCCACCTCTCCTGCGTTCTCTCTTCTCCGCTCCCCTCCCCTCCCTCCTCACCCCCTGAGGCCCCGTTCAGGGCTCCGCGGTGGCGCACTCACTTTCAGTAAACTGGGGAATTCCGTCTGAATCAATAGCTTCAGCTCCTCCTTCGACAGCTGGTCTGGATCACCTTCTTTGGCGGCGTATTTTTCAAAAATGTTCTTGAGTTCTTCGGGAGACTTTTTTACGCTCATTGCGGTGGCCTGTAAATTGGGAAAGAAATGAACTCACCAAAAAGCGGAGTTTTATACTGATGATTGCCGCCACTGCAGTGCCTAATACTAATCATCTTAGTATGTTAAATGTCTGTTTTTAGAGTCCATCTGTGAGGAGACAGTCCCTGGAGCCAAACCCTTTTATTAGAAATTGCGACATTCTCCACTTTGTATGCACCTGGTCTGTGCTCCGTAGGCTGTGGTCTCGAAGAAAGCTTTTAGCTTCAAAATTACTGGTAATATCTTTAGATGGCACAAACCCACTTTTTCTCCTGACCATTATCTTTCACACCATTCTGGAAGGAAGCAGAAGGAGCACCAGGTAGTATGAAAATCACACTTACCTGGTTGCCCAGCAGCAAGGCAGCTAGAAGAACCAGGTAGGAGTGTAAAGAGTTGAGCAGGATCCTGACTTTTATAGTCTTCACAGACACACCACCCTGATTATGAAATTTTCCTTTTGTTTGCCATTTAAGGGTAATTATTAATGGTTTTTGAAACCCAAGCTTAAGACTGCACGAACCTCATAATTAAGGGCAAGAGCCAATAAATGGCCACCTCCACAGTTGCTTAATGGTTCAGAGTCCCAAGAGTAAACTTGGATTTTTTTTTTTTTCCCCTTACATTGTATTTTCCCTCCAATGTGGCATTATGATATTTGCTCACTCTTCACATTTCAGAAAGCTGAACTGTGGCGGGTTGGATATTTTTCAGTTTAGTTCCGTATTTAGGCTTGAAATAATAACTTCCTTCACATCCAGAAAAAAGAAATGCTATAATGGATGGTTCATACTCTATAGTTTAAGAAATTGCAATATGGGGGGTGCCTGGGTAGCGCAGTCGTTAAAGCGTCTGCCTTCGGCTCAGGGCGTGATCCTGGCGATCCGGGATCGAGTCCCACATCAGGCTCCTCCGCTGGGAGCCTGCTTCTTCCTCTCCCACTCCCCCTGCTGTGTTCCCTCTCTCGCTGGCTGTCTCTCTGTCACATAAATAAATAAAATCTTTAAAAAAAAAAAAAAAAAAAGAAATTGCAATATGGTCCTTGAAGTCGCTCTGATGTTTCGTATAGATTAGGTGCTTAAATATTCAAATAACTGGATGAATGAATGAATGCACAGAAGTATCACTGAAAAGCATGCTTAAGAAGTGGGGAGAAGATACGCAATAATTTGTGCTTTTATTTAGCAAAGCAAGATTACCAAGTAGCATGGTAATTTTTCAACTTTTTCATTATTCGTTGTTCCCATATCTGCCTTTTTATTTCTCGTTACCCCTTTCCTTACCACATATATGTATATATGAATTTTTTTTATTGAAGTAGAGTTGACACACAATTTTATATTCGTTTCAGGTGTACGACTTTGTTTCCCCCCAAATATATTTTGTTGATCATTCTAAAAACTTGTGAAAACACTTGACTTACTTTTATTCAGTTGGAAATACTTCAAACTTGTGGACCTGCCAGGATTTAAAGCTGGAGACTAAATTTATTTCTATTGAAAGAGTTCCATGAAAGAACAAGGACATTTCCAGAGGACATTAATCTAATACTGATTGTAACTCACAATAAAGGTTTCCAGATTGACTTTAAGAGCTCTTATCAGCTTTTAAATACTTGCACGCTTCCACGCTTGTATAATTTTCTCTGACCCTTCATTATGTCGTGTATAAATTGAGCGTTATACTATTGGACTGTATTTTTCTCTGACACTTTTCAGTTCTAAACTTCTAGGGCCTTATTTACCTCGGAGAACAAATGTGAAATCTTAATAGTTTCTTAAAAACTTCCCGCCAGTCCTGAGCATTTATCATTCCATGTGCCTTCACTGTCCTTGTATATGTTATTCTTGCTTTTATTACATATTCTTTGACTTTGGTATTCACCAATATTGAATATATATGAGCTCACTTCTTGGAGTAAAGATAAGGATTCTGGGTTTAGTTGTAAGATTTTATGCAAAAAGATTCTGATTTTGGCAATGCATTTTCATCAAGATTTTAGAGAATTTCTGGTGTTTTTATACTTATGCTCTGTTTTACTTGGGAGGAAGTCGGCTTTTGTTGAACAATCATAGCAAAAAATATCTTTTCCTTCCAACACCCTTTTAAAAAATTTCCAGTCTACAGAAAAGTTGCAGTAGTCGGTGAATACCAACCTACCTTTTGCCTACATTCATTTAAGAATCAGTTGCCGACTGATTTTCCCCCGAAATACCTCAGCATCTTCTCTCCTAAGGGCAAGGACATTCTTCTATACGACCACAATGCCATTATCACAGGCCGAATTCAAATCTCTCCAAATGTGGAAATAGTATCTTAAGTCATCTGTTCTCTCAAATTACCACCTGTGAGCTAAACTCAACATGGCACTTGTTATATTTTTGGAGTCTATATTGAAGAAATGGTTTCAATAACTGTATAATGTATAACTATAATTTTAATAACTGTGTATTATAGGACAGATATATGTTACATATAACACATGGCATATATTGCATATATGGGGTGTGTGTGTGTGTGTGCATGTGCGTGATATTAAGTCTAGGAGAAACATTTGGGACAATTTGGTTAAGTCTTTAAGGCTTCACATCTACAGTTTCAAGGGAGAACCTCTGATTAAAAGAGGTCCAGTGCTGGGACACCTGGCTGGCTCAGTCTGTAGAGCAAGCAACTTTTCATCTCAGGGTTGTAAGTTCGAGCCCCCTGTTGGGTGTAGAGATTACTTAAAAATAAAATCTTTAAAAAAAAATAAAAGAGGTCCAGTGCTATTTGTTCTCAGAACTTACGCTTGTAGTAAACACTAACAGAACTTGAAAAATGACCCGTGGGTTTTAAATTTTCACTTGCTCACCTCTGCCAGGCATGTCTCATCTCTTTTGTTTCTCTTTACCTATGGGCTCCAGTGTGAGGATAAACCTGCAGTGGGAAACATGAAATCCACCAATAGATATTCTCATGAAACATTAACTAAAAATATATGGAGACGGGCGATAAACACAGGGTGTGTTCAAAAGAGTGCATTTTGAAACTAGAGAAGGGGGAAAATGACAGGCACAAGATTGGTAATGGAAAAATGGAGAGGCAAAGGTTATTTATCACTCACCATTCAATTGCTTGATCTTTGGACAGACTTAAGTTTTTCTTAGGGAAGCCAAGAGTAACTTATTTGCAAAGCTCTGGTACCACAGGTGTCTGTAGCTGTGTTATTTGATTCGAAGTCCACAGCGGGTAGTGCCTCGGAAAGCACATTTGGAAGGGGGTCAGCGTCAGGCCCTGCAAAACAAAATGGGCAGGCAGTGCTATCCTGAGTTTGTGTTGTCTTTGATCCTGAGGTTTAGAAAAGAGCCTGACCACTAAGGCACAGCTGTCCCTAAATGCTGTGCGACATCTTCCCCTTGCCTGCCTACTCTGTGCCCTACCACTGACTTCACCTTCTTCTCATGGAGGGCTGGCTCTTCCCGTGGCTGAGGGCTGCCCTTGGCCACAGCACCCTCTGTGGAGTGGGTACTGCTGTTATCTCCAGTCTACAGAGACGTTCAAGGAGCAGCTCAAGGTCACGGCGCTGGGCAGTGCTAGAGCTGGGATTCTGGTCCAGGCCCAGGCTGCACCCTCAGCCGCCATGCTGCCTCCCCCTCTCAGGAGGAGGGCTTCTGTGAGGAGAGCTGCTCAACGTTAGTGTGAGGCCCAGAGGTAGGACTTAAGTGTTACGTTCACAGTTGAAGGTATAAGAATGTTCTTTTTCTGATGGAAGTAATGCAGGCTTTCTTTTACTGGGAAAATGAGTTGAAAAGACTGGAAAATATAGGTATTTATGGGAGTGCTTAGTGCCTTCACCAGTGTGGATGCCGTCATCCCGCTGCTGGTGATGAGGTGGGCAGGGAAATAACAGTTCTGTGTCGGGTGAGACGCTCAGCGGTGCCCATGCCTCAGAGCCGGGCACTGCTCCTCCCCTCCCCGATGCTGAAACGATCCGCCTGGAGCTCGGGACAGTCCGCAGCATCTCAAAGACCCCTCCGTTGCTCATTGGCCGCCCACCAGTCCCTTAGTCTGCTCTATCCGTTTCTGATAAAAATCCGGGGAGATTTAATTATAGAGCACTTGACTGGAACCTGACATTGTGTTGAACTCTGGTGGAGAGAGAGAAAAAGATCCAGTCCTTGTGCTTGATGAGCCCGCCCTTGAGCCCATGAGAGGAGGCACGTAAAGGCAACGATGGAGGGGGTTAAGGTTGTGTACAGTGAAGGGCTATATTACTTTCCTCTGGCTTCTGTGACAAATGATCGCAAACTTAGTGGCTTAAAACAACACAATTTTTTTTTTCTTACAGTCCTGGAACTCAGAAGTATAAAGTGGGTAGGCAGGGCTGCCATTCCTTCTGGAAGCTCTAGGGGAGAATCTGTTTCTTTGCCTTTTCCAGCTTCTAGCATCTTCCAGTCGCTCTCTCTTTCTTTTCTCTCTGACCACCACTTTGTCACCCGTCTCCTTCTTTCATTCGGACTCTCCTGCCTCCGTCTTATAAAGACCCTGTGGTTAAAGGGGCACCTGGGTGACTCAGTCAGTTAAGCGTCAGACTCTTGATTTCAGCTCAGGTCATGATCTCAGGGTTGTGAGATTGAGCCCCGCATTGGGCTCTGTGCTCAGTGTGGAGTCTATTTGAGATTCTCTCTCTTCCTCTCCCTCTATCCCTTCCCATGCTCGCTCATGCACTCTCTTTCTCTGTCAAATAAATAAATCTTAAAAAAAAAATTAAAGACCCTGTGGTTACATTGGGCCCACCCAGCTAACCCAAGACAGCCTTCTCATCTCAACAGCCTTAATTTACTCAGGTCCGCAAAGTCTCTTTTGCCATGTAAGGTAACCTCTTCACAGGTTCCAAGGACTAGGGCATGAACCTCTTTGTGGGGGTTATTCAGCCTACCACAAGGACTAATTCAAAATGAATTCACAGCGTATAGGTGATTTATTTGGTTGGGTGAGCATAACAGCATGGTGTTAATTTGGGCCAGTAAGGAGAACTAGAGGGTGCCCTGAAAACATGGGCCTATGTGGAATGGTGGGGAGAAGGCGTTTTAGGAAAAGTAGTGAAGAGGCAATATATGTGTAGAGGGGTTGTGGGGAGGGGAGCAGAGGAGCCATTAGCAATGGACCTCTCTGGCCAAGGTGGAAACCACAGGTTAGAACACGTGAGGAGAGCATAGCCAGACTGGGTTCCCAAATGAGGTGGAACCCGAGCGCCACACGAGGAAGAGTGTCGATTCGCTCTGCAGTGAGGGAGGCTACTGGAGCTAGCGTGTGACACAGAATGAGTTCATACTTTATAAGCATCAGTTGGGTCATACTTTGTGCACAACTTGAATATGACTCATCAAGCATAGAAATCAGAAGCGGGCTTGAAAAAAAATGAGCAGAAAAAACGAATGGGCAGGAGGAAAGGAATGGGTTGGGGAAATCCTTGTAAAGAATACTTGAGGCATATACTAGAAAGTCTGAGAAAAATCACTGTGTGTTGCCTAAGAGACTGGAAACAGCCTGCTGGGGGGGGGGGAGCTCTTTCAGTGTCCCCAAATGAAATGTCCAAAGACAAGGGATAGGAGGGAAGCTGACCTACCTCACGCACTGGAATTTCATCTTTGATAAGAGAACCTAACTTCCCTAGACTTTGTTGTTAAGGCATGTGGGACGCATGAACCCAGTCTTGAACCCATTACACTTTTATCGTGGGCTGCAGAAACTTCAGTAAAGGTTAATTAGTGCTGTATTTATCCTTCTGTGATACTTCTCCATCTAAAGCTTAATCACCACCAGCATTCGTTACTTATTGACCCTTTTTTATTTTTCTTATGCTATATGGCTGGCTCCGTTCCAAGAAAGGACAGATCTGTAGTGGGAATCAGACGACAGGCAGTATTTAGGCAAAATCAGAGCAGACCAAGACAATCCTTTTGCAATGAAAGAGGCATTTTTCCTCCTAGATGCAAATCTAGGGTATTTTGGAAATGTCAGGATTAAAACTAAAGCGTATTTGAGGGTTTTTAAAATTTTTTTAAAAAGATTTTATTTATTTGAGAGAGATAATAAGCATAGGTGGGGAGGGGCAGAGGGAGAGAGAAAGGGAGAAGCAGGCCCCCCACTGAGCAGGAAGCCCACCTCGGGGCTCGATCCCAGGACCCTGGGATCATGACCTGAGCCGAAAGCAGATGCTTAACCCACTGAGCCACCCAGGAGCCTTGAGAGTTTTTTTTTTTTTTAACTACCCCAGTAATGATAAAGGATATGTTTTGAAACTGATGTCTCTCAGGCTTTTCGTGGAAGGAATACCAGGCACAAAGATGTTTTCCTTAATTTTGTTGCTGAATCAGGTTGCTTATAACCCGAGAGGCAGTCGGTCATACTGCCAACTTCAGAGGTCATGGGAGGGACCTGTAATTGAAGGCAGCTGGTTGGGCCCGACTTGGCCAGAAATGAACTGTGTTCTCTACCTTCCCCAACCTTCCCCTTGCAGTGTGTTTGTATTCCACCAGCTTGTGCCCGGCCTGGGGGTCCTTTGCCTGAGGGTCTGATAAGCATCTTCGGATGAGGCCTCCTGAGCCAGACCAGAGAGAACAGCAACTCTCCCGCTCGTTCTCGCTCTGCTTTTCGCCTTTCACTGATGTTCGGGACACTGTTCGGCGTTGGAAAGCTACTTCCCTCCGCTCCCCCATCTTTTCTGACATTTTCTTTGCCTTCTCCACTGGTTTCTGTGCTAACACGTTTTAATCAGAGGATCATTGTGGCTGCTATTCCTTGGGATTTCTTTCTGTGTTATCATTTCAGGAGAAGGTTATAGTTACTGCTTCTGAAAACAGCAGGGATAATGTGAACTAATACCCTAGTGGAAGGTCGAAATAATATATTTCACTGTTTGGGCTTTAAATTTGTATTTTCATTAAAATAATACTATGCACAAAGTTTACAAAGCCAACATGTTCCAAAAGGCCTGCAATGAAAATATTTAGTAATCTTCACACCCCCTCTGCCACCCTCAAGTCTTCCAGCTGTTTCTTCTGATATTTACCTCCATGTTTTATTGTTTTTATGTATGTATGTAAACCCTACCCCCAACATGGGGCCCAAACTCACGGCCCCAAGATCAAGAGTCACATGTTCTACTGACTGAGCCAGGCAGGTGCCCCCTACCTCCCTGTTTTTAAGTAATATTCTCATATTGCTCTCTCAGAGATTTCCAGATTTCCATTTATGTTGGAGGAATATTTAACGCCCTCAGGCCACCCCTGTGCCCACTGCTTTTTTCTTTTGAAAATATGTTCTGGTCTTGTGTTTGCCAAGTTCATCTCAAGTAAGCAGAAAGGCATGTTTCCTGTCCTCGGGTGGGTCATTTGAGTTTTCTTAGTGGTTCATAGCAGAACATTTCTTGAAGACCAAGCAAGCCAGTAAGTGCACAAACTAGGTTCAGAGACTCTTCCTGGGCAGAAGAACCCAACACAGGAAGTAAGGGTGGATTGAACAATCACAGAACACTTCTGCGAAACCAGGGGGGGTTTATCACTGTGCTCTTCCTCCATGGTTCAGGTTGTCTTAAACATAAGCGAAGATTGAGGCTGTGGTGCGTAGTGCAGTCTTATCTGCCCTTTCCTAGAAAATGCATAAGGGGCTGGGCGTTTTAGAAGCAGCTCAGCTTTGAGAACTGGAAGCTGATGCCCTCTCTCACCTCACTCCAGTAATACTTAATCTAGCCATAATTAGCCAACCAAAGAAGATAGGAAAGAGATGCGAAGGCAAAGAGCACTTCAGACCTGTGCGCTCCATCCAACAAGGGGAGTAATCAAGTTTTTTCTCCACCCCTTCTCTTCCGTGACTCTTAGAGTGTCCTTGGATCACAGGGTTCAAATGGCTTGGAAAGTTCTGGAGCGCTGATAAGATCATACAAGTTCTAGGAAAATTTTGACCTCAGGAAGTTCTAGTTGTCCAGGCTTCCTATAGATAATACGTGGCAGTTAAGGTATGGGGGACAAAACTGAATGACAGGTTTTATGAGAGGGAAACCCGAGCAGTTCTATCAGAACAGGTTAACTTGCCCGACTATAGTCTAACAGCTTAAAAAAACAATAGGTGAAATGGAACCATGAGATCTGGGAAAACAGAGAAATGACTTACGAGAACGGGCTTTTCATAAAAATCATGTATTTCTGAATTTCTGTGAAGTAATCATAAAGATAAATCTGAAATTGTTTGGTCTGAGTTCATTCCTTCCTTCCTTCATACATTCATTCATTGTGTACCTGGGCCTGTTCCATAGTTACGAGAGGCTGGGAATGCCATGTAAGAAAAAACAGCACTGGCCCAGCTCTCAAGGATGTACAGTCTGACACACAAAGCACTCTACAGACATGAACTGAGGGAGGCACTGTGGGAGGGGTGCAGAGATAGGGGGTCCTGACTAGGCTATGGCGCCTGGGAATATTAGCTCCCCGTAGGAGTTCATATTGGATAGTTGAGCTAAGCTGTCAAGGTTGAAGCTGGTTTAATTTCAGAAAAGAAGATAGGGGAATGGGAAATGTTCTGGGCAGAGGAAACAGCACGTGCAAAGTTGCCATGGGGGGAGGAAAGCACTGGAGGAACAGAAGGAAGGCCACACCGACCAGAACTCAGGGGACGGTCTGGAACGTGAGGCTGGAGGACTAGGCTGGGCTGATACCATGCAGTCAAGAATTTCAAGCTGGGGAAATACAACTACTTCGCCTACACTGTGCAGGGTAGACTGGGGCCATGTGAACTCGGGGCAGCCGTTTGGTAAGCTCTGGCTGTAGCCCAGGTGAGGGGCTGTGGTTTGGGTGGTGGTTGGAGCTGTGGATGGATGCTGGAAGTCTGGAGGGGGTGAATTGATAGGACTGGACACATTGGACATGAGGGATGAAGAAGAGGGAGAGATCCAGGGTGGCCCTTAAGTTTACGACATACAGAATGTGCTAGAATGGATGACATCACCCCCCTTTTTGTTTAAAGGACTCCTTCTAAGGTTTTCTACAAAAAAGTATCTTTGGTGTACTTTCCCACAAGGATTGGCAGATTTGCTTATGGAGAATCTTTAGGGAATGAAGTGGGCAGTGGGGGAGGGATGTGAATAGCAAAGTGAGAGGTCCCAGAAGTCCAGAACTTGAAGTGTGAACATTGCCTGGAACTGACAGCTTGAGTAATGACAGGAGGAAGGTCATAAAGAGGCTCCTGATAAATTTTTTACAAGTGATTTGAATGAAAGATGAGAAGCCGAGACGAAAAGGAAGCATGCCTTGAGGGGTGTGTAAAGCATGGCTGTATTTGAATAAGAAAATTGGAAGGAACGATCAGGTTTTGCTGTTTAGGGAACATCCTTACCCCATGATCATGACTCTAAAAGTAAAGCTTGGGGGTGCCTGGGTGGCTCAGTCTGCTGGGTGTCTATGTTTGGCTTGGGTCATGATCCCAGGGTCCTGGGATCGAGCCCCGCATCAGGCTCTCTGCTCCTTGGGGAGGCTGTTTCTCCCTCTCCCTCTGCCTGCTGCTCCCCCTGCTTGTGCACGTGTTCTTTCTCTCCGTCCAGTCAATAAATAAAATCTTAAAAAAAAAGATAAAAGTAAAGCTTGAAATGTGGGGAATGACATTTGTATAAGATGGCAAAACCAGACTTGTTTTGTTTTCTAAGGTGATTGATATGCCTGAACACAACCCCGGCAATTTGGGAGGAACGATGAGGCTGGGAATCCGAAGAACTGTTTTCAAAACAGAAAATTCAATATTAAGTAAGTTTCACTGATCACTGGTTTTACGACACCGGGTGTGGTCGGCATGGCTCTGCGCAGCCCGAGCCCTCTGGAGTTTACCCTGTCCCTTCCACCTCTCCGGCTTCCCCTTCCAGTAGCCCCTGGTGCTGCTACTCTTCCTTGCACCTGCCCACTCCCCGACCCCATGCCCTTGCTGGTCCTCCTGCTTCCGGATTCCTCTCCCTGGCAGGGTTGGTAGAACACCTGTGAACGCCCCTTCTCATTTGATCTCCACGACACCCTGGCCAGCAGGCTGCTTTGTGATTTACCGATGCTCCTGGAGATGACCTTGCCCCGGGAGCCCCGATCCACTCAGTTCTTTCCAATCCACCCTTCTCTCCACTACACTGAGAGCAGCTCCCTGTTTAACTGTTTCATGTGGGACTGGTTTACGAACTTCCACTCATTTACGAAGTTCACGAGGAGGAGGGCAGTTATGTCTGAGAAGTAGATTCTCTGTTCCCCCAGTAGCTTCGGCATGGGGAGAGGAAACTGTGGTGTGGCTTGCCGTCTGATAATGTGCTCGTCTACTCTCGATAAGGTTATTCAAATTTGTGTGGAACTTTTTTTTTCATAGATTCACATATTATATGAGAATAACTTAAAGTGAGAAAACCCCCGAAGCCCTGAATTCAATTCAATAACTATATCTTGAGTGCCTCCGGTGTGTCCTAGGCACTGTGCTGCGGGCTGCAGACGCAGTCGTGCGAGCGCAAAGAGTGTGACGAGAGGGAACGTGCGAGGTGCCGAGAAGGCTGGCAGGAGAGAAGGGGAACCCAGGTGTCTTGGGTGTCCAGCATCATTCCCGTGAGGTTACAAGCATATCTTAGAAAAATGCCTTCTTGAAGAAGAATAAGACCAGGAATATGAGTTTCTCCTTTATGGATGAGAAGCAGCTTCTAAGGAGTATAAAGCTTCCTAGTAAGAATGAAATTTAAAAAGGAAAAGTTTCAACACATTTCTCTACTTTCTCTGGATAAGAAACCATTGTTCTCTAAGTGAATTTTTTCTTTAAGAATATAAGGATTTTTTCTCTTCTTGGGTATTAGCAGTGACTCTTCAGCTTTCTGATGTTTTCAAATCCTTTGAAACTTGGTTCTAATAGTTGCCTAAGGGACAAAAAAAGTGGTTAGTGAGAAATGTAATGTTTTAAAATTGTATCTTCTGTAAAGGGTTCAGTGCTCATCGTACTAAGCTTTTAAAAAGGACCATTGTGTTCAAAATACTGAAAATTTTGATCTGTCTTGATAGAAATAAGACTGAGTTAGGGTTTGTTTTTCTTTACAGTAAGCATAAAACTAACGTCGGTGATTTTCATGAATCTTAACCACACTAAGAGCTTGTTGCCTAGTTAATATCTTTGGCGTGCTTTGAAAAAAATTTTTTTAAATAGCTTTATTGCGATATAATTTATATACCGTACGATTCATCTGTTAGAAGTATACAATTCACTGTTTCTTATTGTATCCAGTGTTGTGCAACTATCACCACAGTCGCTTTTTTTTTTTTTTAAGATTTTATTTATTTATTTGACAGAGATAGAGACAGCCAGCGAGAGAGGGAACACAAGCAGGGGGAGTGGGAGAGGAAGAAGCAGGCTCATAGTGGAGGAGCCTGATGTGGGGCTCGATCCCACAACGCCGGGATCACGCCCTGAGCCGAAGGCAGACGCTTAACCGCTGTGCCACCCGGCGCCCCCACAGTCGCTTTTTGAACATTTTTGTCACTTCAAGAAGAATCTCTGTTTCCTTTAGCTATCACTGCCCCCCCGCCTCAACCCTCAGCAGCCATTAATCTACTGTCTCTACGGATTTGTCTGTTTTGAACGTTTCATATAAATGGAACCATAGGATAGGTGATATTTTGTGTTTGACTTCTTTCCTTTAGCATCATGTTTCAAGGTATATGCACACTGTAGCATGTATCGGTACTTCATTCCTTTTCGTGGCTACTAGTTCACTATATGGTTAGAGTACATTGTGTTTATGCGTTCATCAGTTGATGGACATTTGGGTTATTTCCAGGCCTGCCTTAAATTTAAACTGTGCTTCCTAGTTTGTGAAACTCATGTGAGTAGATGAACCTGTGATCCCCAGGAGGCATAGAGTTTTGCCCTCCCACTTGCGCCAGGCCTTCCACGGTTCTCCAAAAGGGTCATGTTGGAGATAAGAGACAAGAATATGACCACTGTGTATGGCTCTACTGAGTATCATAAAAATATAAGAACAAATAGCATCGAAGTATTTTGTGTGTTTCTCCCCCCTAGTTGGCATATTTCTTTTGCAGGATTTTTTTCCTCTAGTCAGGCCATTACTGTTTTAGTCTTTTTTTTTTTTTTTTTTCCTATTCAGCACCTTTCTGCAAGATGGTAGGAACAAAATACATTTGCCTATACATAGCTTCTGAAAATCATGTATAGTTTTGATGGAAAGCATTTGATGCTATTCATTCCTTATTTAAATTTGATTTATGGGCCGGTGATTGCAATGCCCTGGACTAAATGGAAAAAGAGAAAAATAAAGGGTTTTTTTTTTAGTAAAAGAGAATGCTTTGAAATAGGACCAAAGCCTAAAGATATTGGTAGACACAATGGCTGGATTACTAAAGTGATTCTAATTTGTATATTCATCAGGAACAAATTCCTCTTTTTTTCTTAGTCACCTGTTAGTTCCTTAAGGTTCATGAAAACTAGAAATTTGGGTTTTTTCTTTTTTTTCAACCACTTTACTGAGGCATGATTGACATATAGACAGCTGTACATATTTCACGTATGCAATGAGATGAGTTGAATTTGAGTTTTCTAAAGTGGAGATTACAGGTATAAATTGATTTGGACCAAAGTACTAATCATCATTTGCTCTGTTTGTAAGAAACATGTTCCCAGAGGCTCACTCCTGTCCTGCGTTCTGGATATGTGTGCTGTCCTCGCCTACAAAGGCTTTTTCTTATTAAAGGACTAAGGACAGTGTGTGGGGAATTGTCAAAGCTGGTTCACAGGGCTTCACAAATACAATATTTTTTCTGTAACACTTCATCTTAGTATTAATTGCATATTCATGATGTTTTCAAAACTTTATCTATCATGCTTAGTTTTTATATAGCCTTTTGTAGAATGTTGTTTCATGTACCTAGTCTTTGTGTTTATTACTTGGGCATATAATATTTCATTGAATTAAGGAACCATAATCTACTGATTGATTTCTTACTGCTAAACATAGCAGGTTGTTTCCAACATTTTGTTAAAAAAATACTGATGCAGACATCTTGACACAGTGTTTATGTTCTTTTGATTATTTCCTTAGGATAGATTTCCAGGAGTCGGACTATTAGGTCAAAGGGTATGAACACTTTTATGACTGATAATTCTGCCGGATTGTTTGAAGGAAGAGGTGAACCAGTTCATAGTGATGTTAACTATACTGTACTGTTCTTGCTTTCTCTAGTCTTTTTGCTAGTATTTTTATTATTTTTCTTTTTGCTCTACTAGCAAGAACAAAAAGGGCCCTTTATTAGTGTACTCTATTTTGCATTTCTTTTCATTACTACAAAGTGGAAAGTTCCCCCCTAAAATGTTGATTTACTTGTGTATATAGTGCCCGTGTTCCCACTAACACTTAAACATGGGAGGGGAGGGATCTGCCAGCCCAAAGTCTATAACCTAAATGGCCTAAACCAGGGGTTTATAAACTTTCTCTGTAAAAGCCCAGATAGTACATATTTTCAGCTTTGGGGGGTCACATGGTCTTTGATGCAACAGCTCGACTCTGCCATTGTAGTGTAAAAGCAGCCATAGGCAAATATGTAAATGAACGAGCGTGGCTACATTCCAATTTATATCACTTTATTTATGGGCACTGAAATGTGGATTTCATGTAATTTTCATGCGTCATGAAATATCATTCTTCTTTTGATTTTTTTTCAACCATTTGAAAATGTAAAAACCATTCTAAATTCGAGGGCTAAACAAAAACAGGGGAAACCTGTTTTGCCTCAGAGTTGCCCTGGCTTGCCAAACCGTGGTCTACACAAAAGCAGCGCAGACTGAATGAAGCGTAAGGCCCAGGCAGTGAGGCTGTTACCCTCCTGGGGAGCGTTCAAGGACATCTCCCATCTTGTCCACTTGCCTACCTAAATATCCTATTTAGTGACAGAATAAGGTCAAGAGGGCTTTCAGTAGCCATTTGACCCAATCAATATTTTTCAGCAAGGAAATGGAGGGCACAGAGGGGAAGTGGCTCATGGTCAGTGGGTGGTCAGAACAGGCCCGGACCACTCTTCTTACATGGTTCCAAGTCTTCTACTCCAACAGATGGCTCTGGCTCCACAGCCCACCATGACAATCACTCTCCAAAAATGCAACTCTTAAAACATGCATTTTGCTATTGTTAAACTCTGATCAACAGCTCTACCCTTCAGATATGTATATTTCATTTCATGTAAATTACACCTCAATTTTCCAAAACAACTTTTTATCTGCATACATAGATGGCAGGACTTGTCTCATAGTGAGACCATTACTTGGTTGATTAACTCATTAGATGACATCTGAAAAGCAGGGAGAAATTGTGCAGACCAGGTAAGTATTAAATGGGGTGCTTTCAAGAGTGAGAAATCTGGAAAGAGGTATGGTTAGAGATAGAGTGGGTCAGGCTCAGGTGAGAGAGGAGCCTGGGAAAGCACTGGGGAACTTTGTTATGAGAGGGTTTTGAGACTCCAAAATTAAACTTTATCGTTTTGCTTGTGGCACTCAACTGAGTGTGAGAGATGGGAACATAGTAAAGTACAAAACAATTCAGACAAGGTTCTGAGCTCATTAAGGGGGTGGCTGACAACTTGTCTGATGGTTATTGTTTCCAAAACATTACAGTCCCCAGGCGTAATTTTTTTGGTCAGGTCCCAGACATGTTGCTGAGAGATCCAGAAAGGAAGCATGTTTTTGTCTGTGCTGAGTGTGGTTTTCAAACCTAACTGCCACCTACCAGAAAGAATATGCTTTTTGAGGGGCTCCTGGGTGGCTCAGTCGTTAGGCATCTGCCTTCGGCTCAGGGCTTGGGATTGAGTCCCGCATCGGGCTCTTCTGCTGGGAGCCTGCTTCTTCCTCTCCCACTCCCCCTGCTTGTGTTCCCTCTCTCTGTCTCTCTCTCTGTCAAATAAAGAAATAAAATCTTAAAAAAAAAAAAAAAAAGAATATGCAGTTTGGACCATGCAGGTAGCATGTTTTAATGCTGCCCGATCAGGTGTGTATGTGCACTGGTAGGAATGCTAGAGTAAAGTCACTTTAAAGCAATCTCATATTTAATATGCAGTTTGAGAAACTCTGTGCAGTGTATCCAACTGGAGACCAGGCCCTTGTGACTTTCCATCAGAGTTCTGAGAAGATGACCCTCATCCTCAGGGAAGACAACAAGGGGACAGTGAGACTTGATACAGGCAGACATCAGCAGACAGTGGAGGATGGGGAGAGCTCCTCAGGATGATGCTGGCAGGAGTGTGCCAGAATCTAGGCTGGAGGAGGCCAGGGCCAATGGAAATTGAATGCTTTAGGAAAAGATTTAATTCCTTTTGGGGTTGTTCTCTGCATTTCCTCATAATAACGGGGAGGACTTGGCTAAAACACTTGGTTCTGCCTTATTGTAAGAGAAAAAGGGTTTTGTTCTGAGAGAACACGCAACAGGACAATTAGGGAGGTATGAGTGAGTCCCAGTGTTAAGGATCTGGGTTAAATTCATGGTGTTGGAAATGCAGAGTGGTCAGTCTCAAATTTGAAGGAACTGAAGGAAAAGGGGATAAGGTGGAACAAATTTTCACTGGCTAGAAAAATTGCTTTTGCTTTCTTATCTCTTATCAAGGCATTGATAGAGAAAAACAGCTTCTAGTTCTTGGTGTGATTAGATTGTTGGAAGTTTAAGAAAATAATCATGCCATACAAAAAGCCTTGGCTCAGTTAATGAGGTGATTTACAAAACAGTTTAAAAGAGGTCACCAGGGATTTAGGGACGCTGCAAGTCCATGCCACGGTAATTTGTCGTGCTGAGACCGATAGGAAGGGAGTGTGGTAGGCCTCCTGAGCGGAGTGCGCCAGCTGGCCAGCCTCCCCTCCTCCCTGCTGATGGTCCACGCTGCAGGGTAGCTCTCTCCCTGTTCCTTCTTGCCTTTTGCTGGGGAAACCATTCTGTAAGTTGTATTTGCGGATACGGGGGCTTACAGGTCTGGGACATAACATAGCTCCTTTAATCATGACAACAGGAGGCATTTATATGTCGCTTACTGGACAGGCTCTGTGCTGAGCACTTCACCCATGGGAGCTAGTGGAGTGGTGAACAGCCCAGCCCCACTGCCCCAGCCCCAGCCCTCCGTCCCTGGCTGTGTAGCGGCTTAGCGCACTACACTGCAGTTTCCGCATCGGGAAGACGGATATCAGAATGCCTCCTGCCTCAAGGGGTTCTTGTGAGGGTTAAATCAGTTATACCTGTGAGTCCTTCAGTGCCTGGCACAGAAAAAGCACTATTCAAGTGTGGCTGTTAGGATCATTAATGTGAAGGGTGTATTGTCAATACAGTGAGACCTGTGAGTCTCTCAAAGCTCAGGGTATGACCTAGTATTAAAATACCATATGATCCAGTAATTCCACTACTGGGAATTTACCCAAAGAAAATGAAAACACTAATTTAAAAAATATACATGCACCCCTATGTTTATGACAGTATTATTTACAACAGCCAAGATATGGAAGCAACCTAAGCATCCATCGATTGATGAATGGATAAAGAGGTTGTGGTACACACACACACACACACACACACACACACACACACACACACACACACTGGAATATTACTCAGCCATAAAAAAGGACGAGATCTTGCCATTTGCAACAACATGGATGGATCTAGAGGGTATTATGCTAAGTGCTATAACTCAGTCTGAGAAAGACAAATACCATATGATTTCACTCATAATGTGGAATCTAAAAAACAAAACAAATGAATAAATAATGAAAAGCAGAATTATATCTATCAATACAGAGAACGAACTGACGGTTGCCAGAGGGGAAGGGGTGGGGGTATAGGCAGAATGGGTGAAGGGCAGAGGGAGGTATAGGCTTCCAGTCATGGAATGAATAAGTCATGGGAATAAGTAGAGGGAGTGTAGTCAGTGGTATTGTAATGGTGTCGTATGGTGACAGATGGTAGCTACACTTGGGGTGAACACAGCATAACATAAGAGATATTGAATCACTGTGTTGTACTCCTGAAATGAATGTAACATTGTATGTCAGTCAGCTATACTAAAAAAATTTTTAAAATACTAAAAAGAATGGGGTCCACTAGGACAGGGGGAGGGGTGAAGGGGTAAGCCCGAGGAGAAGGGGAGCAGGCATCCCCCTTGCCTTACACGTTCTCTCCAGTCCCTCTGTTCTGGGCTCCTTGCTCCCTACGTGCTAATATGGACTAGCAGAAGCATACCAAAAAATCTAAGAAAAGAGATGTTAAAAATGGGATAAGAATACTAAGTCAGGGTGGGGGGAAAGAACTACAAGCAATGAAAAAAATGTGACGCCGTAATGTGAAGTTAAAGGCAAGGATTCACATTTTAAAACTAGAAAATTAGCATTTTTATACTAGCAAATTGAGATAAAAGCAGATCACAAAAAATAAAATTAGGGAAAGAGGAGGAGTTTAGATGCTTTAAAGAAATGTTTTGGGGCGCCTGGGTGGCTCAGTTGTTAAGCATCTGCCTTCGGCTCAGGTCATGATCCTGGGGTCCTGGGATCAAGCCCCCTGCTCAGTGGGGTGTCTGCTTCTCCCGTTCCCTCTGCCTGCTGCCCCCCCTACTCGTGCTCTCTCTCTCCCCATCAAATAAATAAATAAATAAAATCTTAAAAAACAAAAAGAAATGTTTTATAAAAACTGAAGAAGCAGTATGTCAAAATCCAAAAGTAAAAATAAAGAAGGAGAAAGATGGTGGCTGGCCCCAATTATGCACTTTCTAAGCATCAGTAATGAGGACGGTCTGTGCATTGTTTCAGTTATTCCTTTTAACACCCTTAGGAGACGGTCGGATTTTGCATGAGAGAGAAAGGCATCTTAGCCAGCTTAAGTCATTTGGTAGAAAGTCACTCATCTCATTTCTGAGCCTGAACTCTTGACCACCTCACTATATCAAATAGCTGGACCTTAATTAAAGAGGGAATAGAAAGACCCAGACAGCTCGCAGAGCTGAAAGCTGCCTTGTGCTGAGAGCCCCAAGACAGGGTTCCACAAGTCTCAGGAGGAGTGTCTTGTGGGAGAAGGCAGGGAGTGCAGAAAGTGAAGACCCCACCTCTGACTTCTGAAAGCCAGTCTGAAACCACATGCTTGGCTCGAGGAGGGACACACCAGCTGAATCAACATCGGACTGAGCAGCCGGGCCGGTAGGACTGGGCTGGGAACATAAACGAGTCAAACAGCCAGGTGTAAGAAATGCCACAGCTTAAGCTCACCAATCAGTGGCAGCTACGGCAGGCCTTAGAGTTAGAGAGGCGGTAGAGAGTGGTGGAAACTGGGGCAAATTGACAAGCCCTTGACCCATCAAAGGAGTGACTGCTAAAACTGATAGTTGCATGAAGAACTGTGGATTCACTGTTGCCAGTCTTCTAAATTTTCAAGAGAATCTGGATCTGGAGTTTTATGACAAATCTCCTGGTTTCCAAATGTTGGCAACTTATTCAGAGTTTTAAAGCACTGTGTTGGCCAACACCATGCAAGCCAAATACACCAAATATCTGTACCCTGGGCAGCCTCTTGGGAACTCTGAATTAGACGAACACCAGCAGACCCTTGCACATACCCAGAGAACTCTAGCCTCGGTAGTGCCTAATTAGCACAGGGCACGGTTCTGGGCAGTCTTAAAAGTGAGTCAAATTAAGACATTGGTGCAGCAGTTAAAAGATGTTTGGGCAAAGGCAAGGCAGTTCTGCCTGGAGGGAAGAGGTAACGAAGCCCATCAAGTAGTGATTTTACCTTTTGGACATGCCATGGGTGATTTCTTCTAGCCCCCTGGAAATAGGAAATGTGCAGCCCAGGTGAAAGATAAGGATCAGAAGGTACAGAAAGGGGGTCAAGAGTATGGGGGGGGGATGGCTTTCAGGAGTGAAACTGGGGGAAGAAGGGAGGCTACAGCTCTGGGCAGGTGTCCCCAGTTGAGGATGAAGAGCTGGTAAATGGGGCAAGGAGAATGCACAGAGGAGCAGTGGTGACAGATGGGGAAAGGGGAGTCACTCGGGTCCCAACTGAAGACACATCTGCTGGGTTTTTTGAGAGCAGTGCAGTAAAATAACAGGGACAAAAGCCAAGTTGCAAAGGATGGGGATGGGAAGTTGGGATTAAATGGTAAGTTGGGGAAGAGGGAGTGGTAGGGACAAGAATGGGGCTGTATAGCCTTTACTTTTTCAAGTTTTAATTGTGGTAGAATACATGTAACATCAAATTTACCGTCTTAACCATTTTTAAAAAAATATTTTATTTATTTATTTGTCAGAGACAGCATAAGCAGAGGGAGGGTCAGAGGGAGAGGGAGAAGCAGGCTCCCCACCGAGCAAGAAGCCCGAGGTGGGACTTGATCCCAGGACCCTAGGATCATGACCTGGGCCGAAGGCAGACGCTTCACCGACTGAGACACCAGGCGTCCCCCGTCTTAACCATTTTTAAGTGTAGAGTTCGGTAATGTTAAGCATATTTACATGGCTGTGCAACCAATCTCCTGAACTTTTTCATCTTGCAAAACTGAAACCCTGTACCCCTTTAACAACTTTCTATTCCCCCTGCTGCAGCCCTTGGCAACCATCATTCTGCTTTGTGTCTCTGTGAATTTGACTACCGTAGGGACCCTGTGTTAAGTGGAATCATCCAGTATTTGTCTTTTTGTGACTGGCTTATTTCACTTAATGTAACGTCCTCACGGTTTATCCACGTTGTAGCACGGTCAGGATTCACTTCCTATTGAAGGCTGAATAATATTCCATTGTATGGGTAGACCATTCTTGTTTATCCATCTTCTGTCCATGGACGTTTGGGTTGCTTCCACCTTTTAGCTTTATATAGCTTTTTGAAGGGGAAATTTTGGCTCGGAAAAGCAGAGAAAAATCAATCAGGTTTAGTTGCTAGGATTACTAATATGTGGGTGGGGGTGGGCAGGACCGTGCATGGGTTAAGAATATATCATGTAGGAGACAGAATAAGCAAATTAGAGAAGGAGATGGTGGGAACTGGCAGTGTTTTTGTTTCTCAGAGCCCTATTGTACGCACTATCGGTGTCTTGCTGCCTACTTTGGGACATTTTGTAGGTCCTAAGACTTCTTTCTATCAGTTGCCTTTCTTTAAAGCTCTGCAGACACTTGCTTCTTTTTATTATTTTTTTAAGATTTTATTTATTTATCTGAGAGAGAGTGTGCACACGAGCAGGGGGAGGGGCAGAAGGAGAGGGAGAAGCACACTCCCCACTGAGCAGGGAGCCCAATGATGCAGGACTCGATCCCAGGACCCCCAGATCACGACCTGACCGGAGCCCAAGGCAGATGCTTAACTGACTGAGCGAGCCAGCACCGCCCCACCCCCACTTGCTTCTTAAGGGAACATTAAGCTTGTGTGTAGTTAATCTCCGTTGCATTTGATTTTGTCTCCAGAAAGACTAGGATAGAAAAGAAGGCTGTGCCGTTTTGTTGAGGATTTCCCCCGGTGCCTAAGATCATCGCATGGCACGAGTGCTTGATAAATACATCCAGAGACCTGCTCCTCACAACATGGCATATCTACCCCTCAGTCTTTTCACTCCACACCTGGATTCACTCTGCAGTCAGTAGCAGCTAGCGTCTTGCCTTGTCACTGGTTCTCTCTGATTGTCCTCCTACAGCACTTTCAGTGACAGTGTGGATCAGGGAGTTGCTCGTGGTGCTTTGTAAAAACCCACATGCCCAGGCCCTCCCCTGAGAGTAACCAAATCAGAATTCCTGGGGCCAGGGCCCCGGAATGAGCATTCTTGGTTTTAGTTTGTTTTTAAGGTATTTTCAAATAGAATTGGACTGGTAACATTCTGAGCTGATTCTCAACATAGAGTTATAAAGGAAATTTTAATTTTTTTCATGGATATGGCAATGGATTAGTTTTGTAAATTCATTCTCGACAGATTTGTAAGTGATCAGGTAAGAATTTGAGTGCACGAAACAATATTTCCTAAGTTCTGAAAATGTGTTTCATTATATACCATACATATTATTTATATATATATATATATATATATATATAATATATATGGAGAGAGAGAGAGGGAGAGGGAGAATGCTCCATTCATTAAACAAATGTTTATTAAGTATCTGCTTATGTGCTAGACACTGGTTGCAAGAATTGAGGGGATTGGTCCTTATCTTGTCCATTATCTTGCCGAGCTTATGTTCTGGCTTCCATTCTTTCTACTTGGATTTCATAGTCTAGAGATAACACTAGCAGTCACATGGTTTACTTACTGTTCCAAGTGCTTTGATCCTCGCAACAACCCTATGAAATAGGGCTATCACAATCCCCATTTTACAGATGAAGAAGCTGAGGCAGAGAGGTGAAATAGCTTGCCCAAGCCACACATCCATTCAATGGTGTAGGTGGCCTGGTTCCAGAGTCACTACACCACCCCTGTCTTCCTATCACCTTTGAGATATTTCAGCAACCACAAAATCTGCCTTAAGCCAGGCAATATGCGCAGGCCATTCAGTTTCAAAAGGTCGCCCTATATCCTGCTGGCCCTGTTGACTCGAAGATATAATTCCTTATATCCTAATTTCGGAGATGTTTGCCGTTTTCTTCACCATCTGTTAATATTGGCAGGCTCTATTATTGGGTTTCTAAGTCATCCATTGTAATGCAGAAAGCAGAGAAGAAATTTTGGACCACAGGAGGAAAAGATCAATCACAAAGTCAGAGGTCATAAGGGAATCAGGATCCCCTCAAAATTAGGTCCAGAGCTTTCAAATGATTTTTCTTCTAACTTCACAATGACATATGTGCTTCTATTTCTTCCAACTGGACTTTATTGTGCTACTAGTTTCCATTTTTTCCTTTCATTTTTATGAACCAATTGTTTGAGTACAAAGGCTCTGTCTTTTTTTTTTTTTTTAAAGATTTTATTTATTTATTTGACAGAGAGAGAGACAGCCAGCGAGAGAGGGAACACAAGCAGGGGGAGTGGGAGAGGAAGAAGCAGGCTCATAGCGGAGGAGCCTGATGTGGGGCTCCATCCCAGGACCCTGGGATCACGCCCTGAGCCAAAGGCAGATGCTTAACGACTGAGCCACCCAGGCGCCCCCAAAGGCTCTGTCTTGAAAGACCGCCCGCTCAGTGGCATGTTGGAGCTCTCTCGAAGTAACTTCCTGTCCCCACTATTTCCAATTTTTCTAAAACGCATGTGGTAAATATTCACTGTGATTAACATCATCCCCAGGGAATTGTGTCTATATGGACAGAATCGCAAAATAGAAGTTCAGTCTTGATAAACGAGCATATCGAGTCATTGGAGAATACAACTGATTTGCGCTTTCTTTGGCCAAGTCAGAAGCTCAAGGGAGACACGAGGCATTTGGTCTCTCTTGGTGGAAACACCCTGCCTCACAGCCTTCTGGCGTCTTGGAGAGTGTGACAATCCCGTGCCCGTGGCACCGAGCGCTGCTCCGGATTCTGCTGGAGTTGGACGATGTGTCCCAGCGCTGCTGGCAGGTCTCCTCCCTTGGCTGTGTGCCAGGGCTCTGCGTCACGAGGGCTGGCGCTGAGGGAGTGGTGGCTGGCCCCCTCCCCTTGCTGCAGGGCTATCACCCACTTGGTGCTGGTGCCGTCCTGCTTCTCCACGTGATCCAGGGGGGCCTGTTCTTGAGAGGGGTCTGGTGCCCGATGCCATTCCCATCCACCTGACACCGCAGTCACTGGACTGCTAAATAGGTCATGCCCAACATGCTGTTCTGGGCTGCGGCACGCACAGCGACATGGCACGTTTTAGTGACACATGATCGTCAGCCGCGCGCTCCTGGTTAAGAATTGTTGGTATAGCTGTGCTCTCACTGAATCCAGCAGTCCTCAATTCCCGGTGCTCAGCTTGGTTCCAGTTGTTTCTCTGTTAAATAACGAAGCAGTGCACATCTTCGTGGTGAACTCTCTGTCTTCATTTCTGTTTTCTGGGGTAAATTCTTAGAGGTCGAATTTTTACAGTCAAAGGACGGGCCTCTTTTTAAGGTGGGGTATAAACCAATTTGGCAGGTCCACAGAGGCAGCTGGTGTGGTGGAGAAAGCACGGACCAGGTGAGGGGGCCTGGGCTCAAGATCGGACTGCGCTGCCAGCGGGGTGGGGCTTTGGGCAAGTCCTTCAGTTTCATTTCCATTCCTTTGGTTTCATTTTTTTCTTTTGTAAAATGAGCCTGTGTTATGAGTCTGCACGGGAGCGATGGCGTAGACGTTGCTCTGCCTCTCAGTACTTAGCTGCAGGCAGGTGTGGAAAAGAGGGCCCGTCTGCTGGACTCCATGGTGGGCTAGTATAACAGAGGGGTTCCCTTTATGCAGCACTGATGGCTTACTGGAGAATTGCTTCAGGGTTTCAAAGAAACTATTGCTGTTCTGTACTGTACGAGAAGAAAATCTAGATGACTATCTGGAATCCAGGTAATTTTTAGGCCTCTGATTTATGGCCAGAGACCAGAGACATCCTTCATGCTCTGGTTGTGGTTCCAAAGCTGATTACTTTGATATTAATTTCACTCTTGTATCTTTACAGGGAAACTTTATGGTGATGTTCCTTTTATAGAAGAAAGACACAGACATCGGTATGAGGTATGGTCTACACACTGAATTACTGTGGAATGTAGATGCTTAGCTCGAGGAACTCCAGTGATTACAGGCAGACCTCTGGAAAAGGTGTCCAGCTCGGTGGTACCCATCAGGCTCAGGGGCGTCATGCCAAATTTACCAGAGGAAGTGAATCGGGCTGGGGACACTCTGTCCTTCTTGGCTTTTCAAAGGCAAAATCTTTACATATCTGTACACAGGACACATCAGGGTTCTAGGTTACCCTAACTGTTGTCTCCTAGACCAAGATAAGGGCATCATCCTTATCCTTAACCCCTGCCGTTTATTTTGGCGGGTTTGGGGAAAGGGAACTTACATCTTCTGAATCATATGCCTCTCGGGATAAGGGTGCATCTCTGACTATCACATAATGGATTCTTCATTTGGGAACCTCTTCAGAAGTCTACATTGAGCATGAGGCTTAGTGTCACATGATTAATAAGAGTCATTGTTGAGATTGTCACATGAGAAGCATAGGTTCCTCAAAATGCAGACTGTCTCTATCAGGATTATCGAAGTATCAATTATGATGCTTTTGGTTAGGAAGGATCAAAATCCCTGCTCACTGTTCACTCAAACCAGCCTCAACAATAAGGAAATCTGTTATATCAGGTAATAGGTAGTTCAAAGGCTGGGTAGGCTCCAGGCATGGTATGATCAGGGCTTCTACTATTTCTGGGATTCTCCTGGCCTTACCTTTTTCTGTGTGTTTGCCTCACCCTTAGGCTGGTCTCCCCCCTAGTTGTGAGACGGTTACCAGCAGCAGCTGAGGCAACATGCATCTCTCTTAGACGTGGAAGTTGTTCTTCAGTCTGATTGGATCAGTATAGATTACCGGCCCACCTGTGATGAACTACTAATCACCGCAAGGGCAAAGCTAAACCAGGGTTAAACCTGGGTTCTTGCATCATTCATCAGCCAACAAGGATGGGTTCATCATGTTTGGCTTAGACTAGTCAGGGCCAACTTCTAGAATGGGGGAGATGGAGTTCCATGGGTCCTGTGGGGGTGGCGTAGATGCCGGCAAAAGTCCAGGGTTCTGTTTGGAGGGAGGACCAATGCGAATCAATGTTGGGTAGGCTACCAACAGTGTCACTACAATTAGGGAACAATTTGCTGAGTATAGGCCATTTTTGGTCCTCTTTGCATTGGGAACTGGCCATCCATTCCTTCATACTTATTTTGTATCTGATATGCACTGGAGATGGAAGGGGAAAAGACACGCACAGTCTCTCTCCTGTCAGGGAGCTTACATTCTAATGGACAGGACAAAAAATAAGATAACAGATTACATAAGTACAGATGAAATCAGATATCAAACAAGGTACTTCTATCTAGAATGTATAAAGAATTCTTACAACTGAATATTAAATAATGGCAAAGATTCTGAAAAGACATCTCTCCAAAAAAAGATACACAAATGGCCAATAAACAAATGAAAAGCTGTTCAACATCATTTGTCATCAGGGAAATGCAAATCAAAACCACAAAGTGGGGGCGCCTGGATAGCGCAGTCGTTAAGCATCTGCCTTTGGCTCAGGGCGTGATCCCGGCGTTCCGGGATCAAGTCCCACATTGGGCTCCTCTGCTGGGAGCCTGCTTCTTCCTCTCTCACTCCCCTGCTGTGTTCCCTCTCTCGCTGGCTGTCTCTCTGTCACATAAATAAATAAAATCTTTAAAAAAAAACAAAAACAAAAACACAAAGTGATACCACCTCATACCCACTAGAATGGTTGCAAACAAAAGACAGGTAATAGGGGCGCCTGGGTGGCTCAGTTAAGTGTCTGCCTTCAGCTCAGGTCATGATCCCAGGGTCCTGGGATGGAGCCCCCGCGTTGGACTCCCTGCTCAGTGGGGAGTCTGCTTCTCCCTCTGCCTGCTGCTCTCCCTGCTTGTGCTCTCTCTCTCTCTGTTAAATAAATAAAATCTTAAAAAAAAAAAGACACATAATAACAAGTGTTGGTGAGGACACACTGTTGGTAGGAATGTAAAATGGTGTGACCACTTTGGAAAAACATCTGGCTGTTTCTCAAAAAGTTAAACACAGAGTTATCATATGACCTGATAATTCCATCCTTACATATATAACCGAAGAGAAACGAAAAGTGCATGCACACAACAAATTGTATACAAACGGTCAAAGCAAGCGTTATCCATAATATGTAATAAAAAAGGTAGAAACACCCTAAATGTCCATCAACTGAGGAATGGGTAAATGAAATATGATCTATCCATACGATGGAATTATTTGATAATAAAAGGAAATGAAATATTGATACATGCTACTATAGACACGAACCTAAAACACAGGGTGCTTAGTGAAAGAAGCCAGTCACAAAAGACTACACACTGTATCGATCCATTAACATGAAATGCCCAGAACAGACAAATCTAAAGAGATAGAATGTAGATTAGTGGTTGCCTAGGGCTGGTGGGGAGGTGATGAGGGCATTAGGGGATGATGGTTAGAGGGGATAGGGCCTATTCTTGGATTGATTGTGGTGATGGCTGAGATCCTCTGTGAGTTGTACACTTTTAGTGGGTCAATTGTATGGTATGTGAATTATAGTTCAATAAAGCTGTTAAGAAAAAGGAAAAATAATTACAAATTTGAGAACTGGCCTAATGTTAAAAAATAAAATAAAAACATATGGGGTTAAGATTGAGGAGGACAGATGGAGCTCCACTTTGATTTTAGATGAGTTAGTGCTTTCTGTGAAGAAGAGGCTGGAAAGTTCGGGAAAGGACAGGGATGCGATGAATGAGGGAAGGGGCTGTGCACCAGGCCGTCGAGTTGTCATCTATAACCAATATTCTAGCAGAAAGATTGCTTCAAGCTTCTAATCCTTAGAGCTTGTATGTAACTATATGGGAAGAATGCATTGGGCTTAGTCACAAGGGCAATAAGATAGTTTCAATCCTCAAGCAGATTTGTGATTTGGGGAGAAACAGTTAATTACACATAACTCAAGGGAAGAAGCAAATATGGTGATGGCTATAAATAGCTAATCTCAAGGTTCCAAGTCGGAATACCTGTGTCACAGTCCTACTTTTTGAATCTCATCTTTGAGCAACAGAAGGTGGGCCTCTCAGGTTTAGGGGCTGTGATTACACTTTTTCTCAGGTTCATCCTGAGTTTAAAAATAGGCTTTGGTGGGGCGCCTGGGTGACACAGCGGTTAAGCGTCTGCCTTCGGCTCAGGGCGTGATCCCGGCGTTATGGTATCAAGCCCCACATCAGGCTCTTCCACTATGAGCCTGCTTCTTCCTCTCCCACTCCCCCTGCTTGTGTTCCCTCTCTCGCTGGCTGTCTCTATCTCTGTCGAATAAATAAATAAAATCTTAAAAAAAAAAAAAGGCTTTGGAGGTGGGATATAGCAATTAACTACTAGTTAAGAGCATCACTGAAATGGAAAACCCAGCCAATTGATGGAGGACATTTTCATAAGTTGATATGTCTGTATGGCTCTGCTTCGCAGAGGCGCTTAATTTCTTGTTTTTCCAGGTGAACCCAAGCCTGATCAGTCAGTTGGAGCAGAATGACTTACGTTTTGTAGGTCAGGATGTCGATGGAGAGAGGATGGAAATCATTGAACTGGCAAGTAAGTGGGCTCTTTGTTTTTGAAAGTTTTCATGGTAACCTAATGTCTTTGTGTTGTTATGTATAAAGATATAATTTGTCGTTGTATGTGAAGCCATAACTTGAGACTCGTTTGCTCTCCTTCTTTTCCTCTCTTGAAATAAATATGCAACTAAATAGAAATAATATGACTAAACATAAAGTACACGAGAAAAACAGACCACTTATAATCCTAATCATTTTGGGGCCCACTAGTCTGAATCTACCAGAAAATGGTACACTGTTCCCAGTCTAACAGTTCTACTAGTAGTATGCTTCCTCGCCGTCCCTGCCCCCTTTCTGGGGCTTCTCCTGTTGCTAGCCTCTAGGTTAATTGCTCCGGGAAAGGCAGGCGGCCCACTGTTGAATAGCATTCTGCTTTCTCCCTCTTTTGAAGAAGAATGGCCCAGTGCCCTCCTCATTACTTGTGACTGGTTTTGACGTCTATTGTGTGTGGGGCTTGGCCCCTCATTCTACCTGGAGTCCACCTTTCCATCCCACTATGCTCCCTGGTCAAGTGTGGTCCAGTCGTTCAACTTTAGAACACTAGTCCCTGCACCCGCAGAAGTCCTTAGTGACACCAAACACTCCACAAAGGGATAGGAACTTCTGTCGAGGAAGACTGGTGAAGAAGTTGTTTGCGTGTGGGGGCTGGGACACCCTCAAGAGCCCAGGCACAAACCATACACCATTATTGATGAGACCGAGGACACTATTCTCATTCGGAGCTGCAAATACAGAGTAAGGCATGCTTACTACTGATCCCAGCTCTTTCTCTAACATTACTTACCACCTGGCCCTTTACAGAAGTGTTTGCCAACCCCTGATGTAGACCCACACATTGAACTGACTTGAACTAACATGTTCAGGTGACTGCTTGACCTGTTTGTCTATCTGGATGTTCTCCTAGCACTTCCAGCTCAACGTATTTAAAACGAAGTTTACATGCTTTCCAAACTAGTTGTTCCTCCTGACTATTTCTGCGAAGGTATCCTCAGTCTCCTTGTTCAGGGCTTCTCACGCTCGCCACCATTGGCGCTGGGGGGGTCGTTCTCTGTGGTGGGGGCGGGCCTGTGCAGTGTATGCTTGGCAGCATCCTGGCCTCTACCTACCGGATGCCAGTAGCATTGTCCCCACCTCCCAAAGTTGCAACACCACAAACCATCTCCAGACATTGCCAAATGTCCCTGAGGTTCACATTCCCTGGGTGGGAACCATCCAGTCCTAGACCATCAGGCTTAAAATTGGACTTACTAGTTCTTCTTCCCCTTTATACGCCCAGCTTGTAATCAGTTGTCAAGTCCTGTAGATTCTGTCTCTAGAAAGATCGAGATGGGATTGCATTCCTGTCCCTCTCACCCTCATCCCCAGCGCGTGGTGACTCTGACCCAGAGTCCTCCTAAAGCTCCTTCCTGCCTCCAGGCTCTCCCCTCTGCAGCACCTCCTATCGAGGACGGGGCTGAGTGTGCGGTGCATGTGACACGAATTTGGTGGATAAACCACACTCATTTATCAAACGCTTCTTTTGTACAGGATACTGTAAAAATGGTAACATGATTTCCTAGAAGCTACCTTCTCAACCTATCTTCTTTAGGCTACAGCTATTCTGGACTTACTCTTCTGAATTTCCTACTTCTTTTACCATCTGAGTCCACATCACCATCTTCTACTTCAAATGCCTTTTCTCTGTCCTTTCCTTTTCTGTCTTGAATCCGTTCAGGTACTTCAGGAGTCCCGAGCAGGGAGCAGAATTGAAGTTGGCGAGGGCCACTCTGAATGCAGGGACATGTTACCTGGACCCTCAAAGAAGGAAAGCAGTGGACACTGGTTGCACACTCACTAGATGCTTCTCCCTAGACCCCTTGCTAGGGACTCGGCGTGCCTTATGTAACTTACAAGACGGGCGATGTCATTCCCACTTTACAGAGATGTCCAGCTCATCACAGGTGGGGCTGGAGCCAAACCGGGTCCTGCTACCACCTTGGTAGATGTCACTGTTCCTCTTGTTTGCACGGGACATGCCAGCTAAGATTATCAGTCCGTGCCTGAAGTTTTCAATTAGAACCTGAGGATGTATTTCCTGTAGTCTTTCTGATGGAAATGCCCATCATTGACAATTTTTATAGTGTGGATCACTGGTCGGGTTTGAAGTCTCTTAAATCTTTGTGGCGTGTGAGAGGGCAGAGAATTTCTTAAGCAGATTACTGTTTGTTTACTTCATTCAAGTACTTACTTTCTTTTAAGTCTCCTGGGTCTCATTATTGTGAGCAAATACTTAGATGCCTCTTTTATCGCACGGATTTAGATTCCCATTGACACTTTCAAATTTCATGTGTGTTGGAAAGGAAATGAGAGACGCTGTAAAATCCTGCCATTTTTTTTTTAATGCAAGGAAATTCATTTTATTAAGGAAAATTCCCCGGAAGATTCTGATCTCAGCTACCCCTTAGGAGCATTTCCGTGAATCTCTACGTTTCCTAAAGGAGTTCTAAAAGGAACAACAAAGTTTGAGATTAGTATAATGTCCGGAATGTGATTGAAAGCAATTAAGAGCATTATTTAAAAGATACTTTATCTGACTGATAGAACACCATCAAAATAAAAACTTTTTCATTTCTTTCCTCATATTGGCATAGGGGATTTTTTTGGAGAAAGTGATTCAGAACAGTGGGCCACTCATTCAAATATTTTGCCCCTGGCCATGACACGATTCATTGCGTAGCTTCTGTCTGCAGTTGTACAAAAGCACAATTACTGTCTGTGTCTTTCAAAGACATCCCTAGATGCTGTGCTGTAGGATTCATTGCATCTTAAATTTAAAGCTACATTGCTTCATTTCTTTTCTAAGAGCGGATGATTTCTTTTCTTCTTTTCTTGAGGGGACACATTCCCGGGAGAAGGTGGCATTCTCCTCACCAAGCTTTCACATCTGAGTGTCCCTCTCATTCAAGGAGGCTTCTTGCTAGATGTGATGTACAGGATTTGTACACTGGATTTTTCTGGACTCAGAGCTGTCCAGTGAAACTTGCTGCAACGATGGATTATTCTGCCCTGTTCAATATGGTAGCCACTGGCCGTGTGTGGCTATTGAACACTTGATATGTGCTCAATTAAGTTGAATGAATTGAAATAGCCACATGTGGCTAAGAACTACCATTTTGTATAGCAAAGCTTTCAATGATAACCTTACAAGAGTGGACATTTCTGTTCAGTCATCATTTCCTTACTATTGTAGTAGGAGCTTTGGTCTCCAGTGGTAAGTGATGGGGATTTGTGATTTTGAATTCCATACTAGATTTTTAGATCATTTGGTAAAGCATCTTAGTGAAAGCTTTAGGTTGCATTTACCCCCCCTATAAAACTTATATTCTGTGATCTTCGGTTTGGTATACATAGCAATTAAGATGATTTTTAAAGAAGGGAATACAGCACCAACCGTGCTCTGTACTATAGTAATTATGGGATTACACAGTTGCCTGATTTCTAATCAGAAGTTGCTTCTGATCTGGGGGGAAAAAAGAACATAGTTTTTGAGAGTTCTGATTGGGGGAAGGAATTTGCACTCCTGTAAAAATTTCTACCCAGTTTTGGAAATGTTGTGCATTAAATGTTTTCCAATCCAAAAGGGGATTTGTGTGTTTAAAAGTAGCTGGGTAAAGCTACTTTTCTGTTCCTATTCCATCTAGGAGAACTTGAATTGCTCCTGTAGGAGCTTTTTACAACCCTCAATTTTAAAATTGCTTAATTTCCCCCCTGATAATGTAAATCACATAGGCTCCTGGAAAAGTTTCACACAGTAGGAATAAGTATATGGAAGAAAATAAAAGCATCTGGACCTCTGACCCCCTGGAGCCATAACCACCATTAACATGTTGAAAGGCCATCCCTTTATCACTCTGAGACTCCCTTACAGACGATAATTTGGCAGAGGCCGAAATAGGGGTGCCAGTAGAGTTTTGTGGTGCCACCTCTGATTAATATCCAACCTAAAGCTTTTCCCTTGGGAACAGAAACGACCTTGTAGGAAATGGCCAGAGGCCAGCTAAGAGACAGAATGCCCTATGGCTAGCCTCTAGTGTGAGGGATACCTTGGGAATGGAGCCAACATACGTCTAGGAAGGGCCTTCGAGAAGCAGGCAGCCTTTGGGCAAAACAAAATGCATCTTGCCATTCAAAAATGTTGCTTAATTTTGCTCCCTCTAACACCTTGCACAGATAAAAGGCCAGATCGCTTATTAAGCGAGATGTGTTTTGCCGTTTGAAATTCTACCGTGAAGATGATTCATGAGAGTAGCTGTCAGTGATGGTAACAGGTTAATTGTCTCACCATTTGATGTGTTTTCTTATTCAAAGATAAGACCTTTAAAGCAGCTCTAGTGTTTGTCTGCTTCAGTCACATCATGATTATTCTCATTTCAGATCACCCCTATTTTGTTGGTGTCCAATTCCATCCTGAGTTTTCTTCTAGGCCGATGAAGCCTTCCCCTCCATACCTGGGCCTATTACTTGCTGCAACCGGGAGCCTGCATGCCTACTTGCAACAGGGATGCAAGCTGTCTTCAAGGTAACCAGCTCACTGCTCTCAGCACCAACCCAAGCTGTGCTTATATCAACGTTTTAGGATTCTCGTGAAATTTAGTATCATTACAGGACTTTTTTAAAGTGAAGAGTAATTTTTTTTCTTTCTTAATGATCCTGATTTGTTTTCTCCGAATGAAAATGATCTCTTCACATCTATGGCAGTAACATGTCAGCTTTCCGAGTCATGCTGATGCTGGCTATATTTTAGAAGTTTCTGTCATTTTGATAAGTGAAAAATGGGATTTGCTTTTGTTGACTCTCTGATTAATAAATATTTTGTACGTTTATTTGCTTTTTTAGGACTAGCCTGTTCATAGCCTCTGCTCTATTTTTCCTTTTGCTATTGTATCCTTTTTCTTACTGATTAGTAAGCTCTTTATATAGAAAGGACATTAATAATCCTTTGTTGGGTTGCAAATAATTTTTCAAAGTGGGTTTGTCTTTTAAGTTGTTAATGATAGTTCCCATTTTCCCTATTTATTTATTTCCCTATTTATTTTTATTTATTTTTATTTATTTTTAAAGATTTTATTTATTTATTTGACAGAGAGGGAGACAGCCAGCGAGAGAGGGAACACAAGCAGGGGGAGTGGGAGAGGAAGAAGCAGGCTTCCAGCGGAGAAGCCTGACGTGGGGCTCGATCCCAGAACGCCGGGATCATGCCGTGAGCCGAAGGCAGACGCTTAACGACTGAGCCACCCAGGCGCCCCTTCCCTATAGAGTTTTAAAGAAGTACTTTATATAGTCTTTACATAGTCTTTATTTATGGTTTTTTTTTTAAGATTTTATTTTTCAGTAATCTCTACACCTAATCTGGGGCTCAAACTCACAACCCTGAGGTCAAGAGTTGCACTCGCCACCGGTTGAGCCAGCCAGGCGCCCCCATTTATGTATTTTTAAAGTTTATGTGGTCAGATCTTTAACTTTTATGGATTCTGCCTTTAGTATCATGCCTAAAATCTTTCTTTCCCTATCAAAAATATTATATAAAAAATGGCCCATTTGTTTTCCGTTAGCACTCTTATGGTTTCAGTTTTATAGTTTAAATCTGTAACCTACACGTACTTGATAATTGGTGTGGTGTGTAAGGTAGGATCTGCACCCCCCCCCCCATGGTTAGTAGGTTGAGTAGTTCAGATTTGTTGTAAGGATTTCTGTTTTGTTCCACTGATGGTTTCCTCTCTTATTTCTGAACCCTTACCACTCTTTTCATTATCATAGCATTGCTGTAAATCAAGCCCTTATCTACCCTATACCCATTATTATTTAACTTTTTTTTTTTTTTAAGATTTTATTTATTTATGTGATAGAGAGACAGCCAGTGAGAGAGGGAACACAGCAGGGGGAGTGGGAGAGGAAGAAGCAGGCTCATAGCAGAGGAGCCCGATGTGGGACTCGATCCCGGTACGCCGGGATCACGCCCTGAGCCGAAGGCAGACGCTTTAACGACTGCGCTACCCAGGCGCCCCTATTATTTAACTTTTAAAAAAATATATTTTGCTATTCTTCCGGATGAATTATACAACGATTTTTTAAATTATGTTCAAATCCCTCCTAAGGGATTTTTTTAAAAGTATTTTTATTTATTTATTTTTTGCAAGAAAGGCAGGGAGGAAGGGAGCTAGAACGAGTGGGGATCAGGGGGTGGAGGGGCAGAGAGAGAAGCAGGCTCCCTCATGAGCAGGGAGCCTGACGTGGGATTCGATCCTGGGACCCTGGGATCATGACCTGAGCTGAAGGCAGACGCTTAACCGACTGAGCCACCCAGGCACACTCCCTTGAGGATTTTCATTCAAATTTCTTTACATTTAAATATTAGTTTGGGGGAAATTTATATCTTTACTTCTTCTCATGCAAGAATATTGGATGCAATAACTTTAAAAGTAGACAGAACTAGCCAGAATCACAGAGGGGTTAGGAAGGGTTATTAGCCCAGTGATCGGATACGTCATTTAGAAGATTACCTTTGCGGGGGCGCCTGGGTGGCACAGCGGTTAAGCGTCTGCCTTCGGCTCAGGGCGTGATCCTGGCGTTATGGGATCGAGCCCCACATCAGGCTCCTCTGCTATGAGCCTGCTTCTTCCTCTCCCATTCCCCCTGCTTGTGTTCCCTCTCTCGCTGCCTGTCTCTGTCTCTGTCAAATAAATAAATAAAATCTTAAAAAAAAAAAAAAGATTACCTTTGCGGACCCTCATCCTAGCAAATAACCCTCGTGATGTTGCAGTCGAGAGCTGCCAGGATCGGTGTGTGGTGTGTGTGCGTGTGCTTGTGTTACACAAGCCTGCTTATTTGTGACATTACTTGCTAGGAGAAGCTCACAGCTGTCCCTCATTTCTTGTGCCCATGTTTTCAAATGGGAACAGCTCTACATATTTCCATGTCGGGTGTCTTACTGAATGAATGACGACTTCTTGCACCCTTGAACCAGTGCACTGGTTTTCCTGTGCCCTGCGGAGCCGCAGTCTGGGCTGCGACGAGGAGCAGGCCGCGGGGGCCCCAGGCTCTCCCCTACTTTGGCGGAGCAGCGGCACTGTACCAGGCCCACGTGGTGTGGTTCTGCACGAGGTTGCATGTGAAGAGAGCCTCCCATGTTCTGACACTGCACGGCTAACGCAGCAGATTGCAAATGCCAGTGTGGTCCCATGTCGCATGTGTGCTGTGACCCTTTTCAGCCACTTTATAGTCTCCATTGTTTCAGGTGCTCCCATGTAAGAGGAGGGTGACAGCGGAGGAAGTTAGATGGCTAAGAGAAATAATTCACGCCAAACTGCCTGGCTGTTTGCAAGCAACGGCTAAGCACGAGTGTTCTCTAATTTGTTTCTGGGTAAAGCTTGCCAGCAGTTTCGGAGAAAAATGGTTGCTTGCTAGCGACTCCTGAGCAAGACTCGGTATGTCTCGAGGAGAAGGCAAGACTTCTTAATATAATTCTGATGCTAGTATTGGAATTACAGCCGACTAGCAGGCTTCCGTGGTAGTCAGAGAATTCCCACGTATCAGCCGTAAACCGGTGCATTTCCTAAGGGCAGCCGGCACCTTATTTATCTTGATCTCCCTGGCTCCCTAGTGCACGGGGTTGGTTAGTACCCACGAAAGTAATAACGATAGGTAGCAGGGGAGGATGGATATAGTCTAGACTAATTTTGATACCTCGTGGGGGGTTTTCCAATTCAGATCAGTGACCATGAGTTAACGCAGTGACAGACACCCAGATTCCAGAGGAACCTCGCACTTCAACTCCTCTCTGCCCGGCTCCGTGGCGTTAGGGAATGATGAAAAGCAAACGACTGCTTTGATGGCCAGGCTCTAATGTGAGCCGAGTTGGTACTGTATTTCTGTCAAACAAGATTACTGTCTGTAATCAACCATAAACAAATGTAACAAGGAATATGAACACCAGCATAATGACTTCCTTTCCCAGAAATTGGCTGACGGTATGTAATTATATGGCACATGTGCAGCTGACATCTTTAAGCCCAGACTATAAAAATCTTTGGCTTTGAGCGAGTACACCTGAACTATAACCTCCGCGTTCTGCCCTGTGGCGGACCGTTATCTTTTAGTGCCTGGGAGGTTGCGGTGAGAATATTGTTTGGGGATCTAGAGCTGGTGAGCTGAATTCGTGGCTACTCTGCTGTCTGTAGAGTGGCAGCAGTTATGAGGACCAATTCAACCTGCTTTTTGACTTGTAGTGTTCTGTTCAAGAGGCATACCAGTTTTAGGATAGTATTTTTTAGGTTTTTATAAGCTTCTCAAAAGTATATGCAAAATCAAACTGAAAGGCTTTGTTTTGGGCATCCCCCCAGGACGACCCACACGTTTGATGATTCACTAGAAGGAAATCAGAATATGGTTGTACTCATGGTTAAAACTCACTTCGGTGACAGAGGACGCAGACATAGCTGGCTCAGTAAGAGAAACAGACGTAAGTGGGGTGTGGAGAAACCTGTTTGCGGGTTTCCTATGCCCCCTCCCTTCCATGAGAGGTCACACAGAGCTCACCTTCCCTTTGGCAGTGAACATGCAGCAACATGTGTGTGATGTTTGTGCCCCGAGGAGCCCATTTGAGACCCGGAGTTTAGGGTTTTTACTGGGCTGGTTGCATAGGCGTTCCCTACCTAGCAACCACTCAAATTCCAGACTCTCAGAAGGAAAGCAAGCATTCACCATAAATCACATCAGCCTACACCCAGTGAAATGACCTTATCAGTTAGTAACGGAGAACACATTCTGAAAGCCAAGTTCTGGAGTCGTCCCCCCCCTGCCTCCCACCCCCCCTGCAAGCAAGCCCTTCTAATGATAGCAGCCTCACGCCTACTGTGTTAACTCTTTTTTTGCACAAGTCTGATAAGCCAGTTTTAGAAAAAACAAATCCAATGGGAAATTATTGTAATTCCCTGCTGAGATCTCTCCTCTGTTGTCTAAACATAATCTGTCCCATGTACAAAAGGTGACCACACATTTGCCTGGTTTTGCTGGCATATCATGTAATAGGACCAGAGTGTTTCATGTGTATGAAGACAGTTTTAGAGGCCTTATACTAAATAGCCTATACAAAGGTGCTTGTAATTGGGAGTTCTTTAGTATCTAGAAAGAAAGCATATCATCTCTGTTCCGAATTGCATTTTTAAGCAACTGGAAACAGAAGAGAGATCGAAGTCTAAAGTGGTTCAGAGGTTATTTTCCAGCATGTGGCTCTCTGGGGCTGCCCTGCAGGGCTCTTAGGCTCACTCACTACATACCAAGTTGAGAAACCTCTTCCAATTTGAATGATGCTGCCATTTATCACGCCCGTGTGTCAGGTCAGAGTAAAACTCTCATGCTTACACAGTGCTCGTTCCATGTTGGAAAGCAAGAACTTAGATGGGGCTGTCAGCAGTTCACAGACACGCAGCTCTTGGAGGTAACATGCCCTTAAAGTATAAAACCTGAATCTTAAGACATTTGAGCAGCACTGTATTCTAGGTTTTAGGATCCTGAATTCCATGCCTCCACCCAACATATCCTACCTTTTGTGTAGAGAAATCGTCTTCTTTGGCAAAACAGGAAGTGGTCTGGTACAGAAACAACAGGAGGGAGATTACTCAGTGAGTCCCTATATTTGCTTGACTTTTTCAGACCAAACTCAAAAGTTGAAACTACTGTATAATCAAAGGGCCCTTAAAGGAAGTTCACGGCCAGAGCCAGGTCTTTCCATTTCCTGATACCGTGTGCTCCTAGGATCTGACTGCATTTGCTCCTTCATGCTTATCCTTCTCTCTCCATTTGAACCGGTGAATCCTGGCAGCGGTCAGGGGGAGAAGGCACCCATTTGCATTCACCATCGTCTCTAGTCTCTCTTCCGTGACTCTCTTCTGGGTTTCCTTCTAAGTGACACACTGGCTTCCAGCTTGGGAAGATTTTGTTTTCTGTTGACTTCTAGATGTAGCATGACAGAAAATTTTGAAAATAGAAAAAAAGGACCCATAAACCCACCAGCCTAACACACTGTGCTCATTTTTGAATGTTTCCTTCCATCTTTATATCCATATAGGACTTATTTCATGGTTATAATCACTGTTCTGTGACCTCGCTCTTCTCTGCATCAGTTTCTTTATAAAAGGGGCATGGTAATGGTACCCCTTTGACATGGTACCCACTTAATGAAGATTAAGTTTCATAGTAAATGTAAAGCACCTAGCACAGTGTCTTTCTATGGTGGGAGATTACATGGAAATTATTATTATTTTTTATAGTAAGCTCTACACATAACGTGGGGCCTGAACTCACAACCCCGAGATCAAGAGTCACACACTGTACCGACTAAGCCAGCTAGGTGCCCCTAAATGGGAATTATTATTATTAATTTTACTTTAGTTCTGGTCTTCTTCATTTCCTGCCTACCACAAAGCTTCCTGCCTGGGCTCTATGCCTCCAGCTTTCCTCTTCTCAATCCATCTTCCTACATTATTTTGGAGTTTAAAACTCTCAGTGGCTTCCCTTGACTTGGAGAATAAAATGCGCACAAATCTGTAGGGAACAGCTTGTAGTCCCTTGATCCCCCTAGAAGCTTTTAATGCCTTTGCCTCAGCTCACACCACTTTCGTGGCCCTTGGTTTACATTCCTGAGCTGCCTCGTGTTAGGATGCGTGGGCATGGGAGGTGGGCGTGGCGTCTCTATTGATTGTGGAGTGTGCATTTCTCCCTCTAAGGCATACTTATCCCCCCTTGAGTACCTCTTTCTCTTTGTCTAAGAGGATAAGATACTCTTTTCCCGCTGCATGAATCGGCTGCGCATTTTCCAGCACTATTTTAAACTTGCAGTCACCTTGCCTATTTTTTTTTTTTAACCTGTGGGCTGCATGGTTGATGTTGCCTTTGCCAAGGGCCATTCTTGCAATATATGGTGTCTAGGGGCCGAGGGCTGGCCACCCCGAGATGGGCCGGTTTGGCATAAAGATTATTTCAAGTTTGAAGGGGTTTAGGACAGGTCTCCTCAAAGTAGGCCACTTTGGCACGTGAACTGTTTTGAGCTGAAGGCAATCAAGACCCTGCGGGCTCAAGAGAAACTTTTGTCCCTCCAATTTTCTCCTGTTAGTCTGTCTCACATCACTTTGATTCTTAGTCCAGCTAGGAATACCTTAAAGGGGACAGGAAATTCTTGCTCCCTGGCAGGTGCAAATAGCTTGTTTCTTTGGGGACAGTGTGGACGAATAGAGCAGGTATTATGGATTTGAGATGGTGCTTTGGAAATTTTAAACTGATATAAAAATACTGCTTTTTCCCCTTTGTTACATTTCAAGCAGAAGTGAATTGGAAAAAAAAAAAGATTCTTTTTTAACAGTGTTTTAAACACCTTTTAAAACAGCGCCGCCCCCTCCGCCCCCATTGTTTGTCACCAACTCCATACCTTGAGACTTTTTTTGGTAAAGTGCTACTAGTAAACCACATTTGAGTACACCTTCCCTTAGGGATTAAATGTTGATTAAAAGGTGCTCTTTATTGATGGTGGTTCACTGAGTGGTGATGATATGGTGCCAGCCAGGAATGGAGTTAATAGTGATAGAGACTACTGTGCTTTTAATGCCCTGCTGGGGTCGTATTCTACCATTTACTATTCAGTGCAAAACTCATCAAAGCATACTAAGTTTTTATTCCATTGCTCTTACATTTTATGGCTTCCAGGGGCTCTTTGAAAAGGAAGTAAGTATAGCAGTAACAATGCTTTGGAGAAAACTGTGTGCATGGCAACCTGTTTTAAAACATGCTTTTTCCACATGAAACGGATTTTGATACAAAGTATTGTGGGAACTCATGCATGCTGGGAACCCTAAGTCGGCCATCACAATTTTTTAAAATTCCAACCACCTCTTTCTGTTAATGGAGAAGTGGTTTAATGGCTGTGCCTGGGGTGACATAAAAAGTGGGATATATGAGGCATTACTGTATCTTGTCCTAGGGCCTTGGAATATACGTTTTCTTATATTGGGAATTTACTAGGAACCAGGAATCTCTGACAAACAAAGGACTATGACAAACCTTTTGTTTGTCAAAGAACCACACGTCGATTGTTGCCTTCAAATCTCCTAAGTCAAGCTAGTGTTGTAAGGGTAGAAATTCCCATGAGTCACTGCTGGTGATTTTGATTTTGTCTTGTAAAAAACAATATAGGGGGCATCTGGCAGGCTCAGTCCGTAGAGCATGTGACTCTTGACCTTGGGGTTGTGGGTTCAGGCCCCACATTAGTTTGGAGCCTACTTAAAAAAAAAAAAAATAATATATATATAATAAAATATAAATATAAAATATAATATATATATATATATTAAACCTTTTTTTACAAGAGTGCTTCCAGTATTTGGGGGGCACATGCATGCATGAGAGATATTTGCCACAATTTTAATTAAGTGTAGATAGCCAGACCTTAAAAAAAATTTTTTTAAGGAGTGACAAGGAGAACCATTGCATGGTGATTATGGTTTGTTGTTGCTGTTTCTTTCTTTTTTTTTTTTTTAAAGATTTCATTTATTTGACAGGGATAGAGACAGCCAGCGAGAGAGGGAACACAAGCAGGGGGGAGTGGGAGAGGAAGAAGCAGGCTCCCAGCGGAGGAGCCCTATGCGGGGCTCGATCCCAGGATTCTGGGATCACGCCCTGAGCTGAAGGCAGACGGTTAAGGACTGCGTCGCCCAGGCGCCCCATGTTGTTGCTGTTTTTAATCATTATTCACATTATTCATTTGTTCTAAAATCAGTGCTGTCCAATAGAACTTTCTGCAATGATGGAAATGTTCTGTAATCTGCACTGCCCAGTATGACAGTCACCAGCCCCACATGACTATTTCTTGGGCAATTAGTTGGCTTGAGGGAGGAGAGATAAAGCAGATGCTGGCCACACCCTCGGAGTCACCCCTGCCGGTCAACAGCCACACCTTCAGAGCTACCTGAAGGGCTAACAGAACAGGAAAGGCCTAGCCGCGGAGCTGGCTCAGAAGCCTCAAGGGGACTTCCAAGAGCTGAGCATGAGCGCAAAAGGCGCAACTTGTACTTAAGGTCACAGCGAAAGCTCCTTAGAAACTCATAAATATACAATACATAAATAAATACAATTATAACGGAATGCATCATGAGTAAGTGCATGCGCAGAAGCCAAAATGTGATATAACCACCAGCTGTCAATCAAACATATCCGTCAAAGCCAAATTGAATGCAGAAAACAGGCTTAAAAGGCTGCAGCCAGAGCTTCTTGGGGCCATTGCCACTCTTGCTGTAGCAGTGGCCCGCTTTCGCTCTTGAAAGTGTACTCTACTTACCTACTTAATGAACTCTATCTCCCCATTCTGGTCTCGGGTTCCCAGTTCTTTGGTGCACTGGGGGCAAGAACTGAGCGAGCCGGTAACATATCGAGCACTTGAACTGCAGCTTACTTAATAGGTGTGAGTGAGACGTGGAATTTTCAATTCCATTCGGTTTTAATTGATTCAAGTGTAGATAGCGTCAGGCGGCTTGTGGCTACCATACCGAGCAGTGCGGGTTTAAAACTTCCCCTCCTCAAACAGATCAAGATGCACAAACATGGGGCTGTATTCTGTGGCACTTCATAAAGCTTAACACGTAAGACCTTAATATCTAATAATTTTCCCTACTGAGAAATGTGTGTGTGTGTGTGTACAGAGAAGATTATTTAAAAAGATGGGTTAGTCTTAAGATAGAGCTGAGATGTCGCGAATTAAGTGAAAATAGAGCCAGACAAGTATATCTCATGCCTTCTTTAAGTTTGTTCTGTGTGAAACTAAAACGAACCCCTAAGTCAGATGCAGCACAGGGTAGCGCTCACATTTTATTGAACGTGCGGGAGCCACTGCTGTTCTGTGTGTGGTGATGATCCGCATTTTATTTCTAGCACTTGTTTTTTGCTGGCACGTGGATGCCCTAAAATCAGCACGTTGAGCAGCAATGCCTATTTTAATGATTCTGTCCTCGAGTGCCGTGGTTTATTTCATTGTCCTACTTCTGGCCCCTGGTCCGTAGGAAAGAACATCAGTGAACCCGCTCATTTGCCTTAGAAAGGAGTGACCTCAAGCCAAGTCTCCCTATGCCGTTTTTTTTTTAAAGATTTTATTTATTTATTCGACAGAGATAGAGACAGCCAGCGAGAGAGGGAACACAAGCAGGGGAGTGGGAGAGGAAGAAGCAGGCTCATAGCGGAGGAGCCTACACAAGCAGGGGAGTGGGGGGGGAGGAAGCAGGCTCATAGCGGAGGAACCTGACGTGGGGCTCGATCCCATAACGCCGGGATCACGCCCTGAGCCGAAGGCAGATGCTTAACCGCTGTGCCACCCAGGCGCCCCCCCCCCCCATGCCGTTTTGATGTGTTGTCAGAGTTTGGGGCAGCCAGCCATCGGAGAGAAAGGAGAGCAGAAACAGAAAGGTCTGCACATTACAGCACAGCTTAGACTTGAGCTTGTGGCCTGGGTCGGTGCGATGGGGATGCTGGCCCCACCTCGCGTGAGCTGTGTGCTGGGCGAATCACCTGAACACCTTAACCTTCATTTCTTCCCCCAGAGGAAGTTGAGTGCAACTTCCAATTCCCTTTTTGTCCCACAGAACCAGGAAGGATTCGACATTTGTGTAATGAGAGTGCATGGATAAGGAAGAACATATCACCTTTTGGGGGCAATTTAAAAAATACATATATTCTTTAGTTATTCCTGTATTTTCTTTATTGGAAACCCTTTTGTAACAGAAGTGATTTTCCTGCTCTAAAATCTAAGTAGGAGGTATCTTCTACTCGACTGTTTTGAGGATCTGTTGATTTATATGTTTATGTAACATATCTTGTCTTTTCTGCCCATTCTTAATCCTCTTCTATCTCCTCTCCATTCTCCAGCCCTGCCCCCACCTCCTTTCCAGTATTTTATTGAAAAGTCAGGGAAGAGAGTGAGGTTATCTTTTACATTTTTGTTGACGTATTTATTGATACTCGCTCAATAGAGTAAATCTTTGCTTCCTAACCTGTCAGCAGAGGGTTTCTTCTGTTGTTCCCTGTCCTCCTTTAAAAAAAAGGAAAAAAAAGTGGATTTTCACATGTTACGGAATTCACACTTCTATTTGCTATAAGTCACCATAAAGTTGGTCAAGGCTAGGAATGGGTCAGGCATAAAACACTTACTTCCTGGCAACGTCATCTCCATAGATCAGTAGAACTCCTGTGGAGTTGATCTACTTGCTGATTTATTTGGAACCGAGCAAGAGGAACCCTAACCTGAGCCCATGGCTCAAAGCAAAACTCCAGTTGCAGGGCTATGTCATGGAGAAGGTGTACTTCTGAGGGAGCCCAACATGGCAGCATCTATGTCGCTCATTGGTCCTATTTTGAATACTACATGTGACTCGAGGTAGTCGGAGCATCCCATAAAGCTTCTAATATGAAAATAGCATAATTGTGCAAATTATTTCTCAAACCTTTGGGTGTATGAGAATGTTCGTTGGAAGGGAAAACTTTCATGCTGCTGGTCTATATTAGTGGTCTTCAGGAGATTATAAATTTAATCTCAATTGAATGCTTTTATAAATTTTCTGAATAAGTTACTTCCAATTTAGGATGAAAGCAGATGATCAGCTCCTTTGACAAAAGATCATCTTGTGTGGTTGGACTAACCTCTTTCCGCAATGACTAAAAAGTGGTAGTAGAATATCCCTTAGCATTTTCTCTGAGTGGAGATTAATTATGGAACATGTTTGGAATTGTAAATAGAATAGTTGTCCAGGGTGTTTTACACCTTGCTAAATTGGTTCCTCTTTTGATCAAGTGATAGATACAGCGATGCCAGTGATGACAGCTTTTCAGAGCCAAGAATAGCCGAGTTGGAAATAAGCTGAAACTAATACAGGACTTGGAATAATCAGGACTGCCTGAGAAGGTAAGATGGAAGCCTCAAGTATTCTCCGTTTGTCTTACAGACAAGCTGTTGTCCAAGGAGAAGGGAGCGTTATAGGACTTGCCTTGCAGGATTTTGCGCTCACGGGATGCTCCTATTTGCCTAGCCTAGGGAGCAAATAGGAGCATCCCCCCGCATAGTTAGGACAGACCTGACAGCTGATCGTGCTTTTGAGAAACTGGAATGCATCTGACAAAGCTCACAGTTAGAATGGGGAAAAT
The DNA here is from genome assembly GCF_024610735.1 of Ursus americanus. NCBI lineage: Eukaryota > Metazoa > Chordata > Mammalia > Carnivora > Ursidae > Ursus > Ursus americanus. The sequence continues at coordinate 110,088,729 of NC_142164.1, forward strand.
GGAATGCCCCCGAGGGCAGGAATAAATATGTAAGTGCACCTCTAAATGTGTATCTGGAGGCTAGAGTGGTTAGAGTTGTCATAGTCAGCAAACTTGTTCTGTAAAGGGCCAGATAGTAAACATTTTAGGATCTGTGGGCCACGCAGTCTCTGTTGCAACTATTCTACTTTGCCATTATAGGGGGAAGGCAGGCGTAGACAGTACATAAATGAATGGGCATGGCTGTATCCCACTAAAACTGTATTTACAAAAGCAGTTTGCGGACCCCTGCTTTAGGTCATTCATGGAAAAGCAGATTTCCTTGGATTTGTATAAGATAAAATGGTGTTTTATTTCTTTGTAGGGAGATGCCAGAGACTGGCTGGGCTTCTGAGGGCAGCTTATTTTCCCCACGGCTCTTTCAGGCTTTATGAGGGAGGATAGCAGCCTGGATAACTTTATTAAATTCAAACTCAGAGGCTGATACTGCCTGGGATAATTCTAGTGTTATGGCAGGCCTTGAAGTGGATGAGCAGCTCTCTTTTCACAGGACAGCAGCTTCTGGAAAATGTGTGAAGAGTTAATTGCTGGAGTATGAGCTCTCTTCCTATCACTTAGAGGTAGGATATTCATGCTCACCAGGGAAAGCATCTCTCTCTCTATTTCGGTTTGCCTCAAACATGGAGACCTTTAGGAGCAAACCAAAATGGTGCAAACACTAGCTGGAGGTACTTGAAAGACTTACATTATTCTGTTTCTGATGTTGCTAATACTTATATTCTTCTTCTTTTTTTTAAGGCTCTCAAGTAACTGAAGGCGGGATGAAGCACTGTCTGAGGAAATCATCACACTCTTAAAGAATCACTCTATTTTCCACCAAACATGGATGTAAAGCCTCGAAGGGCGTCTAATAATAGATCAACCAGAACCAAAGGGCCACTTTCTTTTTCAGTCCAGAGATGGCCTTTGGTTCTCACAAATTTCTGTAGCTGATTAAACTTTTCCCGGCAACCTCATGGGGGAGAAAGTGTGTTTGTGTTTTGTCCGCCGTATGGTGATGTCCCGGCAGTGGGCAAGGATCTGGGTAACTGAACCTTCCCTGGGCTGTATGAGAGGGATGGCAAGGCACATGTGACAGTGAATTTTGAGTCAAAAAGGACTCGTTCTGTGACCTGGAGCTCAACCACAGATTTCTGTGCGGCCAAAGCTTCTTTCACTCTGTCACCCTGTTTATTTTTAGTTAAAATAAAATTAAACAAGTCCAAGACTGGGGGTGGCAAGTAAGACTCTCACCGCAGGCGGGCAGAATGTAAGGGGGCATTTAAAAAAAAAAAAATATATATATATATATATTCATTGAGGCGGAATTCACATAACATAGGATTAACCATTTTATTTTTTATTTTATTTTATTTTATTTTATTTTATTTTATTAGAATTAACCTTTTTATTTTTTGTTTTTTAAAAAGATTTTATTTATTTGAGAGAGACAGAGAGAGCATGGAGAAAGGGGCAGAGGGAGAGGGAGAAGCAGACTCCCGACTGAGCAGAGAGCCCGCTGTGGGACTCGATCCTAGGACCCTGAGATCATGACCTGAGCCGAAGGCAGATGCTTAACCCACTGAGCCACCCAGGTGCCCCTAGAATTAACCATTTTAAAGTGAGCAGTTCAGGGGCATCAAGCACATTCGCAACATTGTGCCACGAGCACCGGTCTCCAGTATGCTTCCTGATGTCCCCGTTGAATGCGCTTGAGAGGACAATTGTTCACATCTGAGATTCCCGACGCTAACTTAAATATTTTAACTGTTCAGTTAATTTTTTTTTGAGGCTGGTTGTCTTTGGCCTTTTAACTTTTTTCACTTAATGCTGTAAGGCATTACAGCGTTATCTTCTAAGACGCTGCAGAAAATTCATCTACCGGGGCGCCTGGGTGGCTCAGTCATTAAGCGTCTGCCTTCGGCTCAGGGCGTGATCCCAGAGTCCTGGGATCGAGCCCCACATCAGGCTCCTCCGCTATGAGCCTGCTTCTTCCTCTCCCACTCCCCCTGCTTGTCTCTCTCTCACTGGCTGTCTCTCTCACTGACTGTCTCTGTGTCAAATAAATAAATAAAATCTTAAAAAAAAAAAAAAAGAAAATTCATCTACCAAACACAGGCAGAAATGAAATGAATAATTCTGGTAAACAAAAATATTAAAGAGCTTTAGGGCTCCACTTGTGAAAATTATAACTTGGAGATCACAAGAGGCTCCAAATGAAAAGCCCCCAAGGTAGGTTAAAAGCGGAATGGGCCTCATACAGAGAGGGATTTAAGCACTGGGGGCATACTTTAACATCACAAAAGGGTAGTCTGGCTTAAATGGAAGTTTTTGATCATGATGATTATGATTCTTAAAGTCATTTATACCAGAGTGCTTTCACTGTGGGCTAATGATGCTTGTAAACAGGACCAGAAGAAGGGCACTTAAAAACAATAAACCAGCCCTTTTGTTGTTACTACAGGAAGTTTTTCTCTTTTGGAGACACTCCTTGAACTTGGAATCCATTGAAGGCTTAGTGGAAGTAGCACGGCTGCTCAGGATACTGGAGCAGCCATGGGACATGAACACATAGAAAGTTACTATAAATCATTCACTGAAGAAATGTATCTTGAGCCCTCAGCGTGAGCCACACATGGTATCACGTGCTGGGGGAAATGAAGGGGAGCAAAATTTGCCGTTGTAGGGGTCCTGGGCAGGTTGGCCCAAGATGGGCCACTTTGGCATAAAGATGAGTTAAAAGTAATCAAAACCTAACAGATGCAGAAAAAGCTGTCTGCCTCCCCTTCAGTTGCCCAATTTTACATTGGAAAGGAGAGCCTGTACCAGGAAGAAAGCTATTAACAGAGACTTCCTTTTATCTAAGAACCTTATCTGCATAATAGGGCAACCTTGTTTTTCAAAGCCTCTCCTTTCGCCTTCCTGCTAATGAGCTCTCTCCCCTTTGTGTCCTCAGACCCCTCCACCTCTCCTTAGCTCCTGTGAGCTTCCATGTTGCCTCCTTGTCTTTGGAATTTCCAAGTCTGTGGATTCCCCTTAAGTATGCTATTAAATTTGATTTTCTCCTGTTGATCTGTCTCATGTCAATTTGATTCTTCGTCCAGCTGGAAGGACCTTGAAGGGCAGAGGAAGGTCTTCCTCCCCAACACCCCCAAATTTGTCTCTTTGGTACAATAATTACTTTAGGCTGATTTTAAAGAACTAGCAGACATAGGAAAAGCTCTGAAAACCGAGTAGAAGTTACCATTTGTGTACAGGAGGTATGCAGGTTATTAAACTGCTGTTTGTTTTTCTCCTGTTAATCTGTTTTTAGTTCAGGGATATCTTCTATCCCAGGCTTTGATGGAAATAGAGCGTGAACTCGGTGAGCTGCTTTTTGCCATCCAGCTTTAGTCTTTAAGGTTCACGTCCATGAACATCTCTAAAGCACAGTGACAAATCTATGGATGCCATTCAGTTTTCTCTCTCCAGAATGGGGCTCACTTTCCATCCTGGTAGCTTCCTTGGTACTACCTTCTCCTCTGAGAAGGATACTGGGGAAAGCTGGGAAATCCAGGTGCTGTATGATTACACAGTTCATTTTTAAGTCTTACTGTCGTTTTAAACTTCCCATCTTTTCCCTGAACAAGAAATTGTTTTGAAAATAGATGTATTGGTTTGATTTGTTTTCTCTGGGGGAGACTATGCTTTCAGTTAATATGCTGAGAGTATTCGCTATTGAGAGTAAGATAAAAGCCTAGAACCTGGGGGCTGGTGTTAGTCTACCAGGAAACTACACTTTTCCACGCTGAATCACCCTCTCCAGGGGTTTCTGTAAACTACAGAAACCTCATCACATGCCACAGGCCAGGATGATGAGACTACTTGTTTTAATGGTCACTTCTGTAGAGAATTTAATGGCAAGAGATTGATATTATTTGAAACTATCTAAATTTCTGGAGTATCAATTTCTGATTTATATATATATATATACACACACACACACACACACACATTTTATTTATTTGTTTGTTTATTTATTTTTGAGAAAGCGTGAGCACGAGCAGGAGGGGCAGAGGGAGAGGGAGAGAGAATCTCAAGTGGACTCTGTGCTGAGGAAAACCCAATGTGGGGCTTGATCTCACAACCCTGAAATCATAACCTGAGCTGCAACCAAAAGTTGGAGGCTTAACCAACTGCGCCACCCAGGCGCCCCTGCACAAGTATACATTGTTTAAATGTCAAACTTGAGAAGTATGAAGACTCAGAATTTTTTTTTAAGATTTTATTTATTTATTTGAGAGAGGGAGAGAGAGAGAGTGCGAGCAAACACAGAGGGACAGTGAGAGGGAGAAGCAGACTCCCCAGTGAGCAGGGAGCCCGATGTGGGGCTCGATCCCAGGACCCCAGGATCATGACCTGAGCCGAAGGCAGAGGCTTAACTGAGTGAGTCATCCAGGTGCCCCAATCAAACATTTTTTTTTTGAGTCAACTTTGCTGGTAGGGTGGGTGCTAGACAGTGACTTTGAGTCCTGTATTCAGAGAATTCAGTCTGATGTTAGGGGCAGTTAGGAAAAGATTCATAGCTGAGTAACATCTGATTCTTTCGAGGGCTTCGATGGCGAGATACACTAATGTCATGGCATCTTACTGGGGAGGTGATGACATGGATGCGACGCTTTCTATGTTCCCGAGAGAAGCTGCCCACGCATGTGAATGTGCACAAGAATGATTTGCTCCAACCTAGAATAGAATTGGGTAGATTTCTGGAATTGTGACATGTTTTATGAAGGGATTCTATAATAGCAATAATGGGACTTTCAGCTGTTGAATGAACAGTGGGAAATGCTATGCAGATGGGAATTTATTAAATTCGTAAATTGCACTAGACTCCCTTTCTACAGCTCTCCTGATTCCTGGCCATTTCCGGCTTGATAATAAATAATTGTATATTAGTGTAGTTCTTTTCTAATCTAAAAGAGAATAATGGCCTGTAGCAGGTGGGGAGCCTCTAATGCTAATGACCCAATCAAAGTTGTTTTAAAATGTCAGTTAACAAAGGCAAACCATAATATTGGAGCAGAAAATCCTTTAAGTGGCTACATAAAGGATGCCTTTCTAATGGCTATGTAAATGATGTTTTCCTTAATTTAGGAGTGAGATTTAATGTTTATTGGACATTTGTTTTAAATTTAGCATGTCGTCTAGTCTGTTGATCTCAACAGCACATTTTGATTCAGACTAACCCCATTTTAAGTGCTCAATAGTGGTTCTCTCTGGCATGCCAGACTGCGGCTGGGGGCACAGAAATAGGAAGCTTGGTGTCCAGAATACATCCTTAGTAGAAGTTTATATCTAGTGTTACTTCTGTCCTTAGTGATTAGAGGAATACGAGGGCAGGGCTAACTAACTTATGGTTTGTATCTTGCAAAGCTGGGACTCCCCAAAGCCAAAGCTCCCTTCATGGAGAAAATGGAGCTGAATTCTCAGAGCAAAGCCTGGTCGGGGTGGTCTCCCTGAGAAACTCCTGACCTGAATTAGATAGAAGGCAGCTTCCCATATAACAGCATCCTCTTGATCAGAGTGTGGTCGTGTTTTTCTGCATCTGTTTTCTCCATGTTTATTCTGAAGCCAGACAACATGGATTGACTAGTTTGGGAATAGCAGTTATTTGCTTTTGGTATCTTTTGGGTCACGCAGAAACAGGCCAGCTTAACCCAATTCAACTCAGGCAGAAGGAATTCAGAAAGAGCATCAAAGGAAAATAACATATAACCTAGAATATCACATGGAAATACAGCACAGCTCAGGCAAATGCTTGAGGTATTTTGTTTTATCTTGCTTTCTTTGATTCCTCGATTGCAACCTCGTTCTTACGCTGCCCATAGAAACTCAGGAGGGCAACCATGACAGCTACTAACTAAACATGGTAGCTACTAACTTCAGGGGTTAAGCTACTTTGAATTTACATCCTAGAAATGTAAAAAGATACAATTTGTATGCTATAAAATTTACCCACTTAAAAAGCACTCATTGGTTTTCAGTATATTCATAATGTTGTGCAAGCATCACCACAGTCCATTTTAGGACTTTTTTGTCAGCCCCAAAAGTGACTGTTCCTTTAGCTCAAGGAGACACATTTAGGTTGGGCACTCCCTGTAACCTTGCTGGTAGCACAGGTCTGGACAAAAGGTCCGTGGACTCTGCTTGCTGGAGCCCTGGCTTCTGCTTTCCACAGCATGGCTCGGCCTCTCTTGGAGCGTGTGAGCTTCCTCCGTATCCTGCCCATGAATTCTTCTACAGCCCATGCCCTCACTTCGTGCTTATTGCCAGCATTGGTTTCTGTTTGCTTGCAACTGTTGTGACTAAACTAAGTCAGAAATTTGTACCTAGAAGAAGGATTTTGCAAGCAACAGACCCTAGAATGTGAAATTGATAGAGTTGTAGTGGATGGCAGAGCCCCCTGTCTTTTCTATAATAAAGAGCAACAGAACTGTCGATCAGACTATGATTCGTTTCCTCCTGGGACTGTGTACCTACCTGTAAAATGTCTGGGTGTTTCCCAGGGTGAGCTGCTTTTCTGCCTTTCTTGAGGTGCTTTGAGAGAGAGAGAGCGAGCTAAATTTTGCTCGACATGATCCAGCTGCAAGAAGAGAACAAGGCTGGTACAGCTTCATTAAGAAAGCATACTGCTTGGCCAATGATCTGATATATCAAAGGTCTGTCTGTCATGCCCCCTAGGAAGTGGACTGCTAAGATGTTATGGTGCTCAGCAGGTGAATCCTCTTATCACCTTTCTCAGGTGGGGCTTTGGAAGACACTGGGTGAAGGAAATCCAATGGGCACAACTTCAGTTAATCAAGGATCTCTTTTCACTGCCAGAGAAGCGAATCAACAAGTGGACATTTACAAAAGATGGTCCAAGAGGATTGTGTCCATGCTTGAGATGTTGGTTTTCTTCTTTCCTTTTTATTAGACATTTTTGGTCTCTCCTCCTGTAGTGTATCAGGTATCATTCAGGCCACAGATTGCAAGACCATGAGATGCTACATCTCATCCTGCACACGTGTGTGTGTGTGTGTGTGTGTACACGCACCTAAACTACCAAAGGTAGACTGTGGTATACATTTATTGTTTTGTCTTTCCAGAGCAGAGAAGAAGACTATATTAGTCAGGTTTCTGCTGTGATAATGCTACATAACAACTAACACCCCCATCTCCCACAATCTCAACGGCTTACAAAAACAAGTACTATTTCTTACTCATGGGTCTGCGAGTGGTCGTGGCTTTGCAGCACTTGGCTTCTAGCTGCAGGCTGGTTTCTGGTCTGCTCTGTGTATCACTGGTAGCTACTCAAGGCATGTTCTTCTCATTGCCAACGGCAGAAGTACAAAAGAGGCCAAACAAAACTTTGTGAGCACAATTAAAGCCTCTGCTTCAAATCTATTAGCTAGATCATTGAGGATTGGGATTTATTCCCTGCCCACAGTAAGCCCTAGTAGAGTGGGGGAAGGAATGAAGAATTGAGAATAAATAAATCATTCTACCGCACTCCCCCTTCTTCTAAGAAATCAGCCATATGGTTTAAATGTGTTTTCTCTCTCAGCAGATTGCATTATTATCCATTCAGTTGCTCATGTTAGAAGCCTATGATATAAGAGAGGGGCCAGATTGGGAAGGGAGGAGCATTTGTCTGATTTCAGATATACTGAGTTTGAGGTGAGTATGGCATAGAGAGATGACAAGACTGTTGACTATACAGAGCCAGAGCCAAACCGTTCTGGTTATGTTCCTATTCAAGCTCCCACAGGTTTTATGAGTGGGGCTACTGATGAGTGTTACTAATTTCTTAGAGTCCTCTTCACTAAGGTGTCCTTATGATATAATTCTCATGAAGTTATTCTGTGTTTTGAACCAAGACCAGTCCCGTTGCCTTTCATATATAACTCTGTGAATTACTAAATGTCAACATCAAGGTCCTTTATGTGAAATTCCCATTCAGATTTTTATTACTTCAGAATTTTACGACTGAAGGCATTAGCAAGTAATATTTTCAATCTAGAACTGCTTTAGTTCACCATTTGTAAAGATTCTCCTGAAAAAGAATTTTCTGTGCTTGTGTAAATACACTTGAGTCATCATATCTTGTGCGAATTGTCTGTATTGATTAGTGGTCTCTTGTTTGCTTCCTTTTGCTTGTTGTATTTATAGCTCGCATTACTTATAATTGTTGGACAACATAATATGGACCAGATGGCTTCATTATTCTGTTTCACATTTTGAATTTTAAATGTTGTGTTGGACTGCCTGTCAGTGGCCAGCTGTGTCCTGGAGGAGATATGAGGCCAAAGCATAGTTCAAAGATCCCAGGCCGGATACCACGGACAGTGAGTGCTATTGAGGTATCGCATTTGAGGTTTCCTCTGGCCCCTCTGCCCTTGGAAATTCAGACTGGAAGGTCAAGGGGAAGAGAGAGAGACTGTGTATCAAAGGTCTTCTGAAGCACTCAGCTGGCCTAGGATTGCATTGTGTTTGAAAAGGCTCTTTCCCAATAAGCTCACATAATTTATTATGTGTTAGGAATTTTTAGTATAGCTACTAATATTTTAAAATAAGTGTATCAGTCAGGGGCCTAGCTGGAAACAGGTGATATATCCAAATAGGATAATTGAAGAATGGTTACTTAAGGGTCTATTTACAACAGTATGGGTTAAGGAAAACAAGGTACAGTGAAGTAACAACAGTCTTTTCTGGTCTTGACTTCAGACTAAAACGCTGGCTCTTCTTGGGTCATGAGCCTACTGGCTTTTGTACTGGAACTTACCTCATCACCTCTCCTGGTTCTCAGGTCTTCAGACTCAGACTAGAAGTATACATTAGCTTTTCTGTGTCTCCAGCTTCTCCAGCTTGCTCACTCATCCTGCAAATCATGGGACTTACTCTCCATAGTCATACAAGCCAATTCCTTATAATAAAGTGTGTGCTCTCTCCCTTTCTCCCTCCCTCCCTCTCTCTCTCTCTCTCTCTCTCTCTCTCTCACACACACACACATACACAAACACACTGGAAAATCGTGACTAATAAAGAGGGCAAGGCAACAGGTGCTATGACCTTTCTTAGAGGGTCACATAGACAATCCTAACCACCAGGCAGTGGGGGGAGTTGGGGGAATAAATACCTAAATCTCACCTTTCTCCCTGCTGCTTCCAATTGGTTGAACTCCCCTGGAAGTTATAGAGCAAGGGAACCAGTTGATTCAGTCTCTAAAGAGTCTGAGATATATTGGGGCGCCTGGGTGGCTCAGTCATTAAGCGTCTGCCTTCGGCTCAGGGTGTGATCCCAGGGTCCTGGGATCGAGCTCCACATCGGGCTCCATGCTCTGCTGGGAGCCTGCTTCTTCCTCTCCCACTCTCCCTCCTTGTGTTCCCTCTCTCACTGGTTGTCTCTCTCTCTGTCAAATAAATAAATAAAATCTTAAAAAAAAAAAGAGTCTGAGATATAGAACAGGATGGAGGGTGAACAAGGAGTCTAGAGAGGCAAATGGGGCCTTTCCAGATAAGTTTCTATTACAACTATTGTTACCATATTCTTGTATATCCTCCAGAGATATGCTATGCATACAAAAGCATATATAGAGATCTTGGTAGTTTTCGCAATACTTTAAATTCTTCCAAAAATGTCATTTTGAAGGCTACATATATTAGCAAGCCTTTTATTATGAAATAGTGTTACATAAAATAGATGTAACATTTATATAATATAAAAATATAGTAATGAATGAAATTCCTGTGTATACCTGATGTTGCTTAAGAACTAGAATACTTGGGGGAGCCTGGGTGGCTAAGTCAGTTAAGCATCTGCCTCTAGCTCAGATCATGATCCCAAGGTCCTGGGATCAAGCCCCACATCAGGATCCCTGCTCAGCGGGGAGCATGCTTCTCCCTCTCCCTCTGCCTGCTCTGCCTACCTGTGCTCTCTCTCTCTATCAAATTAATAAATAAAATCTTAAGAAAAAAAGAGAGAGAGAACTAGAATACTTGAGTGCTTGAGTGGCTCAGTCAGTTAAGGACCTGCCTTCAGCTCAGGTCATGATCCCAGGGTCCTAGAATGGAGTCTTGAGTCTCAGGCTCCCCGCTCAGTGGGGAGTCTGCTCCTCCCTCTCCCTCTGCCCCTCCTCCGGCTTGTGCTCTCTCTCGATCACTCTCTCTCTCAAAAAAATTAATAAAATCTTAAAAAAAAAAGAACAAAAAGAACCAAAAATTCTCAAGAACCCTGTGGGTACCTTCCCAATTATGTTCCTTCCCCTGAAGGGTAACCTGTGATAATAATTTCATTATCGTATTTCTGAATAGATATGTATCCCCAAGCAATAGATCCTCAAACTTTGTATGGTTTTGACATTTATGTAGTTTCAAACTGCATGTAGACTTCTGAGAATCAATTTTTAACCTTAACATTATAATTTTGAAATTCATCCAAGTTGATGTATACAATTTTACTGCTGTATATTGTTCCATTGTGTGTGTATGCTATGATTTATTTATATATTTATTTATTTTACCATCAACAAACATTAGTTATTTCTACCTGTTTATGGTATTGCTATAGAATTTCTGGGTATGTATGTGTATGAATTTCTCTAGGATACCTGGGAGAAAAAAACCTGGGTGATGGGGATTATCTTCAAGTTTACAAGGTAGTACCATATTTTAGTACAAAATTGTTGTTCCAATTTTCACCCCCCAAGGCCAGTGTATTAGTTTTATAGCTTCATATTCTCACCAAACAGTTTTTGTCAATCTGACAGGTATAAAATGGAAGTAACTAACTATTCATGCCTTTTGCCCATATTTATTTATTTTTTATTTTTTTAAAGATTTTTTATTTATTTATTCGACAGAGATAGAGACAGCCAGCGAGAGAGGGAACACAAGCAGGGGGAGTGGGAGAGGAAGAAGCAGGCTCCCAGCAGAGGAGCCTGATGTGGGGCTCGATCCCAGAGCACCGGGATCACGCCCTGAGCCGAAGGCAGATGCTTAACCGCTGTGCCACCCAGGCGCCCCTGCCCATATTTAAATCACTTGTTTCTTCCTTTTTGATTTGTAAAAATTCTTTGTATATCCAAAACATCCATCTTTTTTTTTTTAAAGATTTTATTTATTTATTTGACAGAGAGAGAGACAGCCAGCGAGAGAGGGAACACAAGCAGGGGGAGTGGGAGAGGAAGAAGCAGGCTCCCAGCAGAGCAGGGAGTCCAATGCGGGACTCGATCCCAGGACCCTGGGATCACGCTCTGAGCCGAAGGCAGACGCTTAACGACTGAGCCACCCAGGTGCCCCTCTAAACATCCATCTTTTGTCAGTTGTATTGCAAACACCACAAATTAGACTTTATCAACACCAAAAACTTTTGATCATGAAAACATAACATTAAGAGAATGAAAAGGCAAGGCACATAATATGAGAAAAAAATTTCAATATACATATTGAACAAAGGACTGATATTCAGTTTATTGAAAACCCCGTCAGGTCAATGAGAGAAATGCAGACACCTCAATTTTTAAACATGGGCAAAAGCTTTGAACAGGTACTACATAAAAGATGATCTCTGAGTTGCCAATAAATATAGGAGAAGGTATTCAGCTCATTAGTTCTCATTAAGACACAATAAGAAGCCAGTCTGTACTCTCCAAATCCTAGTGCTAGAAAAACTAGTGTTTGCAATGATGTGGAGGACCAAAAACTTTTATTCTATACTGGTGGTCATATATGTTGGTACAATTGCATTGGAAAATAGTACCTAGTTTCTAGTAGTATGATGGTATATAGTAAAGTTGAACCTAGGCATAGTTATAATATACAGATCCATTCCTAGGTATATAGCCAACGGAAATGCCTACACACGCTAATAATAGCACTAGTCATCAGAATCAAACACTGAAAACAGCCTAAATGTTCATCAAGAGTGTTTATGCAACAAAATGAATGAATCTTACAACTATGGGGAAGAATGAAAGATACTAGATACAAAAGAGCATATTATATGACTCTGTTTATATAAAATACAAAAATCTGAAAAACAAATTGATGGTGATAGAAGTAAGAATAGTTACCTTCAAGGAAGGTGAGGACTTGGAGTGAATATACTGGGGGCACCTGGGATTAAAAACATTATCTTGTTCTGAGAGTGAGTACATGGGAAAATTTAGTTTGTGGAACTTCATTGAGGTGTGTACTTATGATTTCTGTACTTTTCGTATTTATGTATCAATTTAGTAAGAACTATCTTGAAAATGCCATGTGTTTGGAAATCAACAAAAACATGTCTAAATAAATAATCATGAGTAAAAAAAATCATGTTGGAAATATAACTTAGTGACAATACTGCATATTAAAACAGGTTAAGTGGTACTGTAAGGGAAATTTATAGTCTTATGTTCACATTGGAAAAGAAGAGAAGCTTAAAAATATGAGCCAAGTGTCCAAATATAGCACTAAAACCTTTTTTTAAAAAATATAAAAAGGCAACAAAAAAATAAATGAAATAGAAAATAAAGATACAATTTTAAAAATGCAACAAAAGGAAAAGTTGGTTCAAGGAAAGAAAAAAGAGAGAGAGAAAGGCACAAACAATGTTTAAGAGTCAACAAGGTGGACCTAACCACAGGAAGTCCAACCATATCCAGCAGTACAGTTTTGGCTTTTTGTTTTAAAATATTTTATTTTTAAGTAATCTCTATGCCCAGCGTGGGGCCTGAACCCACAACCCCGAGATTAAGAGTCACAGGCTCTACCAACTGAGCCAGCCAGGTGCCCAAAGTTCTTGTTTTCTAAAGATCTAAGGATCACCCTATTTGGGGAATGTATTACAGAAGACTTTGGATGCAAGCAGACTAGTTAAGAGGTCATTGCTATAATCCAGATGAGATGTAATGGTAGTTTTATTAGGACTAGTGTCTTCTTAGGAAGGATGCTCACATTCTAAAGTTATCTATTTACTCTCTTTACTTTTCTTACAATATTTTTATTGTTTGATGTTTACTCTTAAGACTGTAATCTTTACCTGGAATCTCTAAAAAAATATAGTATGAAGTAGAGCTATGACTTTTTTCTCAAATGGAGAACCATTTATATTAATACAACTCACTCAAAAATATGTTGAAATACTACCCTTGTTGTATATTAGGTTTCCAAATTTACTTGAATCTATTTCTGAATTCTCCATTCTTTGTTCTACCATCTATTTGTCTCTTTCTATGCAGATACTATATAATAGGTTTTACAGTAAGTTTTAATACCCGGAAAGATAAATTACTTCCCTCACTATTTTTCTTTAATTTTTCCTTGGCTTAATTTTCTTACATTTATTGTTCTACATGAACTTTAAAATCATTTCACCAATGAAAAATCCCCATTTTCATGCTAATTGGAATGGCATTTGTGTATTATTTTTAGAAGAATTGACACTTGTCTTCCATTGCAGAAACATGTTCTAACTTTCTATTTATTCAAGACACCTTTGCTTTTCATTGAGTATAGATAATCCAAAAGTGACTGCTGTTATGTTTAGTATTTTATGCCTTTTATTTGAATATCTGAAAGTACTATTCATTTTATTATGTAATTTAAGAAACAAATAGTGCCCATTTAGTTAATCACTCAGTAGTCTAAACATTTCCAACATTTCAAGCGTGTCATTTTGAATATGGAAATTCTTCTGGCTCTGAGAATTACTGAAAACCTCTGATTCATGATTAGGTTGAAGAGAAGGAAAATTATTAAAATTAGACTTATCAATTATATACGTAACATATAACAGGCACTCACGTGTAACTTTTGAATTTGTTATGCACCATTGTCTCTTTTACAGATGCTCCTTTCCAGCTTTTGATTTCATCATGTAGCAAAGACATGGGGGGGGGCAGGTTTGGGATTTGAATCAAATTATCTTCATAATTTCTGGGTGAATCAGGATTAGTTGTTCATCCAGAATTACTTAACAGTCAGTAGTGAAGCTGCTTGGATATCTAATATCCTCCACCACCTTTCCCCCCACAACCACCACCTCAATGCTTAGAGAAGAAAAAGACTACTTTCAAATAGTAAGACTCCCAACGAGTAAGAATGATCAAAAAATGTTATTGACATTATTTTTTTCTCATGTTTTAGTGAGATTTTGGTCTAGTGGAGTAAGATGACAGATGTAGCTCCTATTTATTACTTGGGTTTCCCCAGAGATGGTTCTGGAAACACCAACAAGTTTGCATCCTTACCTGAGACAGAGGATGTTTGGAGATGAATCTTGCCGGTGAGAGACGGGGAAGGAAAGAGCTTTGATTAGTTTTCTCTGTCTCCAGTCTGGGTCAACAGTCAACTGCTCCTCTGTATTTTAACCTCTCCTCTCTCTTGCCAAAGATGAATCTGGTTTTATTTAAAGAAGATAGCAGCCAAACCAGAAACTGAATAACCGTGGAGGGTAAATATTTGGGGAAATTATTTTTCTTCATACCTATATCTAAAATGAAGCAGATATGAGAATGTGAGGGGAAAGTCTAAATGTGGTGTGTTTGGGGGAAGGGATGACAGGATTCATTTTCAGTGTGTCTTAATTTAAGCAAGATGTGAGTTGGCTCTAGTCACACAGGTGGAATGGGGCTCCTTTGTGGCAGTGTGTGTCAACCCAAGGTACACATTAGAATCACCTGGGGTAATTTGGAAAATGCTAATGCTTCAATGCAACCCTCAAGAAGTTCTTATTCAATTGGTCTGGGATTGGGCCTGGGCCTGGGCCTGAGCCTTTTAAAAAGCTCCTTAGTGATTCTACTGCTAGGTTTTTAGGTTAGGTTCTAATGTGCAGCCGGTATTGTGAACACTGTTTCGGGGAAATTACCAAGGATCTAGGAAGATCAGACTTCTTAACAACACATGAAACAAAATCAGCAAGATTTGGCAAGGGATTGCAAAATGGTGTGTCAACAAAAGTAGTAGATATTTATTTTAATTCATCTTGTTAGGGAACAACCAGTGTCCAACAGTTAAGTTTGTGGGGTTATATTTTCTAAATTGACCCTTTGATACCAACATAATATTTCCATCAAATGAAGAAGAGTGCCATTATCTTGCATGTGTTATTATTTGAAGTCATATCTTGACCTTCCAAAATATAACTGTTTAGAAAGACCCGACATAGCATGATCGGCTTTCAGATTGTGGAGCTGTGCATGCCTGTCGCTGTTTCAAGGTGATTTCTGCAAAATGCTTCATGAAAAAAACTTTGGGTCTTATTTCAGCCTTAAAGTTAGAATTCATATTGGAAAACTAAGGTCATTAAACCTTTGGGATTTATTCAGTTGTTCATTCATAGGGTACAGGGGATTACAGATATTTTCAGTGCCTGCTAGGCTTTTCATTTTCCCCAGCTTTCAAAACAGTTTGCTTAATAATGTGCAGATAAAGCCAGGATTAAACTCATGCTTCTGATTATTCTTTATTATTGTTTTTTAACTGACAAGTTATTACATTGGCTTTATTCTTGTCACTTTCCTCTTATGCTCCAATTATCTAGGCATCAAAGATCATAATGAAATAACAAGAAAGGAGAATGTTAAAAAATCATCTGTATAACACTAGGGTGTTGACATATGTGATAAAACTAGCTTTCCAACCTGGGAATGAGTCTGCATGAGTCATAGATCCTTCTTTCCTATGAGAAGTTGAGTCAAATTAAAAAAAAAAAAAAGGATGGTGCATCAGTTGGGATTAGTTTGACTGTAACAGAAGCTCCCAATAGAGCTTTGTGCTTCTCACTTTGAAGCCCTGGAGGTGGGCCTTCCAGGGCTCTAGTGGTGGCTCTCTTCCACAAAATCTTCAGAGGCCTTGGCTACCTCCAGCACTCCTCTCTGCTTTCCCAGGGGTATGGCCCTTATCCTAACAGTTCAAGATGTAACTAGAGCCATCAAATCAACATGTTTAGCAGCAGGATGAAGAAAGAGGCGATGGGAGGCAGGGTGGGGGAAAGAAGGAGCAAAGTTGCGCTCTTATTCTTAAGAAAGATCTTCAGAGGGGCGCCTGGGTGGCTCAGTTGGTTAAGCGTCTGCTTTCGGCTCAGGTCATGATCTCAGGGTCCTGGGATCAAGTCCTACAGTGGGCTTCCTGCTCTGTGGGGAGCTCGCTTCTCCCTCTGCCTGCCGCTCCCCCTGCTAGTGCTCTTCTTCTCTCTCTCTCTGTCAAATAAATATATAAAAATCTTTCAAAAGAAAGAAAGAAAGTTCTTCAGATAAGATCACACGATGAGATCACATTTATAGCTCATTAGCTAGAACTTAGTCACGTGGCCAACCTAACTGAACAGGAGTCTGGGAAATGTAGTGCCCAGCTGAAAATCAGGAGTTATAAGAGGGAGACAATGAACATTAGGGGCTAACCAATAATCTGTGTAATAAGTGGCATATGTTGGATTTGATAGTCTCTGGAAAATTATTTTCTGAGGTTGAATTCTGCTCCACAAACTTTTATTTTCTATCAGAAACTCCTCCGTACACACCATTACTATTCAATTACTTTTCAGGAGTTCTTCTCTCTCTGCTTTTCTGTGGGACCACCATGGGATAAACAAATAGAACTCCATAGAAATCAAACTTAAAAGGGACCATCCTACAGAGAAATGTACGTTTTCATTCTAACCTATTCCTTCTTCACATAGACAATTCATTCAGTTGTCTTACGATATTTTTATTGGAATCTGTCTAGGACTGATTTCGCAAGATGGAAAAGGTGGTAACCCAAATGGAGGGATTTGAGAAGTGTCACTAAAGGCCTTCCTACAAAAAAATAATCCCACAGCTTTCCCAACACATCACCTAAGATCACACCATTAATAACACATGGCTTTCTAAAATACAAAGTATTTGGGGGGAATTATAAAGCACCGAGCTCTTTTTAGCTATTTATACCTTAATATGAATTAGTTCATTATATACATGAGACCAGGTTGAAATAGGAATTTTGAGAGGTGAAACGAAAGGGAAATCTAAATTAGGAACATGACAGGAAGACCTGGGTGAGGCCACAAAGTTTCCCCACCCATATCTCCTAAGCATCTCCCATTCCAGTGTAGACCATTGCTTTCTACTGAAATATAAGGACAGTGGTGGGAATGTTAAAGAGGATTGCCAAAAGAGTGGGAGACAGCAGAGCAAAAAAGACAAATATCTCTACTTCAGGCTCCAGTTGAAAAAGACATTTGCACACTTAGTTTTACTTGGAGGAAATGATTATTTCATGATCTAACATTCATATACACTTAAATAGGAGTAAATCATGTTTTGAGACCAAGATTTTGTGACAAAAAAGATCATACCGCATTACTGGAGACTCTCATTTTGCCCGAAGCCAAGGTATCTGAATCCAATATCACTTCCACAGATAATTCCTTTCCTGATAATGGGTTTTGCCTTTTACTTCTGCTGATCAATGGGAATTTGTTTATTAGCCCAGACTGAAAGTGATGCAGTTCATTGAGATAAGTAAGTTGTCAAAATGGTGGGAAGAAGCATTGGAACTAAATGTCATCTACCGTGTCAGCAAATAGTGACAAATATCACTTGCATTTCACTGACATGGTTACTCTTTGCCTTCTCTCCTTATGTTCACTAGGGTATAAGGATCCTTCTGAAACTTCCCAGAGAACAGAAGCCAAGTCAACCATGCTGGGTGATTTGAGAGCAAGTTATTTGTCCTATGCCAGTTGGATATTATATAGGAATAGCGCCACCAGGGGCTAGTGCAGAACAGTGTAGGCCTAAGAGGTCTAGGTTATTCGTCATAGCAGATGAAGTTAGTGCACCCACCACTTGTGCTTTAGCCCTGTGCAGGGCAGGCCAGAAGTGGCAGGGACTGAAGGCCCCTGGGAGCTACCCTCAACCAGTGATGAATAGAGTTGATGGATAAATGTCTCTTCCCCTTCTCTGGGAGGCCTGTTCAATATCATCTCCCTGAGATTCTTGGTAGGATTAAGCCCCTTTTGCTCATAGTAATAAGCTGCTCATGAATGCATTCTATACTGGCTTACTTCCCCTTTCTCTTTCATCTTCCCACTCCCCTACCAGAGCTTTCTAGGATCACCTCCCAAATTAGCTACTCACATTCAAATCCCTGTCTCAGTACTTGCTTCTGGGGGATTCCCACCTGAGGCATGGGCAAGAAAAGTAACAGAAAGCTGAAGAAGACATAAAGCATATCAGGTGTAGAAACTGGACTTAAGTATGTAGAAATCAGGTGGTGCTTTACATAACCTACTGCCTCTCAGGAATTTCAGTAAAGGATTGTGGGAACAGTAGTACGAGACATTTACTCTAAGTTTAGAAATGATCCTGCTTAGATCAATGGACTGAGAGATAATTTTAGGCATCAAAGTTCTTCACAAGAGCACTGTTGTTGTTTGGAAGTCTTGCTTGCTTGTGGTAGTCGCTGAGACTTTTTTTTTTTTTTTGAGACATTCTTGATTACTGAGCATGAGAGAGAGAGAGAGAATTCTACATGAATAAACTGAAATTTGGAGTGGGGGAGTGGGGAGATCATCTATTCAGAATGAAGAGGAGACAATCACATGGGTGCACAGGAGAGAGAAAGAGTGAGGGGGTGGGAGTGGTCCTTGCACTCTTAGGTATGACCTCTCCCTGCAAGCTCTTCAACCTTGAAAATGTTATATTAAAACACAAAATGCTCGGGATGAGTGGGTTCCTTGTGGGAAGTGGTGAAGGGACCCTGCATCTGGGGACACTTGGGGTGGATCAGAGATGGTACAGCTGAGCATCACAGCCTGGACACAGAAGGGCAACTCTGTGAATAAGCAGAAATTATGGGAAGAATTTAGGACTGTCCGGGCAATGACATTGGCTGGGGTCTGTGCCCCTTTCTCTCTGGTCTTCTAGGTGCCAGGGGGCCACAGCTGGCATCTTTGAGATGAGCTGAGCATCAAAAAGGGGAACTGAGGAGGTGGTAGGAGTTCCTCAAAACTTTTCAAAAAGGCTTCAAAATTTTTCTTTTGAGTCAGTTAAGCATTGTTCCTTCCTGGAACAGATAATTGGTTTAAATGGTTTTTGGAATTTCTTCTGGCTTGATTTATGACTCCGTGAAAGGAACCTGAAATTGTGCAGTTGTTGGTTACCTGAAAGTTTTTACTGAAAAAATTCTAAAGAAAGCGGTTTTAGCCGACTTGGTGTTCTGTTTTTAGCATTTCATCCAGCAACTGTCTAACTCTATTTTATCTTCTGTATAATTTTTAAATATTCATTTTCTGCCTGTATCTGAAATTCATGAGTCATATTCTTTTCTTCTGCATTTTCCATGATTGATCCTTATTTTCAGCCTGAAGAGTCTTTCTCTTTCTTGTTTTTAATTTCCCAAGAGCCTTCTTAGAACTGAAGTTTTATCCACCCCCGATATCCCAACAATTTCCGTGGATCCTCTAAGACCATGGTTATAGGACTCCACGGGGTGCCCGATGGGCACAGTCATCCTCCGTCACCGCGGTCTCACTCCCTGCAGCGTCGCTCAGCGGCTGCCCACCACGCCTTCTGCAAGCAGATGCTCCTCCTTCTGACGCATCCTCCGAGCAGCGTCCGTATAGCCTGACGCTGCGTCACAGCGCCTAACGCCTGCGTCACTCAGCCCACTTTGTTTCATGACGCAGGCGTTGTGTCACCTCCCGTCCTCCCATCTCCTCGCAAGAAGCAGAAGAAGGGTGAGTACAGTACATTAAAGACGTTTTGAGAGAGAGGCCGCATTCACGTAGCTTTTGTTGCAGTACATTGTTATAGTCGTTCGATTTTACTATTCGTTATTATTTATTATTCGTTATCAGTTATTATTGTTCACATCTTATAGGGCCTGATGTATAAATTAAACTCTACCGTGTGTATGTATAGGACAAAACATAGTATATATAGGGCTGGGCGCTATTCATGGTTTCAGGCACCCCCTGGGGGTCTTGGCACGCATGCGCCCCGAGTAAGGCGGGACTACTGTATTGTTTCTGTTTGATTTGATTTTGGACTACGAAAAAAAGCGTTTCTGTTCAGAATGTGGAGAGTTCCTGATGCTGCTTCATCGCTGGTTTTTGCCTGACACAAAGTAGGGCAAGTCCTAAGTGCTCCGTCCTGAGGACCCCGTGCCCCTCACCTCCCTCATGGCTCGAGAGAACAGGCTTATCTGAGAGCACCCTCAGTCTGTGCCCTCTCTCAGTCCTGGTGGCGGGCTGCCTCAGAGCTTGAGCTGGGATGTATAGAAAGAGAGAGAAAAAAAAGAAAAAAACCTGAGAACTCCCTTCCAGGTCGTCCCTTAAGACCTGAGCTCCTTACCCAGTCCCCTTGCTCTTTACCCACGATAGTAGGTGGAATAATAACCCCCCTCCCTGCTCCTCCCAGATGTCCACGTTCAAAGACCGGGAGCCTCTGAATACGTTACCTCACATGGCAAGAAGGATTTTGCAAATCTGATTAAACTGTGCCGGGGAGATTATCCTGGATTACCTGGGTGGGTCTAATGTAATTACCAGGGCCCTTGTAAGAGGGAGGCAGGAGAGTTAGAGTCACAGGAGATGTGATGACAGAAGCAAAAGTCATAGCGATGTGAGGAAGGGACTGTGAGCCAAGGAATTTGGGCAACATCTAGAAACTGGAAAGGGAAGGAAATAGATTCTCCTCTAGAGCTTCCAGAAGGCACACAGCCTTGCAGACCCATTTTAGGGTCTAGGACTATACAATAATGTATTTGTTTTGTTTTGAACCAATAAATTTGTGATAATTTGTTTCAGCAGCAAAAGCAAATAGTGTATCCACCTTGCAGAGCCTCTGGTAGTTGCTTTATAGATCATGTCTAGGTTTTGTTTTGTTTTTTAATAGTCAAAGGGAGAGATGGCATGGAGTGTCCTTACTGCATCTTGAGTGGAACCATTTCAAAATGTTATGATTTTGGACAGTAGGAGCTAACTTCTGTGTCATGTGAACCCCACCTGTTAATCTTTGAAAACTTCCCTACTTTCTGATTTAATATGATGTCTTGTCCCTTTCCTGTTTCAGACCTCCAACGACCATTTCTCTGAGGAAAATGTTTATGTTAGTGAAAAGAATATTCATTAAAATGTGTTATTGAATTCTTAAAAAGTCATCATTGAAGCCCAGCACTGTCCTGGTTCTCTTCTCCTTTTAACCACAGGGCAGTGTGGGGCTCCACCACCCACATTGCTGACCCACCTGCTTGGAGACACCTCCCTCCCTCCCTCTGCTTAGGTACCAGCTGAGGGAGTTCTGGGGTTTTTCCCTCAACAGCCATCCCCACCCCAGGTGCGTGCGTACTCTGTGAGGCTCAGTGAAAGCGCAGTTGGGCAGAAGTACCCACGGTGGGAGACAGGGACAAAGCCTGTCCCCAGGTTCCCAGCATCCTTCTGACCCAGCACAATGCTTAGCCCACAGTAAGGGCTAAATGCACAGGTATCTAATCAAAACTAGCAGTTCACAACCAGTGATTCAAAAATACACAGATGTTGCAGAGTGAAGCTTGAGGATGAATGCATTTAAGTAAACAGAGAGGCTTGAATGACCCCAGTCGACAATCATGGTAAACACACAGATCCTACAACACATCTTTCTGGCTGCAGACCCTGCCCAGTGAGGTGTTACCACGTCTGTGTAGTGGGAGATGCAAGGAATGACAGGATCTGGTTTAGCATTGGCAGGCAGCCTTTTTCATATTCTGTGGTATGGGGTGCAGAATTTGTCTTGGGGAAAGACTACTACTCTTGTTTGGGAAGACATTTTGAGGGGCTTTATGGTTATGTAAATCAAAGACCTAATGGTGGGTCTGGTGAGAGAGGTTGAGAAAATGGGGAACTAGATTACCCCTTAGAAGTCTGTTTTGTTAAGGAAAGGCATGTGTCCATGAAAAGCAATTTTTTTTTTTTTTTTTTTGTTTGAAAGAATTTTTTGTGAAACCTGAGTCCTTCAGGGGCTGAAACTGGGGATGAGGGGACAGGGGGAAAGATCTTTCTTTCTTTCTTTCTTTCTTTCTTTCTTTCTTTTTTTTTTTTTTTAAGATTTTATTCATTTACTTGAGAGAGAGAGAGAGCATGAGTGGGGCAAAGGAGTAGAGGGAGTGGGAGAGGGAGAAGCAGACCCCCACTGAGCAGGGAGTCCAACATGGGGCTCGATCCCAGGACCCCGGGATCACAACCTGAGCTGAAGGCAGATGCTCAACTGACTGAGCCACCCAGGTGCCCCAGATGGTATGTTCTGAGTGACAGCCAGGACATATACACATTCCCTGAGAATATTCAGAAATATTCTGGATGTATCTGGACCTCCAGTGATGGAAAAGTGCTAAATTCTTCAGCCCTGGCATGCTCTCAATATAAAGGTGGAGGAAGAATATGGTGATGGAGGAGTAATGGCAGCATCTAGCTTAGTGCTGTCGAAGAGAAATATAATGTGAGTTACAGATGTATTTTTTACATTTTCTATTAGTCCCATTAAAAAAAGTAAAAAGAAACAGGTGAAATAAAATTTAGTACTATATTTTATTTAACCCAATATATCCAAACAATTATTTCACCATTTAATGAACATAAAATATTACTAATAAGATGTTTTACATTTTTCTTATATTAAATCTTTGAAATCCAGTTTATGTTTTATATTTAAAGCACATCTCAACCCAGACTAGCCCCATTTAAAGTGCTTAATAGCCTTATGTGGTTAATGGCTACCATAGTGGACAGTACAATTCTAACTCTTTATACTCTGTGGTTATTAAAGTAATTTCAAAGCCTTAAAAAAAAAAAAGAAAAAGCACCTGCTGTAAGAGCCTGCTTATCTCGGCAGCCACATTTACCTTTGCTGTAAAAACAAAAACAAAAATCTATTATAGCAAACACGGTGTCTTTATTTCAGAAGACTGTCTTTACAAAAGGCTCATGAGCTGCTTATGGCCATGGGTGACTTCTGAGTGGGCGGACAGAATTAAGCCTACAGATGAAAAATAGATTGATGTAATCATGAGTGAATTGAAAAATAAAAATATTACAGCCACATCAGTATAATGGTTACTTAGGTGATAAGTCTCTGCAGGAGCTAGCTTAAAAATGCACCTCCTACTTAATTCATTTTCAGGAGTCTTGTGAGAAAATGCCATGTTGTAAGAAAGGAGGTATTAATTTACTGGAATGAAAGGAAAAAGTGCTTTTTTCGTTGATTAGAATGGCTGTATGACTCACCAGCCTCTTTGTCCCTGCTGTTTATATAACCCAAGCATCCGTGCCACACCAACCTGGAGTTTGACTAGGTCAAAGCAACAGTGACAAAACTCATGTACCTTGTATAATTCGAAACAAATGTAATTCAGGTGAATATTCTAATAGGAACATTATTTCTGTTTAATAGCTAACATGGCTGTGTCATGTGAAAATAGGATCAACTCAACATGAAATTCACTTGGTCATGCCACTTTGGAATTGTGAGATTCTTGAATTAAAATCATGGATGAATTATTCACATTTCCACACATAAAGTTGGACTTCATTAATCTTTTCACACTGCAACATTTCAAATCTACTTAATACAAATTGGCAGAAAATGAGCACAGACTTATAGCCCCAGGCTCTGCTTCCACCTCCAGCACTCTGTTGGAACTCTGTTCTCTCAGATTCCTTCCAGATGGTCTTGGGAGTCTCAAAGAGGTATCTCATGAAGACTCCAAAAACTAATTCTGTTGGCTGCCCTGTGGCACCCATGTTAGTTAGTTAGTTATTTTAAAGTAATCTCTGTGTTCAACATGCGGCTCGAACTCATGACCTTGAGATCAAGAGTTGCATGCTCTACTGACTGAGCCAGCCAGGCACCCCATGTGGCACCCATGTTTATCTCCTCACCTGGTCCAGACCTTTATAGGAAAGTCTCTACACTGCTAATGCCAAAGATGGCAGCTGGTTCTCTATTGGTGGTTTCCAGACATGAGACCAGAGCTGATGTTTGTCCTGAAGCTGCACAAGTCCCGTGCTGAGGGCACTGATGTCTGCTTGCAAGGCAGTGTCCCTTTGTTGCAAGAGCCATGGGCAATGGGTTCTGTTGCCTATGAATGGAACTGCCACAGTCGACAGGTGGTGGTTCTGTTCTTTTGCGTTTTGCTGGCTTTTTTGCTTCAGGCCCCTGGTTCTGGGGCTGTCTCATCAATCCAGACAATCTGAAGACCTATCTCTTTCTTTGACCTTGTCCACTCTTCTGGTGCCCAAATTATTCTTTATGATTCTCTTCCCTTGGAATGAGTTTCTTTGAAAAGTATGTTTCCATAAATGGTCAAGGATTTTCTAGTCCACTGTCCAAGCCCCTTAGTTAACCTGATTTCTGTGGTGAACAAAATCTAGATTCAAGCTGAGTTCTCTGCTATACTTAAGGAGAATATTCTAAATTACATTTTTTGCCTCTGTTTTGTCTGTCTTAATATAGTGATGAGTTACCCAATGTGTAGCATCCATTTCAATTTTATTTTATTTTTTTTAAAAAAAGTTTTTATTTATTTATTTGATAGCAGGAGAGAGAGTGAGAGAAAGCACAAGTGGGGGAGTGGCAGAGGGAGAGGGAGAAGCAGGCTCCCCACTGAGCAGGGAGCCCGATGCGGGGCTCAATCCCAGGACCCAGAGATCATGACCTGACCTGAAGGCAGATGTTTAACTGACTGAGTCACCCAAAAGTCCCTCAGTTTTAATTTAATAATCAGCTCCTAGAAGAAGGCTGGCACAAAATAGGTATTCAATGAATATTTGTTGAGTGAATGGGAGTTTTTATTTGCAAGGAAATCTTCATTTTGAGAACAAGGCTGAGTCTTTTTTTCTGGTGTCCTAATCAGGGTCAAATTTCAACCTTTTTTCCTTTTGGCATTTTTATCAGATGTCTAAATAGAGAGAAGGCACAAGCCAACATAGCAGAATAGTTAGAGTCAGACAAACCTAAAGCACCATAGTGATTGGACAAGTTAGTTAACCTTTTGAATTCTCTTTCCTTACTGTGTGAAGGGAAAAATATCTAAGCATAGAATTATGTGAGAATTAAATGAAGCAACAAATGTTTAGCATTATACCTGTCACATAATATTTGCCAACAGATGGTAGCTATTAAAAATATTATTGATATTTTTAGAGAAGGAAAAAGAATCCCAAGTGTTTGAACATCATTTGAGTTTGTCACTGTTCTCTGAAACCACAAAACTTCAAATCTTATGCAAAGGCAGTAAATATGTTCCCCAAATTCAGTACCCTTTATTTACACACACACGTACACACACACTTGGGTAGGAATAATATTGCAGCAAAATAGTTTGTAGCTTATTGTTTAGCGGGGTTGGTGTTTTCTTTGAGTCATTGATATTTCTGCTTATGTTATTATTACCTATCTGTCTTCTTGAGGACTGAGTCTATTTAGTTTTCTTGATCTCTATACCATGTGTGTGAATACAATGCCAGGAGCTTAATAAATTTCTGGGCAATATTTACAACAAAAAACTCCATTTCTGAGATACTGTTTTGCCTATTAATTGTAGATGAGGAACAACTAGAAGTCACTGCAAACTTATTGTTCAGGAGAAACAATAGTTTGGCAGTTGTGCTATATAAAAACTGCTCAACAGTAAAGTTTGTGTTATTTTTTAAAGATAGTTACGCTACTACTTGAGTGTCAAAAAGCTACCTTTTAAAAAGATATTATTTATTTATTTTTAAAGATTTATTTATTTTAGAGAGAGAAAGAGGAGAGTGTGCGCATGTGCAAGTTGGGGGAGGGGTAAAGGGAGAGGGAGAGACAATTTCAAGTAGACTCCCAGCTGAGCAAGGAGCCTGAAGCTGGGCTTGATCCCACTACCCTGAGATCACGACCTGAGCCAAAACTGAGAGTTGGATGCTCAACTGACTGAGCCAGCCAGGCACTCCACTTAAGATTTTTTTTAAAAGATACAGACGTAGTGAAGAGAAGGGCCATATGCACCCCAATGTTCATAGCAGCATTGTCCACAATAGCTAGATTGTGGAAGGAGCCAAGATGCCCTTCAACAGATGACTGGATTAAGAAGATGTGGTCCATATATACAATGGAATATTACTCAGCCATCAGAGAGAACGATTACACAACATTTGCAGCAACATGGATGGGACTGGAGGAGATTATGCTAAGTGAAATAAGTCAAGCAGAGAAAGACAATTATATAGTTTCACTCATTTATGGAACATAAGAAATAGGAAGGTCGGTAGGAGAAGGAAGGGAAGAATGAAGGGGGGGTAAACAGAAGGGGGAATGAACCATGAGAGACTGTGGACTCTGGGAAACAAACTGAGGGCTTCAGAGGGGAGGGGGGTGGGGGAATGGGATAGGCTGGTGATGGGTATTAAGGTGGGCACGTATTGCATGGTGTACTGGGTGTTATATGCAAATAATGAATCATGGAACATTGCATCAACAACTGGGGATGTACTGTATAGTGACTAATATAACAAAATAAAAATTAAAAAAAAAGATTTTATTTATTTGACAGAGAGAGAGGGAGAGAAAGTGAGAGAGAGAGAACACAAACAGGGGGAGTGGCAGGCAGAGGGAGAGGGAGAAGAAGTCTCCCTGCTGAGCAAGGAGCCCAATGCAGGGCTCAATAGTAGGACCCTGGGATCATAACTTGAGCCAAAGACAGATGCTGAACTGACTGAGCCACCAGCCCCCCCCCCCTTTAAGATTTTACTTTTAGGTAATCGCTATACCCAATGTGGGGCTCACACTCACAACCCTGACATCAAGAGTCATACGCTCCACCAACTGAACCAGCCTCGTGCCTCCAAAAAGCTACATTTTTTAAGTACATTATATATAGAGTTAATATAACTAGAAGAACTCAAGTTATAGTTGTACCAGATTAATGTGATGGTTCAATAAATTTTCCAGATTGCCAGTCTCTCAAATACTTGACTAAGTGTACAACCCAGTACCTACTCTTTTTTTTTTTTTTTTAAGATTTTATTTATTTATTTGACAGAGAGAGACAGCCAGCGAGACAGTAAGCACAAGCAGGGGGAGTGGGAGAGGAAGAAGCAGGCTCATAGCAGAGGAGCCTGATGTGGGGCTCGATCCCAGAACGCCAGGATCAATGCCCTGAGCCGAAGGCAGACGCTTAACTGCTGTGCCACCCAGGCGCCCCAAAGATTTTTTATTTATTTTTGTGAGAGAGAGAGAGAGTGAGCACATGAGCAGGGGGAGGGACAGAGGGAGAAGCAGACTCCCCTGCTGAGCAGGGAGCCGATGCGGGACTCGATCCCAGGACCTTGGGATGATGACCTGAGCTGAAGGCAGACACTTAACCAACTGAGCCACCCAGGCATCCCCCAGTACCTACTCTTGACTTTCCATTAGATGCAAAACTATTTTGAAGGTAGAGAAATGTTGTTTGGACCAAACCTAGTGTGAATAAATTTTGTTTTATTCTTCAGACAAATATTACAATTGAAGAAAGTGTAGAAATAGCATAGAATAGAAAGCACAAAATAACAGGCTAGAAATAAACCCAAATAATGGTATTTCTGCCATAATATAACATATGTTCTTGAAATACCTTACATTCTATGAAACCAGACATTAAAAATTAGACAGTTTAAGGGAAAAATAGGGTGGGGAAAGATTATAATATTTAGCATAGTCTACAACAGCCAATAATACCCAACCAGAGAGAATTATGGAGAGAGGTGAAAGGGTCACATAAACATACAATTACTTAAATCTGTGTGGCACACTATCTTTAATGAAAGTAGCTTGGTCCTAATCAAATATTTGATGGCTTATTGTTCATGCCATTCTTCTTATCTCTAATAATATATATAATGAAATGGACTTTTTCTTCATGGCATGGCAGCCAGTGCAGCATGGGCAGGGTGGAGGGAGGAATAAGAGAATTCAGAGAACCAAACTGCTTATGTGCCTTTTTTCCCTCACTCTGAATGTGTGTGAGTGTGTGTGTGTGTGTGTGTGTGTGTGTGTGTGTGTGTGTTTTAATTTCAGCTTTATCGTGGTATAATTGGCAACCAAAATTGTTATGTGCATTTTTTTCTTTTTGTTGGGGGCACATGCCCAAGTTCATCTTATTTGAAATGCAAGCATAGGGAAGAACTTCAGGGAGATTTGAAGCAATTTCAGATGTTTCTGTGAAATCAACCATTTCAGAAAGTTCATGTGGACTTTTCATGTTGAGACGAGGGAATGAGGAAGCTTGTTTTCTTGAGGAAAACAGACAGAATGGTATTATATTTAATAAAAAACAGCTTTGAGAAAAGACAATAGTGAGCATAGTTTCAATCTGAGGTGATGTTCAAAAGATCAAATAACCTTTTTGTACCTCGCGGTTTTATTAGGTGGCTATGCAGGGGCAACTCCAAGGGAGTATAAGCCTATGATGATGGGCCACAGCCTCAGGGACCAGATGGGCACTGGGCATTTGTCCACTGGGTGCCAGCACTGCCAAATGGAGTGGCATCTTCCCAGCAGAGGACTGGACCTTCTCTGTCTGGGAGGACACATAAAGATGGGCACTGGGATATGGGAATTGTGGTGGGCTGGCTGGAAGGCCACTGGGTGCCAAGTGCCTAGGCAACACCTACTTGGGGCTCTCCAGACCTGGGATGGTTCAGTCAGTGTGGGAGGGAGGACTCAACAGGCTTGGGGTAGCAGTTATTTACCAATGGGCAGGGGAGCATTTCTGAATTTAACAACCTGGTTTCAAGATTTTCCTAGTAAAATTGTTTTTTTGGTGAAATTCCTAATTTCTTTAGGGAGGTATCAGTTAGAACAACAAAGAAATTGATAAATAGGGCAAGGGGATTATAGGTCAGGGGCTAATACAGAGTTAATCACAGAGGTAGAGCCCAGTACATTTCCTGCAGATGGCAACTTCCTCCAGTGCTTCTCATAGTCCCTTTGTCCTCGAATTAGTTTAAATTGCTTTCTTTGGTTCTTTTCATTTCTTTTCTTTGTTGACAGTTTGACATACCTCCTCACTCCCAAGTTGCTTTGCTCCTACAGAAGATTAAAACTCTCTCCCAGAGAGCAAAAATGCCCACTAACCAAGATAAATTGTAGTTGCAAGCATAAGTGTGTCTCATTTAGTGTTAGCCTTCAAGGGGGGGGGTATGCATGAAAAATTGTCTGCAAAATTAATTTATGTAAAGAGATAAATTTCTTGCAGCTGATTATGTTTTCAGAGATAACACTTCGGAAAATGAGATCATGATTCCGTGAATGCTCAGTAAAAGATATTTTGCTGCAAACAAAGTGTACTGCTGCAGAAGAGCTCCTAGTTCAGACAGGCAATGAAAAGTAGTGCTTCTTATCATACACTGTGAAATTGGCTAATTTATATGGTAGAATGGATTTGGATTTGATCTTTCCAACTCTTTTTTTTTGTGACACGGAATTTTCTGCCCCTTGAAGTTTCTATCAGCCAAATAATTATTTATGTTGGCAAGACATCACAATTCAACTGAGCTCTAAGCTTCATATGTGGGACCTACAAATGAGCCCTAGACTGAGAGCCATAACCCTTGACTTCTAGGCCCAGCTCAGCCACCGGGGAATTGTGGGTGTTTGTGGCCTTTGTGTTTCAGTAAGAATTCAAATGGCCTTGTACATCTAGTATATTTGCTCTCTTGACCTGCCCGGGCTTTTCTAATTTTATAGCATGGGATTTCCAAGTTAAAAGTCTGCAAAATATTTGACGTGGGGAATCACCACATATGTGTTCTTCAGTGTTGATGGGGGAGATTAGCATGTCTCAAACATGCCAGCCTTATCAAATTACAATTTCCTTTCAGTATCTATAGAGATACCAGGTGGCAGGGAATCATAAAAATTCAATGGATGTGCATTTAAATGTCCATTTATTGGAATGTTATGGGTCCCAAAACTGTGGCTGCAGAATATTTCAGTAACCGCTGCAGAGTTAGCCAAACATTTTTTTTTTCAAATTAAATTGATGTTGATGAACCTAAATAGTAATTTATAACTCAAGAGCAAGAACAACAGCAACAAAAAACTTCACCAACCTTTATACACTGTGATAATATACCAAACCAAAGTATCCTTCCACATAGTGGTGGGCATGTCATCTGCATGTACAGAGGGATTTGCAGTGTTTCTGGGGTGGGTACAAGGCCTGTACAGGAGATGTTTCAAGATTTGCGGTGTTTCTGGGGTGGGTACAAGGCCTGTACAGGAGATGTTTCAAGTTGCCACGAAAGTCAGGTAAAGGATGAGTATTAGGGAATGAACACCAGATTTTTTAAAAAAAGATTTTATCTATTTATTAGAGAGAGATAGTGAGCATGAGAGAGAGAGAGAGAGAGAAGGGGGGAGGGACAGAGGGAGGAGGAGAGAGAATCTCAAATAGACTCCGTGCTGAGCATGGAGCCTGATGCGGGGCTTGATCTCACCGCCCTGAGATCATAACCTGAGCCAAAACCAAGAGTCAGATGCTAAGCCAACTGAGCCACCCAAGTACCCCTGAACACCAGATTTTAGTAAACCTATCAAAGTCTCCAGTAAACAACCTTTCATTTAAGTGAAAGAATGAAGTCCTTGGAGTCACTCTTCTTTAAGAATCAAGTAAATGATTGTATTTCTGCAGCAGCACTTTTCTCATCTGTGAGGAGCAGTTGAGTTTTTCTGATCATTTCTTATGTGCCAAGCTCAGAAACAACCATTTTACTTGTATTGCCTCCTTTAGTCCTCATAGCCACCCAGTGAAGTAGATGTCACTAATATCCCTAGTTTAGAAGTGATGAATCCGAGGCTTAGAAGTGGTAAATAATTTGTCTGAGGTAAATATAACAGGGAAGGATGCAATCTCAGGCAGTCTTACTCCCAAGCTCATGTTCCTAACTTCTAGGCAATGTAGCCTTCAGAGGCTCCTGGACCACGCTTCGGTAACCACTGGCTTAAATAAAATTTGTATGGATGACTGTGAGGGTTGGAAATAATTGACCTGAGTCTGGAAGACTGGATGATAGGTGGGGGGTCTGAAGCAGCATCTGCCTGAATCAAATTCCAGCAGGCTTTGTCCACTCTACACTTCCATAAACCACTTCTATGGTCCTGACACCATTAAAAAACAGTCGTTTTAAGGTTTAAGCTTCATTATCCCTCCTGTGAACACAATCTCCTGGCTTGCCTGTTCTTACACTCCTTTATTCCTAAAACATCTACTCTGCTATTTCACTGGCCCAGTCCGTTTACCCTTCCTTTTCCTGGACTCACTTCCTTTCCTCTCCAGTGTGGATTTCATAGCACATCACTTTGACAGCTTCCTACCACTATCCTCAATGCTATCTCCCCCATCTTTCTTCCTTCCTCCCTCCCTTCCTTCCATCCTTTCATCCTTTCTTTCTTTCAAGATTTTATTTATTTATTAGAGAGAGAGAGTGAGACAGAGAGAGAGCATGAGCAGGGTGTTAGAGGGAGAAGCAGGATCTCCACTGAGCAGGGAGCCAGACGTGGTGCTCAGTCCTAGGACCCCCGGGATCATGACCTGAGCCACCCAGACACCCCTCCCCCTGTCTTTTTGTCTTGCCTGCCCTACAAAGCCCAGACTAGGATAAATGCAGCCCTTATTCTCTCCATCCATCCACCTGGGTTGTTGAGGGCTCCTGAAGAAAACCAGATTTGCACCACAAAGGGACCACTAAATACCAGCAGTAAGGTCTCAAGACCCACTCTACCTCACTACAGTGTTGGTGAAAAAGGCATAATTTCAGAGCTAAACTGGAAATAAAAAAGGGAAGTCACCAGGTGCCAGAAAGAAAGAAAGAGGGAACTCAAAGCATTCACAGTGATGTTCTGGTGGCCCAAAGGCTGCATATAAACCCATTTATAGGGGCTAAAGTTTAACATCCACAGCCTAGAAAAAGGTCCAGGTTCCTATGCCCTTGTTACCATCACAATGTAGATAGCCCTATGCTACGGCCACAGAAGGCTAGGACTGTCCATCCAAGAGAGGTGTCCTTGGCTGTGTTGTGAGGTGGGGAGCTGGACTTGGAATGTTAGTCTAAAGCTGTCCACCAGGAAGGGCTGCTCCTATGTGTAAGAGTAACTAGAAGCCTCTGCCCATGGGTCTAGGAAAGAAGCAGTCTTGCCCCAGGTGTGGTCTGGGGTGAGGAAAAATAAGTCTCCTGGAGAAATTAAAACCCCAAACCTATATCATAAAAGTTTGGAGCCTAAATTTATAGTCTCCACATGGTGTGGGAATCCCTGGCCAAAGAATTAATGTAAGCCCAGCAGTAGCCAATGCTGTAAGGCAAGTAAAATAAATAAGAGGCACAACTTTTATAAAGGCAAAATAAAACTTATTACTTGTAGTTTCATGATTGTGGATCTAGAAAGCCCAAAAGAATTCTCAAACTATTAGATTAATAGGTAAATTTAGTGAGATCACTATATATGTATATGCAAAAACAAGAAAAGTAAACAAAACTAAAATCTTTGTCTCATGCCTCAAACGTACTGTCCACCCCATCACTCAGCAATGATCTTGTCTGGGACTACACAGGGAAAAATGAAGCTCTGAATTTTGAGCTCCCACAGTTTCCTGACCTCATGATTTCAAACTTTCCTTTCAGCCCTACCCTTGCCTCCTTTCTATATTCACAAGGGGCACCCCTTTCCTTTTTCCTTTTACAAACAAACACTTTTCTCTGTCCTTTTAAGTCCCTTCCCTCCCTTCTCCACTGGAATAAAGATATGGCTTTCTCCAATATTTCTTTGTCTTATGGGGTCAACCTGGCTCCTTCCCTGTAGCCTTTAAAGATACTCAAATTGCTGTTATCTTAAAAAAACTATAACAAGCCTTGGCAGACCCCCCCCCCAATCATCTCTAGCTATCACATTTTCAAAAGAACAGATGAAACTTGCTATATCACTTTCCCACTTTTTAAAAGACTCTTATTTCAATCAGATTTCCCTTCCTATTACTGCTCCGAAGTGGTTTGTTTGTTTATCAAAGTGACCAAAAGGCCTTCTTAACTGCTCGATCCAATGGACACTTTCCAGTCCTCTGGAAGCCAGCATCAGAATGCTCATTTACCTTACCTACACTTTGGCTATGAACTTCAGGGCGTTTGTATAGATCTGATTAGTTCCTTGACGCTGTCCCTTATACTCACCCAGTGTTGCCTCAGGTCCTGTGGTCCTAGCCAAGGGTTGTCTGCATTCCTCATCATGGGAACAAGGGCTTAGGAATTTGGATATTTTACTAGGTGAAAGTGTGGAGTCAGGGCAGGCGAAAGTCTGAGATACAACATAGGAATTAGAACAAGACTATTGTGCTGTCACTGAGACAGCCTCTGGAGGCAAGGGGGTTTTCTCTGGCCCTTTTTATTCACTGATGAATGTATGCCTCCCGGGAGGTAGGAAGTAATTGTAAGACATGGGTCACTGGACCTTTCAGCTGTAACCACAGCAGATGAGTGATTGATGATTGATTTGGGGCTGGGACATTTTACAACCCACAGGAAAGGGAGGGGAGATGGGTGCAAATGATAAAGACTGGATTTCTTGCCAGCCAGGAGGAACTAGGGCTAAGAGTCCAATTTAGGTTGACTTAAAGACAATAAAGAGATGTGAGCTTTCTTGCACAGTTAAGTTTGTTAGCTGAGATCCACACCTGTTTCCTATTAAAAATGTCCACTAATTGGTAGCCTTTAGTGTAGGGAATATCCATAATTATCTAGTTCCCTGAATCTGGCACACTGTGGGACTCAGCTGTTGAAGCAGAAATGGTCTGATGCACAGATTTCCATGATGGATATGACTACTTCCTACTGCAGAGCAAGCAGAGAGATAAAGAGAGTTGCACTAAAGAGGTGAACTTTTAGGGTTATATGACCTAAAGAAGAGGACTTGAGGGACTCGTGATTTTGCAATGGGTAGAGGCTGAGAAAGAAAGACATTTGGTTATGAGAAGCCCTGAAATACATTTGTTGTAAGCAACATTTCTGCCCAAATGCATTAACTAATGCAAGAACAAAATTTGAAATTTCAGCTCATTATCATTCCAGTTTTGGCAGCACAATTTTCCCTGAGGCTTTTAATTCTTTCCTTAGAGTCCTCTATATTAACTTTGAATCCTTGATGTGTTTTCAAATATTGGCTTAAAGCGTCACAGGTTATTTAAGTGAATAAATTGGCCATCTTGATGTATCCTATTTAATATACAAATACGTACTCTCATGCAAGTAAAACAAACTTCCATAGGAAACTGTTCATGTTATCAGGTGTCATAGGAAAGTCACGCATACTTATTTACTCTCAGAATCTTGGCTTCTTGATTATGTTATTGTTAAATCATTTATTTATACCATTACCTTGTTAGTAGTGGGACTAGATATCCTGAAGCATTTCCTTTCTTATTTTCCTCATATCCTGTATCATACACAAACAAATATTCAAAAGAAAACCCTGTTGATGTACAATAGGAAGCATTTTTCTAGCCCTGATGATCCCAGTGGCAAAGTATCCTCTTCTATATGTTTATTCCACCATCTCAGTCTTTTGACTTCAAATTTCTTAGCTCTGGACCCCTGAACCTTTATTATATTGTGAACAGCCTTCCTTTATTTTCAGACAATGACAGAATTGAAAGTCTAGAAGGTACTTTGGAGCATTACTACTCAAAGTGTGGATCATTTTGCCCCATCTCTGTTAATGTTCAGTCTCCATCTGTAGTCTGAATCAACTGTGCCCTAAGAGTGCAGGGTATGATTTTGGAATAGCTTTTTGGATATCTCTGTAGATGTCAGCTAGTTTATGAGCGTCAACATGCCTAAAGCGAAAATACTGCAGACATGGCATCACACAAGCAACTCACCATACCCCCTTCATGTGCTTCCTTTTCTTCACTGCATTTTTCATTAATGACATTACCATCTCCTTGGTCATCTCAAGTGGACATGAAAAGAGCCTTATAACATCTCTGTCTCTCTCTCAGTACTACCCCTCAATTTAATCAGCCCATAAAAGCTGTTAATTAAATTTCTATCAGGCCCTGGGCATAGATCCTTTCTTTCCTATTCATCATCACTGTTCTTACTGTTCTGATTTACATTTTCATTGTCTGTTGCCTTGCCTAATGCCAACTCTAACTTATCTCTCTGCCTTCTCCAGTCTGTCTTCCCTCCAAGCCAATTGTATTATCTATTTCTGCGTCGCAAATTACCCCAAAACTTAACAGCTTAAAATGACAAACTCACAGTTTCTATAGGTCAAAAGCCCAGGAGCAGTTTAGTTGAGTGGTTCTGGGTCAGGAGCTTTCATGAGGCTGCAGTCAAGGTGTTATTCAGGGCTGCAGTCATCTGAGACTTGGCTAGGGAAAGCTCTGCCTCCAAGCTCACTCAC
The DNA here is from genome assembly GCF_024610735.1 of Ursus americanus. Taxonomy (NCBI): domain Eukaryota; kingdom Metazoa; phylum Chordata; class Mammalia; order Carnivora; family Ursidae; genus Ursus; species Ursus americanus. The sequence continues at coordinate 110,124,178 of NC_142164.1, forward strand.
AACATTTTTAGCAGGCTGTTTTTCATCACTCGGGCCTCTCTACCAGGCTGCCTTAGCATGTGGAAGCTGGCTTCTCCCACAGAGATTGATCCAAGAGAGTGAGAGAGACTGAATGCTCACCCCAGATGGAAGTTGCAGTCTTTTTATAGCCTAACCTTGAAAACGACATCTACCATTTCTGCCATATTTAATTCATTAGAGGAGAGTCACTAAGTGCAGTCCACAGTCAAGGGGAGAGGAATTTTGTTCCATCTCTGAGTGGAGGGGTATCAAGGAATTTGTGGGTGTATCTTTAAGGCCACTACAATTTGTCCTCTGGCCACAAATTATTTCTTTCTCTCCCACATGCAAAATCCATGTCAAAGACTTAGTGGATATATCTTTAAAATTACCGCACCACCTTACACTTCATAGAAACTGGGATCTTGAGACATATCTTTGTTCTGAATATTTTTGCTGACTCCACTTTACATATACAGGAGGGCTTGAACTCCCCAGGTCTTCCACCATCTGGTCCTAATTACATATTTTCCATCACTTGCTTATGAATCCTGCATGTAGTCAAGCCAAATGATTCACCATTCCTAATCACACTCTAAACCTACAATTCTCTGTACCTTTATGGATGCCATTCCCCCGGCTGGAAGGTGCTCCTTTATCTCTTTTCAAATTCTCTGCAAAAGTCCTAGCCTTTACTCACATACATTACTTCCTTCATAAAGTGTGACAGCTCCCCCCAAATAGAACATATCCACTCTGTTTGATTGTAAATTCCTAGAAGACAGGAATTGTACCTTGTTCATCTCTATATCCCTCCAAACAAAATTTCTTTGCATCCGACACATGTTCTACAAAGGTTGAGTTAAATTATATGAAGCTAGTACTTCTCTAATTTAGGCAAAACAAATACTTTGAGCTGTTTGTGTCCATGTGGTACACCAACAGCATGGTAGCATTTTATTTGTTGCATACAATCTGTCTTTCAAAGACACAATGCCAATATTGCTATGTGTGGGGCACCCCGGCAGAATTGGTGGTAGAATTTCCAAATTATATCAACATCTTCAAAGTACCAGCCTTCTGCTGCTGTTTGGAAGGCCAAGAAAAGCTCATTTACCAACATGTTGATGTACCATGTGTATCCCACAGAGTGGCATGATGGAACTGTACATTTTGGCTGTCTTCAGCCATGCTGTAGGAGGACATCTCCTGTTTAATTTCTGAGCTCTTTTCTCCCCTCTCTCCTTTCTTCCCTCCCTTCACTCTTTCTTTCTTTTGTTCTTCCTGCCTTTCTTTCTTCTTTTCGTCGTCCATGTCGCTGTCTCCTCTGACCTGTCCTTGTTAGTTTCTCCCAACACGCTGGGGTTGGGATGGGATCACTGTTCTTTAAATTTAGTCAAACAGAAGTTCTCTCTGGTTAACAGCTTTACTGAGGTGTAAATTACACACCATAAAAGTCATCCATTTTAAGTGTACAGTTAATGATTTTTAGTAAATTTATAGAGTTGTGTAGCCATCACCACAATCCAGTTTTAGACCTTTTTTTTTTTAAGATTTTATTTATTTATGTGACAGAGAGACAGCCAGCGAGAGAGGGAACACAGCAGGAGAGTGGGAGAGGAAGAAGCAGGCTCCCAGTGGAGGAGCCCGATGCGGGACTCAATCCCGGAACGCCGGGATCACGCCCTGAGCTGAAGGCAGATGCTTAACGACTGCGCTACCCAGGCGCCCCTAGACCATTTCTATCACTCCAAGAAGATCTTCTGTACTAACTGAATTAAAAAAAAAATTGTACCTTTTTTCTCTTTTTACAGAAACAATAGTCACTTCAGACAATTTAGAAAATATGTAAAAGCAGAAAGTAGAAAATAAAAATGATCTTCATTCCACAACCTACAGTAATCATTGCTATTGGCATATATTTAATCCCTTTCTCTATTTTATCTACATATTTATTCATATCTTAGAAAGGAAGGTACCATTTAGGGGATGCTGAGAAGCTGATTAGCTCTGGGGACACAGCAGCTACAGATTAATAATTTAAAGATAAGGAAGATCTCTTTTTATCTTACTGATTTTAAAGAAGTTGACTGAATTTTTGACTTTTGAGATACCACGTTACATATCTATTTATGTGTGAGGCTAAGAAGCTAATTAAGGCAATGAATAGGCCACTGTGTAGTGGGATTGCAATGTGGTTTTACTTTCCCTGTGTGTGTGTGTGTGGGGGGGTCATGGGGGTCGTGAAGGGGAAAGGGGTTACAGTGGTTATGTCACCAGCTAGACCCCAAGACCTGGCCTTCACTGCCCGTCTGCTTGTACTCACTAACCTATGTCTTATATTTCCCCTTAAGCTCTTTCTTCTGGCTTTCCTCTTAACTCAGGCAAATGAAACCCTAAAATCATCCCCCAGGTGATGGCGACTGCCCTGACAAGACCTCCCGCAGGCCCAGACCACCAGACCCTTTGAGGTAAACCCCCAGTTTGCACTTGTGCAGATGGGCCGTGGAGTGACCTCTGGAATGACGTAGGATCACATTTACCTCATAATAATACTAATATCTTTGCCCAAGGAGGAGCCTCAGCCTCATTTACATAACATACAAAGTGTGTATAGCATGTTTCCTTAAGTCGCATGTGTGACCTTATACCCACTGATGGCCAGGCTTCCCTATCTAAATATTCATCCTAACCCTAAACAAAAGGAACCCATTCATCTCCTCTCAGAGAGTGGCGGCTTTGGAAGCCATTCCACATGATCTCCTTATTTGCTGCAAATAAAAGTTTTCTTTGTGCGGCACCTTAACCTGGTGCAGTTTCTGACTTATCAAGGAGTGAGCTCACATTGGTTCGGTTGCAGTTACAGCCCATAGGCCTCATGGAAAACTCTAAATGCAGAAGTCGTGAGGTGGGGTGGTGGGAGGGATGCGAGCATGAGAAAATTAGAAGAAATCTTTTTTTTTAAGCATTTTTCTTTTTCTTTTTTAAAAGATTTTTATTCATTTAGAGAGTGAGAGAGCAAGAGAGGGAGAGAGCACAAGCAGGGGGAGAGGCAGATTGAGAGGGAGAAGCAGACTCCCTACTGAGCTGGGAGCCAGGCATGGTGCTCAATCCCAGGACCTGGAGATCATGGCCTGAGCTGAAGGCAGATGCTTAACCGTCTGAGCCACCCAGGTGCCCTGAAAATTAGAAGAAATCTTGTAAGGAAAACATAAATTGGGCTTCAAGGTCCTGCCCCCAGACTAAGGCCTCTTGGAGGTCTCCAAAGTTTCTTTGAAATGGGAAACAGGGGAAAGTTGAATTTAAAAAGGAACTATTTATGATGATGCAGTCGGAAATTATCGTGTCAAGAGGTTTCTGATTAGCTTAGTTGAGGGCCTTGCCCAGAGTAAGAGTCAACAAGCTAAACAGTGAATGAGGACTGTGAATGACTATGCCAAGATGTGGAATTGTGTGATTAAGATGGGTATGGGGTTTGGGGATTCTTTACCCCTGGCCAGGAAGTTGGCAGTTTGTTTTGTGTTAGCAAAGATGTTGGTTAAATTGTTGCCCATGGCATCTTGGGACTTAGACCTTACAGTACTGAGGGTGAAGCTTTGCAGGAATTGATAGAAAAACAAGCTAGGGTGTTAGAATATGCTGGTGACTTTCTGTGGCCTCCAGTAGTTCTTACAAGAAAGAGGAAGGCATCTCAACTTGGCGCTATTTTGAAACTTTACTATTAGCAGTCTTTCCGCCAGCAATCCAAATTGTCTGAGAGTCAGGATGTCATTACCTATACAGGATTGGAAAAGGTGAATTCTCTGTTAGAGGCTAAAGTTAAAAAAGAGAGGCAGGAAACAATGTAGATAGTGAAACTGGGGACTGGGAACCACTCCCTATTGCTGCTCCTTCTGGGCATCTTCTGCAGCATGTCTCCTGCCTGATACAGGTTTAGAACATGCAGCCTGCGGATACAGAGTACCTGTGCCTCCTAATCCTGCTACTGCCTGCATTTCTCTGAATCAGAGGTCAAGATGGACACCATTAAACTGAAAGCTGGAGGCTAGCAGAGCACTAAGAGCAATTCTTAGGTTAGGGTCTAAGTTCATGGGCTGTGACTTGACAAGATTTCTGATTCTGGTTCTTAGCTCAGAAAATGGACTGAAAGAATATAAGCAAAACACTTATTAAGCTTTTAAGAAGGTTGTGTTGCAGGAGAAACCCTAAGTCCAGTGAGAAACGGTTTGTGATCTCCTGGTTAACCTAAAAGGTTATTTTCTGGACCCCAAACCTGCAGCAATGGGAATCAAGTTGCTAAAAGATGCAGCCCCGCAAGAGGAGTTTCTCCCACCAATGCCCATGTCAGATGCAGCTATAGAGGACAGGGAATAAGGGGGCTTCTGTCAGAGAACAAAACAAGAGGCAGCTGGTTTTCTACAGCAGGGAGTTGATATTCCTCTCAAGTAGGATATATTGCTCATGATCATTATGGTTTTTTCCCTCCTTTCCTTTTTTTTTTTTTTTTTCAAATGGGAATTGTTTTTCTAATAGTGGTCCTGTTTTCCACTCTCCTCTCCCTCCAGCCTTTGTATACTGAATCTGTTGGGGTGGTTAAATAATCTATCCAGAGACTTCCAGGCAACAAGGAACTACATGTAGACTTGTCTGGGAGATAGCGCCCAGATATATTGAGTAGAATAGTATAAAGAGATTTGGCATTGGGGCATATACTTTTGGGAAGGGGGCAAGTGTAATTTTGGTGACATATTGAATAGTTGCATAATGTTGGGAGGACACATTTTTAAAACTGTAAAGAAAGTTTTTTAAAACAAACATTTTTAAAAATGTAAAGAAAGTTTTTTAAAACATAACATTGGGAGGACACATTTTTAAAACTGTAAAGAAAGTTTTTTAAAACAGAAACATTTTTAAAAATGTAAAGAAAGGTTTATAGATGTTAGCAAGTCAAGGCGTGGACTGTAGTGAGTCCTAGATGTCATTGTTTGCTACAACTGTGACTGAAACTAGAATCCCTTCCCTCTACTTTTCAGTTAATGAAGTCAATAATTCCTCTTTTTAGTACAAATGAGTTTGAGTTGGTTTTGTTATCACTTGCAACCGGAAGTGTCCTGACTGATAGAACACATATGTATTTAATACATATTATCTTTTAGGGGAAGAAAAATAATTTTCCCTCTACTTGCTAGGTTCTTGGCTGAGTCTACCCGCAATAAAAGACAAATTACCAGGAGAAAAACAAACAAGTTTAAAAACAGTGTATACCTCCTGTATACCTGGGGATAGACTCAGGAAAACAGAGTAACTCCTGGAGATGGCCCAAGCCAGCACGTTAAAGAAATACCATCTTCAGCTAAAGACGAAAGAAATGTTCGGGGTGGGGAATTTGTTATGAGAGGTTATTAGGTGAAGCATGGTAAACAAGGGTAAGGTTGTGATGCAGATTTGAGTCCAACCTTCTTCACCGGTAATGTTCTCTAGAGATTTAGAATCATCTCCCTCTTGCTGGTACTGAGGGAGACACCCTTACAAATGCGATTTCCCTTATATATGTAAATGTCTTTTTACAAAAGGGTTAACTTCTACTCAGTTTTCAGAGCTTCACCCAAGTCTGCTGTTTCTTAAAAATAAACAGCCCCAAATAATCCTTATGCCAAAGAGGCATATTTTGAGGTGGCAAATTCTACTCCCCTTCAATCTCAAATTCTTGTATGCACACAATTTACAAGGGAAAATGGTGTTAGCAACTAAGAAAGTAGGCATAAATTTGTAAGCAGATCAACTTATTTTTTCAAATATAAATTGATGTGGGAAACAAAGGCAGAAAAAAAATTATTAAATTTCCTTACTACCTACAGCCCATTGATAAGCCCTTGAAACTGGCAGACGGACATTCCTCTAGGAACTCAGCTGCCTTGATGTTAATACTTTGCAAAGGGCAAAAGGCAATCTTAGCCTGACCCACAGAATCCTTTAAGTCTACTTTAACATATAGAAATTCCTTTGGAAACTTCCTTTATCTCTACCCCCACTACCCCAGATTACATGTTGGCAATCACCCTCCAAGCATATGACCCACGGATATACATCTGAAGAGTCTCAGGACTGAGTTTTTACTAAACAGTAATCAATGACCTTTCCTTTTATATATATATTATATATTTAATATATATATATATATATATATATACAAAGCCTTCATTTATTTGATAGAGAGAGAGACAGCGAGAGAGGAAACACAAGCAGGGGGAGTGGGAGAGGGAGAAGCAGGCTTCCCACTGAGCAGGGAGCCCGATGCAGGGCTCGATCCCAGGACACCAGGATCATGATCTGAGCCAAAGGCAGACGCTTAAACGACTGAGCCACCCAGGTGCCCCATCAATGACCTTTCCTAACGATAGCTAGCCCCCTCAGGATCCTGGAAACCTTGTTTCCAAAATACCCGGGTGGCTTACAGTAGACTTAACTTCCTCCCAACTTGAAAGTATATAATGCACCACTCCTCCTGACCCCAGTGCAGCTCTTTCTGCCCACGGTCTTGTCCCTGTGCTTTAATAAAACCACCTTTTTGCACTGAAGATGCCTCAAGAGTACTTTTTTGGCCCCTGGCTTTTTTTTTTGATAAATTTATCCTTTGAAGAGAGGGAATATTTCTAGCCATGTTTGCATTCAGGCAATTGATTAAGTTAATTCATGGATCATATATTTCTCAGATTTTAGTTAATGGCCACAGCCGTGTGTGGGTTTTGAACATAAAGGGATCAGATAATTTGTTATGGTATTTTAAAAATTGTATTTCATTACTGATAAATACATTTGGGTTACAATCTAATCTTCACAATCATTTAAAGATCCTTGACCAAAGAAATTTTACGAATAGTTTCCCAAGCTGTGAATCTTGCCTGTGCGATTCACAGTCTAAAGACATTGGAATGATGTATTAATGCTGACAGAAAGATAATTGCTTTCACTCATAATTAAATTAACATTTTCTGATAATACATTAAATATTACTTCTCTGTTCAGGCATTGAAGACTTTGTTCCACACCATAGACCATTTCATTTCAAGTGAAATCCGAAATGGAAAAGATTAGGTTACATAGCCTATTTGCTAAAATTTGCTACTAATAGTATTATTTCAAAGAGCCCTCCCCAGTACTTTGCTCGCTATTTTCCCCAACTTCCAAAATTTTTATGTAGTTTTCTCTTCTCCTTTATATCAACTTAAAGAAAAAAAATTCCTTCTTAAAACAAAATCCCTTTTTGATAGTTTTAGTGTAGCTTGGGGAAGGAACAAAATTGGATGTGTTTTTCATCTGTCATTTTAACTTGGAAGGTACCACTATATATTTAAGGTGTCTGGCCCAGAATTGGTAGACAATAAATGGTAGCTGTTGTTATTGTGGGAGGTGGTGGTGGTGGAGCACTAGGAATCAACAAATATATTTATTACCTTTATTCCTATGTATGAAATTGGGCTTTTGATAAATTTGGATGAGCCTATTCTACCTGGTACATATAAAATGCACATGTTTCTTATGCTTTAATGGATTTTTGGATTCTTTGTTTCCTCTTAGTTTTGTAAGAAGTATTCAATTTGAATTTATTTTGTGAGAATCACAAGGAAACAAGATCTCCTTAAGCATGTTGGTATTTTTGGTGGGGGTCTTTGTGTAGGCATGGCTGTGCATGTGTGTATATGTGTGTGTACATGTGTGTGCAGGGAACAGAATGGGATTTAAAGAGGATGTGGTGGGGCACCTGGCTGGCTTATTCAGTAGAACATGCAGCTCTTGATCTCGGAGTTGTGAGTTTGAGCCCCATGTTGGGCATAGAGATTACTGGGGAAAAAAAAGAAGATGTGGCATTTGAGCTCTATCTTTCTGTTTCCATGTACTTGTATGTCCAGTTTGTTACATCTTGAACTTTTCTTAACTTTCCAGTTAAACTCTGCTTACCCTTCAAAACTTCTGGACCTCTGATTTCTCCCATTAGCTACCCCTATCTAATCAGGTCAGAACTTTATGACTTTGGACCAAAAGCCTTTGTAAAATTTCTAGGGCAAAGTAAAAGTACATTATGTTCTTTAGAAAAGGTTATAAGATTTCAGACAGAACAGAATGGAAGTCACTGAGTTTATGACCACACATTATAGAGTTGGTTTTATGATAGGAATTACCAGACCAATTCATCACTGCATCCAATTGGTTCCAGTGTCCAAAATCACTTTGATTTTTGAAGTTGACTGAGTAATGGTAGGAAGTGTGGATGATGTATGTATGTCTGTGTTGGATAATAAGTGAAGCAAAGATCCCTGCTTGGGCCTAAAATGTGACCAGTCCTGCAATTCACATATACTTGGGCAGAGATATTAACGGGGCATCGAGGGTCTGTAGGCAGGAGGGTGTGGGGAGGACTAAGAACAAGAGAGCTCAGGGATGACTATGGTAAAAGACTTTGGGGAGGAAAGCCTGGTGTCTGTCTTGGAGATGCTCTCTAAAATGGCCCCATGGGCTCATGGTTGAGGTTTGTGGCCAGAGGGGCTGAAGGCAGTAGATTCCAGAGGGACTTTTCTGCAGAGATTATATGTGTAACTCGGGAACACGAAAAATACCATGTAGTTGCCCATGTGACGAAGTATGACCAAAGTGTGGAAAGGGTCGTTCTTTTCCCACCCTAGGGAGCTCAGGGTGACCTCAGTGTGACAGGAACCCTGGGGGAAGAGATGGTGACCCTCAATGGGGGAAGTGAGCAGGGGGCAGAGCCAGCTTAAGTGGTAGGGACCTGACTGACTTGTTTGCAGCATACATGAGACACATTCAGGGATTCCTGAAAATAACTTAGAGGGGTCTGGAACATAAGGATAGGAGAGAGTGAGATGTGGCTCACATTCTACAGAGTACCCACTAGCTAGCTCAGCCCAGAAAATGGGTGATATAGTAACTTATGTTTTACATATTAGTTCTTGAATGAGTTCTATTGCATGAATTCATTGGAGTTAGGTAACTCCAGTATATGTTTGCCACCGTTCTAAATTCATAGGACAGGCTACCACATGGGCAACCAAGAAAAAGATTGAGACAAAGATTCTATGCAAATAGTTCATTGGCGAGTTAGTCCCAAGAAACACTGGTAGGGAGTGGGGAAATGAGACAGAGAAAAGAAAGCAGCTAATAAAGGGTAGGTTATTAAGCCAGTTGCTACTGTGGGCAACTGGGGACAATCTCACCCAGGAAACCCTGGGAAACAACATAGAACACACATCTCAGAGTCGACTCTCCTGAGAGGCAAGGGAGCTCTAATCCACCCACTCTAGTCAAGTCATTGGTAGAGGGTTTTTCACGGGGGATGTTAATCCCTCGGTACTTCTACCAAAGAAAGCTGCTCTGGCAGCCAGAACACAGGCAGAGAATGGCAGATGCTGGTAGTTGGAAGTCATATTTGTATGCATGGAAATGGGAAGTGTGGGGGATGTGGGTGGTGTGCAGACAGAATCTGCTACTACTATGGTATGGAAGGTCTTCTAGCTTGTTAGTTGTGCTATTTGACATCGTTCAAATTGTGTTGTGGATTTCCCTGCCGACCCACACCCGAAAAATTCTACCATCTCCTCTTTTCCTACTTCCATTCTGCATGCCTCTTCCTCTTTGTCTTTCCACTTCACTCCGTTAGTCACTAGTTGGCCTTGGTTTTGGCATTAGAGACCTGTAGAAAGTTACTTCCTTTTTTGAGTCTCACTTTTCCTAATGTTTAAGGTACGAATAATAATCTTTTTAGAACTATTGTGTGTATTGAGGAATGATTTAACATATAAAAAAGCACATGTCATAATCTGATTGAGAAGGGCAAATTCTGTTTCTGTGGCCATACCTGGTTTTCCCTTGGCAAAATCAGAATTTGGGGACCTTATCTTTCTGGTACCTTCAAAAGCAGACATATATAGATAATGGCTGGGTTTGTCTTCTAAAAGAAAACTATATATTTTGTTATTTTTCTAATATTTTATCTGAGTTAATTTGATTGCATTTAAAATTTTGATGTTTAGTGAAATAATGCAAAGCATACTTCACTAGTATCCAAGCATATTGCATTTGGCAATAATATCTAAACATATTACATATTATTATTACACATTACATATTAATAATACTATCTAAGCATATTACATATTATTTTGCTGTATTCATCATTTAGCTTATCCCACAAATAGTTGGGGGAGGAAACGGGGACTCAGCTTTATGAAGCCACAGCCATGGCTCTGCCCTGAACTTAAGCCAATCTCAGAGCAATTTATTTACTCAGGAGACTGTGGTCTTTTATATTCCTGGCATTTTGTGTCTTGTGGTATCTATGTTAGCTGTTGATTTGATGGATTACTGCTTTTTGCTCTGAATTATTTAAGATGGAAGGAGAGAAAGGGAAAAGGAAGGAAAGAGCGGGGAGTGGGGAGGAGGAAGGAAGGCTGCTATTGTTGGCTTCTGAGTAAGTGGTAATTATTATAAAGATACTTTCCTATATATATTCATGCTGTACATGATTACAGAGTCCTTTTACAAACATTAAAAAAATTAATCCTCATAGCTATTCCAAAGAATGAGCAGGAAAAGTAAGGCTCTATCAGTAACAGGTTTGCATTAATCCTTTGGAGGAGGAAATTGTGAGGAAAAGGAGACTTAGAGAAAAATAGGATGCAAGTATCAAGGCAATGAAATCACACCTTTGGTTTGCTTAGAGAAGAAAGAATGTGCCTACTGGGGTTTATGTGAAGGTCTTCATTGTTTTATATGCTGGTGCAGGGAAGGATGGCAGTACTGAAATTTGAACCAGTTGTGGCCCTGGCAGTTCTGAGATGAGCGATTTTGAGAAAGGCGTTTGATCACCATGAGCCCTGATTTCCTTATCTGCAAAGTGGAGATAAAAATAGTCGTACGATATACCACCACATGGGGTATTTGTAAGAATTTAACAAAATGCGTGTAAAAGCACTATGCAAGTTGTAAAGAACTGTATGCGTTACTACATGCTGATACTGCCCTGATAATGAAGATAGGATCCTGTACAATCAGGAGAGTATAAAACATAAAACCAAGAGTTGACTTCTTTTTTTTTTTTTTAAAGATTTATTTATTTATTTATTTATTCGACAGGATAGAGACAGCCAGCTAGAGAGGGAACACAAGCAGGGGGAGTGGGGGAGGAAGAAGCAGGCTCATAGTGGAGGAGCCTGACATGGGGCTCGATCCCATAACGCCGGGATCACGCCCTGAGCCGAAGGCAGACGCTTAACTGCTGAGCCACCCAGGCACCCCCAAGAGTTGACTTCTTAAAAGCATTATTAGAGATCCAAAGTTTACTTATTTGGAGGTTTAAGATTTGTCTGATAGACAGTTGTTTGATTGTTTTTAGAGGTAAGATGATAATACTGGTTTCTTTGCTCCATGCCTTTATTGAAAGTGGAGAGGTAATATTAGAATAGCATTTTGGAGGCACATTTATCCAGATGTTTTGGGTAGAGTAATGCTTATGCAATATAGAATTGTTAAGGATTTGCCAGGTAATGGCAGGAACCTCTACTGTGTCGTGTTGTTGGATTTTGAAAGATCTAAGCTTAAGTCCGTATTCAGCTACATAGTAGTTGTGTGATCCAGGACAAGCTATTTATTCTGTTTTTCTCATTTATAAGACAAGACTACGAGTTCTCCTAGGGATCATTGTGAGGATCAAATGAGACACTGAGTGAGAAAATTCTCTGAAAACTATAAACAACTCCATAAATATAAGGTGATATAATTATTATCATTACTTATGTTCAAAGAAATGAAACCAGCAAGCAAATATTTAATAATACAAGTTAAAGAGAATCAAGCCAGAAATTAATGAGGTATAGTCAATGTGGAGACACAGATTGCTTTCTGATGATTTCTTTCCATATGGTTTTGGTATGGGATGCTTACTGGTGATAAATGGGAAACGATGCAAATATGATACATGTGCACAGTTCATTTCAAGATTCATAACTTGCCTTGCTGGCAAGCTATGAACTTCTAAGAGCTTAATTTGAATCTGTTCAGTCTATTGCCTATTTGAGATTTAGTGGATTGTTAATAAGTTTGATTCAGTCTGCAGTAACTCTATAAGAAAGCTATGAGGATAGCTGAGCTCCAGGTGTCGGAGGGTAGCGTAGAAGTTATAACTGCAGAAAGGGCAGGGCTGGGTGGCTATCCAGGCCAGGTCTCATAGGATACCCTTAATGAGGTGAATTTGCCACAACCCATGTTCTGGATGTCTGCATGCATTGTAGCATATGAAGTCCCAAGTTTGTCAACTCTTGGAATAGATCTTTCTTTTTGAAGTAGACTCACTTTATCCCTACTCATCACCTGAAATCTAAGTCCTAAATACCAGTTAATTTTCAATGAGAAATATAGTTACCAAGAAGCTCCAAGTTTTTTGGTTAACATGTTGAGAAGCCAAATTACAGTCAGAAAATTTCTTGGTGAACTTAGTATCTAAACAGGTATCACTGATCATCTGATTCGAATGTGAAAGCATTTATCAGTCAAGTTTCCTGGGTGGAGGCAACAAAATTCTCTGTTGACTCACCTACACGGAAAAGGAATTCATTGGAAGTTCTTGAGTAGCTCACAGAAATGATGGGCAGACTGAAGAACCAGGCTCAGAAAACAGTGGGAACCAAGAGAGGCTATGAATGGAGAACAGGACCGGGCATGCCCTGTTCTGTTTAGTGTACCACTGTTGTCCCAACGCCAAGCAGGTGATGTTGCTGCTACGTATGGATTCCCAATGCTGATACTACTGCAGGTCTTTTGAAAATGTTCGTACGACCATGTATAGCTTCTCAACTGTCCCTGCATCTTTGTTTCTCCCCTTCAAGATTCAAAGGCCCAGGTAGGAGCCTCTGGTTGCTGAATTTAGGACATGTGCATCTACACAACTAGCAGGGTGCTAGGAGAGGAAATACATGGTCCCAGACTGTGCTTCTCAAAGCGTAGTCTGCAGACTGGTGCCAGGCTATGGACTAATTGTTTTTATTTTGTGATGAGGCAAAGAACTTGTGCTAGAATGTAAACCAATTTAGTGCTTTCTCTATTGAGAAAATTTGACTATGGGAAAAGTATCAGCTTAATTAAACAATGTACTACCAAACAGAGCAACGCTTCCCTAGACTTGATGTTGGGAGACTAGGGCCTGTCATCAGAGGGCTACCCACAAAAGGAAGGGTGTTTGCAAGCTGAGTAGTCAAAAAACAACAAATGTTCACTATAAATGAGATCAGGACTCATTAGGACTACTCCACCACAGAGACATACCTACCATTGGGAATGTGTGATTTATGTGGATCTGGACATACTCTCACTTGGCTGGTGCTTGGTTGGGCTTGATGACATTGATTCTGTTGCTGCTACTTTTTTCCTACAGGGTGGGTATCTAGCCTACCCTCTTACAAAATTTTTTTTTTTAGATTTTATTTATTTATTTGTCAGAGAAAGGGCGTGAGCACAAGTAGGTGGAGTGGCAGGCAGAGAGAGAAGCAGGCTCCCTGCTGAGCAAGGAGCCCAATGTGGGACTCAATCCCAGGACCCTGAGATCATGACCTGAGCAGAAGGCAGATGCTTAACCAACTGAGCCACCCAGGTGTCCCTTGGGAATGTTATAGATCCATTTTGTGGGTTTTTGTTTTTTTTTAATAGTAATTTTTTATTATGTTATGTTAGTCACCATACAGTATATCCCTAGTTTTTAATGTAATGTTCCATGATTCATTATTTGTGTATAACACCCAGTGCACCATGCAATATGTGCCCTCCTTAATACCCATCGCCGGCCTATCCCAATCCCCCACCCCCCTCCCCTCTGAAGCCCTCAGTTCGTTTCCCAGAGTCCACAGTCTCTCATGGTTCATTCCCCCTTCTGTTTACCCCCCCTTCATTCTTCCCTTCCTTCTCCTACTGATCTTCCTATTTCTTATATTCCATAAATAAGTGAAACCATATGATAATTGTCTTTCGCTACTTCACTTATTTCACTTAGCATAATCTCCTCCAGTCCCGTCCATGTTGCTGCAAATGTTGTGTAATCGTTCTTTCTGATGGCTGAGTAATATTCCATTGTATATATGGACCACATCTTCTTAATCCAGTCATCTGTTGAAGGGCATCTTGGCTCCTTCCACAATTTAGCTATTGTGGACAATGCTGCTATGATCATTGGGGTGCATATGGCCCTTCTCTTCACTACGTCTGTATCTTTGGGGTAAATACCTAGTAGTGCAATGGCTGGATCATAGGGTAGCTCAATTTTTAACTTTTTAAGGGACCTCCATACTGTTTTCCAAAGTGGCTGTACCCACTTGCATTCCCACCAACAGTGTAAGAGGGATCCCCTTTCTCCACATCCTCTCCAACATTTGTTGTTTCCTGCCTTGTCAGTTTTTGCCATTTTAACTGGCATAAGGTGGTATCTCAATGTGGTTTTAATTTGAATTTCCCTGACGGCTAATGATTTTGAACATTTTTTCATGTGTCTGTTAGCCATTTGTATGTCTTCATTGGAAAGGTGTCTGTTCATATCTTCTGCCCATTTTATGATTTGTTTATTTGTTTCTTGCGTATTGAGTTTGAGAAGTTCTTTGTAGATCTTGGATACCAGTCTTTTATCTGTAGTGTCATTTGCAAATATATTCTTCCATTCCGTGGGCTGCCTCTTAGTTTTTCTGACTGTTTCCTTGGCTGTGCAGAAGCTTTTTATCTTGATGGAGTCCCACAAGTTCATTTTTTCTTTTGTTTCTCTTACCTTTGGAGATGTGTCATGAAAAAAGTTGCTGTGGCCGATGTCAAAGAGGTTGCAGCCTATGTTCTCCTCTAGGATTTTGATGGATTCCTGTCTCACATCGAGGTCTTTCATCCATTTGGAGTTTATCTTTGTGTATGGTGTGAGAGAGTGGTCAAGTTTCATTCTTTTGCATATAGCTGTCCAATTTTCCCAGCACCATTTATTGAAGAGACTGTCTTTTTTCCACCGGATGTTTTTTCCTGCTTTGTCAAAGATTAGTTGCCCAAACAGCCGAGGGTCCATTTCTGGGTTCTCTGTTCTGTTCCATTGGTCTATGTGTCTGTTTTTGTGCCAGTACCATGCTGTCTTTGTGATCACAGCTTTGTAGTATAGCTTGAAATCTGGCAACGTGATGCCCCCAGCTTTGTTTTTCCTTTTCAACAATTCCTTGGCGATTCGGGGCCTTTTCTGGTTCCACACAAATTTAAGGGCTGTTTGTTACAGTTCTTTGAAAAGTATCATTGGTATTTTGATCGGGATGGCGTTGAAAGTGTAGATTGCTCTGGGTAGCATGGACATTTTAACGATGTTAATTCTTCTGATCCATGAGCATGGAATATTTTTCCATGTTTTTGTGTCTTCTTCAATGTCTTTTAAGAGATATTTGTAGTTTCTAGAATATAGGTCCTTTACGTCTCTGGTTAAGTTAATTCCGAGATAATGTATGATTTTTGATGCTATTGTAAATGGAATGGATTCCCTAATTTCTCTTTCTTCAGTCTCATTGTTCGTGTATAGAAATGCAACTGATTTCTGAGCATTGATTTTGTATCCCGCCACATTACTGAATTGCTCTGTAAGTTCTAGTAGTTTGGGGGTGGAGTCTTTTGGGTTTTCCATGTAGAGTATCATGTCATCTGCGAAGAGAGACAGTTTGACTTCTTCTTTGCCGATTTGGATACCTTTTATCCCTTTTTGTTGTCTGATTGCTGTTGCAAGGACTTCTAGTACTATGTTGAATAATAGTGGTAAGAGTGGGCATCCTTGTCGTGTTCCTGATCTTAAGGGAAAGGCTTTCTGCTTTTCCCCATTGAGAATGATATTTGCTGTAGTCTTTTCATAGATGGTTTTTATGAAATTGAGGAATGTACCCTCTATCCCTACACTCCGAAGGGTTTTAATCAGGAAAGGATGCTGTATTTTGTCAAATGCTTTTTCTGCATCAATTGAGAGGATCATATGGTTCTTGACTCTTTTCTTGTTGATATGATCTATCACACTGATTGATTTGCGAATGTTGAACCACCCTTGCATCTCAGGGGTGAATCCCACTTGGTCTTGGTGGATAATCCTTTTAATGTACTGTTGGATCCTATTAGCTAGGATCTTGTTGAGAATGTTGGCAACAATATTCATCAGGGATATCGGTCTGTAATTCTCCTTTTTGGTGGGGTCTTTGCCTAGTTTGGGGATCAAGGTAATACTGGCCTCATAGAATGAGTTTGGTAGTTTTCCTTCTGTTTCTATTTTTTGAAACAGCTTCAGGAAAATAGGTATGATTTCTTCTTTGAATGTTTGGTAGAATTCCCTGGGGAATCCATCAGGCCCTGGACTCTTGTTTTTGGGGAGGTTTTTGATCACCGCTTCAATCTCTTCATAATTAATCGGTCTGTTTAAATAAAAAATTTCTTCCTGTTTCAGTCTTGGTAGTTTATAGGTTTCCAGGAAGGCATCCATTTCTTCCAGGTTGTTTAATTTATTGGCATAAAGCTGTTGCTAAAAGTTGCTAATGATCCTTCCTATTTCATTGGTGTTGGTTGTGATCTCTCCCCTTTCATTCATAATTTTATTAATTTGGGTCCTTTCTCTGTTCTTTTGAATAAGTCTGGCCAGTGGCTTATCGATCTTATTTATTCTTTCAAACAACCAGCTTTTAGTTTTATTGATTTGCTCTACTGTGCTCCTGGTTTCTAATTCATTGATCTCTGCTCTCGATCAGCTGCCTTCTCGTGCGTGGGTTAGGCCTGTTCTTCTGTTCCAGCTCCAGCTTCTTGCGGTGAGAATATAAAAACTGCATTTTAGATTTTTCTATTCTTTTGAGTGAGGCTTGGATGGCTATGTATTTTCCCCTTAGGATGGTCTTTGCAGTGCCATAGGTTTTGGACCGATGTGTTTTCATTCTCACTGGTTTCCAGAAATTGCTTAATCTCATTTTTAATTCTCTGGTTTACCCAATCATTCTTAAGCAGGATGGTTCTTAGTTTCCAAGTGTTTGAGTATCTTCCAAATTTTTCTTTGTGATTGAGCTCCAGTTTCAAAGCATTGTGGTCTGAGAATATGCAGGGAATAATCTCAGTCTTTTGGTATTGGTTGAGACCTGTTTTGTGACCCAGTATATGGTCTATTCTGGAGAAAGTTCCATGTGCATTCAAAAAGAATGAGTATTCTGCTGTTTTGGGGTGTAGTGTTCTGTATATATCTATGAGGTCCATCTGGTCCAGTATATCATTCAAAGCTCTTGTTTCTTTGTTGATTTTCTGCTTAGGTGATCTGTTGCTGAGAGTAGAGTGTTGAGGTCCCCTACTATTAATGTATTATTATCTATATGTCTCTATTCTGGTTAAGAGTTGGCTTGGTATCTAGCTGCTCCACTGTTGGGGGCATAGATATTTATAATTGTCATATCCACTTGTTGGATACATCCTTTAAGAATAATATAGTGTCCTTCTGTATCTCTAACTACAGTCTTTAGTTTAAAATCTAATCTGTCTGATATGAGAATTGCTACCCCAGCTTTCTTTTGAGATCCATTGGCATGAAAAATGGTTCTCCATCCCTTCACTTTCAATCTGGAGGTATCTTTAGGTTCACAATGAGTCTCTTGTAGACAGCAAATGGATGGGTCATGTCTTTTTATCCAGTCTGCAACCCTGTGGCACTTTATGGGAGCATTTAGGCCATTCATATTGAGAGTGATTATTGAGAGATATGATTTTAATGATGTCATGTTGCATGTGAAGTCTTTGTTTCTATAGATTGTAACTTTCTGTTCTGTATCACTCTTGGGGCCTTTTTAAAACTTTTATAGGACCCCCCCCTTAATACCTCATGTGGGGCTGGTTTGTTGGTTACGAATCCTTCAGTTTTTGCTGATCCTGGAAGGTCCTTATCTCTCCATCAATTCTGAATGATAGCCTTGCTGGATAAAGGATCCTTGGCTGCATGTTCTTCTCAGATAGAGCTTTGAAAATACCCTGCCAACCCTTCCTGGCCTGCCAGGTCTCTGTAGACAGGTCTGATGTAATTTTGATATTTTTCCCTCTGTATGTAAGGATTTTCTTCCCCCTGGCTGCTTTCAATACTGTATCCTTGGATCTAATATTTGTGAATTGCACTATGACATGATGTGGTGTAGGTCTGTTGTCATTGACCTTGGGAGGGGTCCTCTCTGCCTCTTGGACACGAATGCTTGTTTCCTTTGCCAGATTAGGGAAGTTCTCAGCTACAATTTGTTCAAATATCTCTTTTAGACCTCTCTCTTTCTCCACCCCCTTGGGGATGCCAATGATTCTGACATTGGAATGTTTCACTGAATCAGTAATCTTCCATAATCTACATTCTTGAGATTGGATTTTTTTGAGCCAAGTTTCTGTTTTAACTTTTTCTTCTACCATCCCATCCTCCAATTCACGAATTCGTTCTTCTGCCTCATTTACCCTGGCTGTCAGAGTGTCTAGTTTAGACTGTAATTGATTCATAGCATTTTTAATTTCTTTTTTTTTTTTTAAGATTTTATTTATTTATTTGACAGATAGAGACAGCCAGCGAGAGAGGGAACACAAGCAGGGGGAGTGGGAGAGGAAGAAGCAGGCTCATAGCGGAGGAGCCTGATGTGGGGCTCGATCCCATAACACCGGGATCACGCCCTGAGCTGAAGGCAGACGCTTAACCACTGTGCCACCCAGGAGCCCCGCATTTTTAATTTCTGCCAGATTCACTCTCATTTCCGCCCTTAGAGATTCTATATTCTCGTTTATATTTTCGTTAATATTTATTTCAAGCCTACACATCATCTTGACCATTGTTACTCTGAACTCCATTTCTAACAATTTGGTTATATCCATATCCATCACTTCTGTGGCAGAGGCCACAGACTCATTATCTTTTCTTTGTTGGGGGGGATTTCTCCTCCTCGTCATTCTGATGAGGAGAAGTTGCGGGGATGCCAGAGCCCAAATTATTGACCAGGACCCAGGCAGTGTGTACTTGTTTTATAGGGACCTTAGGGATGTGGGCTTCTTGATTTTTCAGCCCGTCTTCTGGGGGAGGGGCCTGCCATGCTGATATTCAGGCAACCCTGTTTGGGTAGAGTCGCCCCGTCCCCTGAGAGGGGGGATGGGGATGGGCAAACTGTGAGCTGGTATTTCCGGGCTTTTGTTCTCTGGCGGCTTTCCCTGGCGGTTTTCTGTGACTCTTCTGAGAGTCAGAGCAGCAGTAGCCGTATCCTAGCCTCTGTCTCAGAACAGAGGGATCGCAGTCCACTCTCCACTGAGCTCTCTTGGCCACTTTAACTCTGTTTCTGTCGGTGCTGCTAAAAACCCTGCAGTGCGCCCCACAGTCGCTCTCCAGCCCTCACTTCCAGGGCCGGCACGTCTCTGTCCTTTGACCTTTTATGGTCTAAAAGCAGTTCTCTGCTACTAAGATGAACTATAATGTTTTGCTATTATGGATTAGTCTGAGCTGCTTACCATGTACCCCACCTAATGAAAGATTATTTCTGTATCTTTTCAAATGTTATGTGGTGGGTAGGTTAAAAGAATTGAAAACTTCTGGTATGATTACTTGGAATAGAACGGTTAATATTCTGTATCCGTTAATGGACTCATGCCATTATTTTTCATTTTTCCTATGAGGAAAAGAACTGGAGATCTGTTAACTTTAGTCATGTTAGTGCAGCCTCCTTCCAAAGAGATTTGCATTGGTGAAGGAAACATTTTTTTTCCTGAGGTTATCTGAAGACAAATGTGTTTTAGGCATTCATTGTTTCAATTAAAAAGTGATCTTTTTTAGCTTTTTTTTTTTTTTTTAAGATTTTTTTATTTATTTATTCGACAGAGATAGAGACAGCCAGCGAGAGAGGGTACACAAGCAGGGGGAGTGGGAGAGGAAGAAGCAGGCTCATAGCGGAAGAGCCTGATGTGGGGCTCGATCCCATAATGCCAGGATCACGCCCTGAGACGAAGGCAGACGCTTAACCGCTGTGCCACCCAGGCGCCCCTTTTTTAGCTTTTACATCCCATTACTCCAGATTCGATGGACTTGATTTCACCAAGTTGATCTGTTTTCGTGTTATGAAAATAAAAGTGTAGTAAATGGCTAGAGGTGAAAGGGAAGCAAAGGAGAGTGGGAGTGGAGGAGGAAAGAAATAGTGCATGAGAGGAGGAGAGCAGAGCAGATACCATCATCACATCTGAAGATGGAAAGGGGGCAGCAGGTAGGTCTCCATCTTCACAAGGTGCAAAAGTTCTCTGAGGTTTCACATTTATGGGACAAAGATCAGTGTATCAGCAAACATTTCAGTGAATATTGTACATAGAGCAACATGGGGGGGGAAGATTGGAGATATTAAAATATAAACACATGCAAAATTATAACAGCATAATCTATATGGTAAATGCTCAAGGCTGAGTAGAAATAAATAGTGTTGAGAACTCTGAGAGGTTAATAAAGTTACCTTGGAGGAGTTAGACCTTAGTTAGACATTGAAGGATGGGATGATAATGTTAAGAACTTCTGGCTCTGAGATTTTACCCTTCTTGCAAGCTAACAAGTAGGCTTGCCACAGTTTCATGGAGGCTGCCAGAAGACATTGGATCAGAGACAGAGGACTTTGTTGCTCACAGCACAGCACGCAGAATGAGCCAGAAATTTTTTTTCTTATTTTAAAAGAGAAATTTACAGAAGAAATAACAGGGGAAAATAAAGAGAACAGGAAATACAACTTGTTCCTGACACAGTAGAAAGTACGAATACATACTGGGTTTTGACAGAGCAGATGTGGCCCAGACAGTAGGGCTGGCTAAACACAATTATCTCTAAGATGAGGGCTGGCTTCCGGCTCATTGCTTATTTCTCTTTCATGGCTCACTCCTGCTAGCCTTGGTCTCTGATTTCTGTAGAGAGCCCTAGTTCTGCTTCTAAATGAAACACAGTGAATGAGGGGTTATTATCTAAGGGTATTTTCTCTTTCAGGGTCCCATTGTCCAATACTGTAGCTAGGAGCTCCGTGTGCCTATTGAGCACTTGAACTGTGGCTAATCTGGATTGAAATGTGCTGTAAGTGCAAAATACACACTAGATTTCAAAGATTTAGTTAACAGAAGGAAACTATTTAATTAATAATTTTTATATTGATTATATGTGGAAATAATATTTTGGATGTATTATTTAAATAAATTACAGTATTGAAATTAATTTTACCTTTACCTATTTTTACTTTTAAAAATATGTGGGTACAAGAATTTTTTTTTAATTTGAAAATACAAGGAGTTTTAAATTATATATGTGGCTAGCATTTGTGGCATATGTTATATTTCTATTGGGCAGTGCTGCTCAGGTATATTTGAGAAAGAGAGGAGGCTCCCTTGCTTCCTCCTTGCTATCCTGCAAGGGTTGTGTGACTTCGTGTGCCATCATGGACCGGAACTGGGCATGGCCTGGCTGCTGATATACATTAAACTGCAGTTGTCCTTGATGTGCTCCCGCTGCTGCCTCAAACCAGAGTGTTCTTAGAGGGGAGGGAGGGGGATATGGTCAGGACTTGCCTTTCCTTGTGACCCTGTCCCTCACTTCCCTTCACAGCACTCCCTCAAAGATTTGTAGGCAAATCAGGCTTTCCTAAAGGGTGAAAGAACACTAAAGGAAATTGCAACCTATGAAGGAAGGATTTTTAAACCATGAATTGATTATGCCTTATCTCACATGGTCTATGGAAAATGTAGTCAAGGATTTAAGTGTTTCACAAAGGATCACCTCGAGGATGCAATGTAGCACATAGTTCTTAACCTTGCTCTCCTGACCTTAAGTCTTACTTATCAGGAAGACTACCTTGTTCTAATATCTGTCATGACAATCTGCAGCTCAACTTTTATGAAACTCGACCATCTCCTCAGGGGTTGGTCTTATCTAAGGCTATCCCCCACCAACCCTGTTCTCACCCTCTTTGCATTATGGCTCTCTGAAAATCTCCAAAACAACCTGTTGATAAGACAAAACTAAGTTTATTCTTACTGTGGTAGTGGGGAGCATACCTTGACAGAGTCTTGGTAGCTTCTTTAGGGGGAAGGGCTAAACCGGGATATTTAGGAGGTTTTTAGAGGCCAATTTAAAATGGACCTTTCAGGGGCACCTGAGTGGCTCAGTCAGTTAAGCGTCTGCCTTTGGCTCAGGTCGTGATCCTGGGGTCCTGGGATCAAGCCCTGTATGGGACTCCCTGCTCAGTGGGGAGCATGCTTCTCCCTCTTCCCCTGCCATTCCCCCTGCTTGTGCTCTCTGTCTCTCCCATGCTCACTCTCTCTCTCTGTCTGTCAAATGAATAAATAAAAGTCTTTTAAGAAAATGGGCCTTTCATGCAAAGGCTTGATTAACATTGAGTAAAGATCAAGATATGATAAGTTAGAATTGGTGGACACAACAAGGGGTGGATTTTGAGGTGAATGTTTTAAAGAGTCATGGGGAGTAAAGTTGTCAAAGGTGTCTATCGAAGAGTTGAATAGTTTTATTTTTATTTAAATGATTTTCTTGGTAAAGTTTTCTGGAATAAATAATAAAGTTATCTGTGACTTTAATCCTCTTAAACAAGGTTATTTTGGAAGAGTAAAGTCATGTTGATGAAGGTGATGTGGGAAACAAAGGCAGAGGAAAAATTATTAAATTTTTTAAATAATAACAGCCCATTGACAAGTCCTTGAAACAGGCAAAGTGACATTCCTCTAGGGACTCAACTGCCTCGATGTTAATACTTTGCTAAGGGCAAAAGGCAATCCTAGCCTGACCCCTCTTCCCCCCACCAGGATCCTGTAAGTCTACTTTAACATATAAAAATTCTTTTGGAAACTTCCTTTATCTCTAACCCCCCCCCCCCCAAGATATGTGTTGGAAATCATCCCCCAAGCATATGGCCCACTGATATACATCTGAAGGGTCTTATGACTAAGGTTTTATTAGATGGTAATAAATGACCTTTTTGCAACAATAGCTAGCCCCCTCAAGGTTCTGGAAACCTTGCTTCCAAAATTCCTTAGAGACTTAGGTATCCCTAATCCCCTCCCAACTTGAGCGTATAGAATGGGCCACTCCTCACGACCCCAGTGCAGCTCTTTCTGCCCACGGGTCCTGTCCCCATGCTTTAATAAACCACCTTGAGATGTCAAAGACGTCTCAAGAATTCTCTCTTGGTTGTCGGCTCTGGACTCCACCTCACCTCACCTCACCTCACCGATATCCCACAACCTCATCAAAGACAGTGGACTAGTAAAAACGATGTCGGTGAAGCCATCTGAATAGGAAATGTAGACAGTAAGCTGTGTGGGGGTAGGTGGTGTGGTTCTTTACCCTCAGCAGGACATGCCCCCAATCTGAGTTGTTCAGTTTGCAAGACTCCAGAAAGGAAGTCTTGGGTGTTCTACATCTACAGAAGAGTGAGGTACACATTGGCTCACCACATATACATACAGATTTTGCCTGTCTTAGTTGGGTTTCCCCAAGAACAGACCCCAAGGCAAGGATTTGGGTGGAGATGTTTTATTTGGGAGGTGATTCCAGGAAGAGACAGGGAAAGTGAAGCAATCAAGAAGTGTATGAATGAGTGGAATACCACTGTAGGCAACAGAGGTTCAGACCCTCTGGGGACCTTCTGAGAAATTGCGTAACAGCTCCCTGAGGAGTAGGAAGTTAGGGTCTTTATCTATCCACTCCCATCCTAGCACTTCCAGATTGTCTAGGCAAGCACATTCCTTTAGTGGCCATCGAGCACCCTGGTGGAATCCATTAGCCTATAAGGTAATCCTCTGCAGGTGACCTCTGGGAAGATCTGAGGGGTACAGGCAGAGCACCTTCAGTATCTGCTACATTGCCCAACAAGGTGCTAGACCCATAGCAGGTGCTTAATAAATGTTTATTGAGAGAATGAATAAACATACATGATTTAAGAATGAGCCTTAGTTCTCAGACTATAGTCAAAACTTGATGAGGAGAAAGATAAAATTTTCCTTATCTGCCCTGTAATTGTAAGGCTGCTCCTCTTGTAATAGAGTTAGCACTTCAAATGATTATGCATCCATCTCTTTTGCCCTCTTTTCTCCCCTTAGGCCTGCCAAGAATGAGTAAAGTGTGAATCGCTGATCCTCTTAATGACAACTATTTTAGCTTCATGAAGATTGAAAATTAACTTATAAAGGAACAACAAATTTCTTAGATGGGAAATACCACCCCTCTTCCATTCCTGCCAGTGGGGGTTGGGGGTTGGGAGATGAGCTGACATGTGTGTTCTTCAATTACAGAATTGTTTCTTTCGATATCTTTTCTCCCTGATTGTTATGTATTTTTACTGAGACTCTCTGGAAATCATGGGGTTTGGGGAGTAGTCTATGAGTCCTCAAATCACATGAATGGAAGCCAGATCTGCTGTGTGTGAAGGAGTTGGTGAAAGTCAGTGTAAACATCATGAAAAGAGCTGATCCAGGAAGACAGAAGTAAATGTAATGAGGGGGATCCTTTAACAATAGATTAAAACTACAAGTTATGTACTGAAGTAGAAAAAGAATTATTTAACAAAAATTTATTGAGCATTAACTCATATATTATTAGGTATTGTGCTATTATTATATGCCCAGCTATGACACAATAAAACTGCATTACTATGAAACTATGAATTAATAGGTCATTAATTAAGTTATTTACTATCGGTCATCAGAAACCAAGTCTCACTATACTATGTGTGAAGTAGAAGTGTTAAAGATACTTTTCTAAAAAATGTTAAAATCAGGACTTGTAACAAATATAAAATGAACACGTATAAAATATATTATTTATCCCATTAATTACTGGGGGAACCAGTAAGATGTTTCAACCAGTTCCAAGGAGAATTCAAAGAATATACATATAAAGGCAATCAGAAATGCTTCTGTTGTGGAGGGAAATTTTTCCTTTACCTTGTAAGATTCTTCTAGCTGGTCTGAGAATTAAATTGACAAAAGACAGATTAACAGGAGAAAAAACAAATTTAATTCATATGTATAGAAGTCTCATAGATATGGGACCCAAGAAGTGTTATAAAACAAAATTCAACTGTGTAAATTTGAAGATCTAATTAGCTTTATTAAGCAATTCATGAATTGGGCAGCATCCCATCTAGCAAGTAGAGAGATACTCTGAGGAGTTGCATAAAATAGAAAGTTTCTATAGGAAGGAGGGTTGCAAAAGTAAAGAAAGAATTGGGGCGCCTGGGTGGCACAGCGGTTAAGTGTCTGCCTTCGGCTCAGGGCGTGATCCTGGCGTTATGGGATCGAGCCCCACATCAGGCTCCTCTGTTGTGAGCCTGCTTCTTCCTCTCCCACTCCCCCTGCTTGTGTTCCCTCTCTCACTGGCTGTCTCTATCTCTGTCGAATAAATAAATAAAATCTTTAAAAAAAAAAAAAAAAAGTAAAGAAAGAATTGTCTCAGGCCAGGACATCTTCTTTTTGGTGGGAAGGGAACCAGCAGGGATTTATCATGCAGATGATCTTACTAGTGCTCATCAGATTTCACATTGACTGTTAAAAGGTCACATTCCTGGGAAAGGTTGAAACTGTAATGGGCTTGGTTTGCCGTTGTGGAGGGTGAATGACTCCAATTTGGTCTTGTTTTTTCTTTTTAGTAGAAGCGACCAATGCAGGCAGACATTAGACATAAAGATCTGTAAGGACTTGGTAGGAAAAAGCAAGCTTATGCTTGGGAGCTTCAATTAATAAGGAATTCTAATAAGAATTTGGGTTGGGGTAGTAAATCAGTTAAAGTAACAAGGTTTTTTAATATAAGTTTCTTTGGCTTTGAATTCCCCTCTCTGATAAGGATGTCTCTCGGCCTCCTGGTGCAGGAAGGGTGCTTTTCACATGGGACATTATTTCCTGCTTTTGGAGGATCAAGAGGGTCAAAGTGTTCTTGTATGGATTGTTTCTTATATAACTTTAATTCAGAATAATCAGTATGCCACTGTGTCATATCTTGGGGCAGCCTGCCGTAGGCCCTAGCACATCCTAGAATTCAGAAGCAGATGCAAAACTGGTCAATATCTACAGAAAACAATCCATCCCATCCACTAAACTATTAATTTGCATTTTGATAGATATGAATCATTTACATCGTTATCATTTTCCTACAATTCACAGAATTGTAAAATAGCTCAAACACATTGAAAGGCATAAGCTCCCAGGGAATCAGATAACCTGGAAGGGTGCACCAGATGGGACACCCAGAAGATAATTTTGTTTGGTTCATTTCACAGTTTTTCACTAATTTCTCTGACAGAAGTAAAGAAATATTCTCTGAGCAGTCTATTAGGAAGCAGAATGTAGATTGCAGACTGACCAAGTCTTCTGAATCAAACGAAAAATGGTCTCTTGTTGCAACAGTGCTTGCTACCCAGGAGATAAGTGATGAGTCATTTGGGATTGCATCTTTTAAGTACAAGAGTACTGATCTTTATTGGGGAAAGAACAATCGAAGGGAAATTTGATGAAATTTGCCTTGGGGAGAGGAAGAGGATTAATTTAGCTGGCATTTCAATTACAAAATGTTCAGCTGCAGATCAAAACTATTGAGGGAAAAAAAGGAACTTCACAAAACTTTCTTAATTCAGACTCCCTAATTCAGATTTCATAATGAATTTTCACATAAGGTGTCATGATTACTTTTATTTTTTATTTTTTAATAGGTGTATTGAGATATAATTCACATACCATGGAATTCACCTATTTAAAATGTATAATATGTTTTGTTATATTCACAAAATGTGTAACCATGATCATAATCTAATTTTCATTCCCCCTAAAAGAAACTTGGGACCTATTAATAGTTACTCCCCACTCCCACCCTATACTGTCCCCACAAGCCCTAAGAAATCACTAATCTACTTTCTGTCTCTATGGATTTACCTGTTCTGGATATTTCATATCAATGGAATCATATGGTATGTGTTTTGTGACTGAATTCTTTCACTTACCACTTGGCATAATATTGTCAAAGTTTACCCATTAGTACTTTATTGTTTTTATTGCCAAGTAATACTCCATTGTATGGAAGTGATGTTGTGATTTTTAATAGATATATATTTGGTCTTCGCTCCCATTTCTGGCCCAGAGCTCCTAAAAACCTTGGAATTTCCTGGGGCACCTGGTTGGCTCAGTCCGTGGAGCATCCAGCTCTTGGTTTCGGCTCAGGTCATGATCTCATAGAGAGATCAACCCCCGCATCGGCCTCTGGGGAGCCTGCTTGAAGATTCTCTCACTCTGTCCCTCCTCCCACTGGCATGTGCATGAGTGCGTGTGTGCAAGCTCTCTCTCTTTCTCTCTCTCTCTCTCAAATAAATAAATCTTAAAAAAAAAAAACACCTTGGAATTTCCTAAGAGTATGATAAAAGTGGCTGTCCTTTGTTATGTTAATGAGGTGGATTTTGGAAAACACCTAAGGATGGGGGCTGGTTGCCAGGGAAGCCAGCCATGTGGTTGGAGGGTTGGAACTTTCAGTCCCACCTACTGACCTCAGGGGAGAGGAGGGGGCTAGAGGTTGAATCAGTTGCCAATGGCCAGTTCTTTAATCAATCATGCCTATGTAATGAAGCCTCCATAAAAACATGAAAGGATGGGCAGATTCAGAGAGCTTCTGGGTTTGTGAACAAATGGAGGTGCTTGGGAGAGTGGTTAGTTGGGAGAGAGCATGGAAGCTCTGTACCCTTTCCCCACACCTTGCTCTGTGCATCTCTTCCATCTGGCTGTTCTTGAGTTATATCATTTTGTTTTTAAAGATTTTAGTTATTTATTTGAGATAGAAATAGCGAGAAGAGAGAGCACGAGCAAGGGGCAGAGGGAGAGGGAGAAGCATACTCTCCACTGAGCGGGAGACCAACGCGGGGCTAGATCCCAGGACCCACCCGAGATCATGACCTGAGCCGAAGGCAGACACTTAACCAACTGAGCCACCCAGGCCCTCCGAGTTCTATCCTTTTATAATAAATTGGCTATTTAGTAGGAAAAAAAAAAAGAAAAAATGTTTTGCTGTGCTCTGTGAGCTGCTCTAGCGAATTAATTAAACCTCTTTCAGTTAATTTCTGAGGGAGTCATGGGAACCCTTAATTTATAGCCAGTTGGTCAGATGTACCTGGAACAACCTGGACGTGGCATCCCGAGTTGGAGGGGATTGTTAGAGCCTCCAATCTGTAGCCAGTCAGTCAGAAGCATAGATAACACCCTGGGATTGCAAATGCTGTCTGAAATGGGGTGAGGGAGCAGGACTGAACCCTTTTTTTTTTTTTTAAAGATTTTATTTATTTATTTGACACAGAGAGAGACAGCCAGCGAGAGAGGGAACACAAGCAGGGGATGTGGGAGAGGAAGAAGCAGGCTCCCAGTGGAGGAGCCTGATGTGGGGCTCGATCCCAGAACGCTGGGATCATGCCCTGAGCCGAAGGCAGACGCTTAACGAGTGCGCCACCCAGGCACCCCAGGACTGAACCCTTAACCTGTGGAATCTGAAGCTATCTTGGGGTAGATAGTGTTAGAATTGAGTTGAACACCAGCAGGTTGTCAGAATTGCTTACTGTTCTGTGGGAGCCATCCCCCAGCCCCCACAACACACTCATTGGAATTGGGCCCAAGAACACTAAAGAGTGAATGTACCAAATCTTTTTTTTTTTTAATCTTTTTTTTTTTTTGAAGATTTTGTTTATTTATTTGACAGAGAGAGAGACAGCCAGCGAGAGAGGGAACACAAGCAGGGGGAGTGGGAGAGGAAGAAGCAGGCTTCCAGCAGAGGAGCCTGATGCGGGGCTCAATCCCATAATGCCGGGATCATGCCCTGAACCGAAGGCAGATGCTTAACGACTGAGCCACCCAGGTGCCCCTGTTTTTTTTATTTTTAAGAGAGGGAGTGCACAAGTGGGGGAGAGGCAGAGGGAGAGGGAGAAGCAGACCTCCAGCTGAGCAGGGAGCCCGACTCGGGGCATCGATCCCAGGACCCTGAGATCATGACCTGAGCCAAAGGCAGACGCTTAACCAACTGAACCACCCAGGCACTCCCAAGTGTTTTTTGTTGTTGTTATTTTTTTTTAAATATTTATTTATTTATTTGAGAGAGAGAGAGCGGGAGGTGGGATGTGAAGGGGCAGAGGGAGAGGGAGAGAGAGAATCTGAAGCAGACACCCTGGTGAGCATGGAGCCTGACCCTGGGCTTGATTATAGGACCCTGAGATCATGACCTGAGCAGAAATTAAGAGTCAGACACTCAACCAGCTGAGCCACCGAGGTGTCCCTGTGTGCAAGTTCTTTTATTTTTTTTTTAAATTTTATTTATTTATTTGAGAGAATGAGAGAGTGAGCACCAGTGGGGGGAGAGGCAGACAGAGAGGGAGAAGCAGGCTCCCTGCTGAGTAGGGTGCCCGTTGCAGGGGTTGATCACAGGACCCCGGGATCATGACCTGAGCCAAAGGCAGATGCTTAACAGACTGAGTCACCCAGGTGCCCCTGTGTGTAAGTTTTTATGTAGATTTATGTTTTCATTTCTCTTGGGTATATACCAGGAGTCAAATTGCTGGATCATATGGCAACACAATTTTTAGCTTTTTGAAGAATTGCTCAACTGTTTTCCAAAGCAGCTGTATCATTTTACATTCATATCAGCAGTGTATGAGGGTTCCAATTTTCCACATCCTCTACAACACTTGTTATTGTCTATCTTTTTGATTATAGCTATCCTAGTGGGTGTGAACTGGTATCTCATAGTAGTTTTGATTTGCATTTCCTGGATGACTAAAGATCTTCAGCATCTTTTCATGTGCTTATTGGTCATTTGTATATCTTCTTTGGAAAAATGTCTATTCAAATCCTTTGCCCATCTTTTTAGCTAGTAATCTTTTTATTATTGAGTAGTAGGATTTTTTTGCATATTCTGGATACTGGTCAGATATATGATTTGCAAATGTTTTCTCTTATTCTTTGGGTTTATTTTTGCTTTTTTTGATGGTGTACTTTGAAGCACACAATTATTAATCTTGATGATGTCTGATTTATTTATTTTTCTTTTGTCACTTGTGTTTTTGGTGTTATATCTGAGAAATCATTCCTAACCAGAGGGCATGAAAATATATGCCTATGATTTCTTTTAAGTGTTTTATAGTTTTAGCTTTTACATTAGGTCTATGATCCGTTTTAAGTTAATTTTTCTGTATAGTGTGAGGTAGAGGTCCTACTTCACTCTTTTTCATGTTGTCCCATCTCCAGGTGTGGAAAACAACTATCTTTTCTCTACTTGTCATTCTTGTCAAGAATCAATTGACCATAAGTGTAAGGGCTTATTTCTTGACTTGAAATTCTATTCCATTATTATAAATATATATGTAATCCGTATGCCAGTTCTACAGTTCTGTCTTGATTACTGTAACTTTGCAGTAAATTTAGAAATTGGGAAATGTGCGTTTTCCAACTTTGTTCTCCAGATTCTTTTGGCTATTATGTTTTTTGTTTTTTGGTGGTTTTTTTTTTTTTTTTTTTGCATTTCTATATGAATTTTAGGATCATTTGTTAGTTTCTGAGGAAAAAAAGGCAGTTGGGATTTTGATAGGAAGTGCATTAAACTTAGAGATCTAAAGAATAATGAAAAGATTTGCTAAACTGAATTGTTATTTTCTGATACTTGAACTATATCCAGTCTCATGTAAACTGTTACTATGTTTATTTTACTTTATTAAGTAGAGTAGATCTGTTAAGACCTTTGCTGATAGCACATTGGCATTGATTTATTTATAATGCACATTTCACAAACGTGTTAAAATTTCCCTCCCTAGTTAGTTCAATTTACAGTCGAATAGTTTTGTAGACTATGTATGGAAAGGCAAAGGATGGGGATAAGATTTTTTGTAAAAGTAGTGTAACACAACCTGGTAATGAAAGGACTCGTCTTTTGACTGTATATTCATGTTCCAAAGTGTTTTATTTCATGTTCTAATGTGCTTCATCAAGCACAAGATGTTAAATAGATTGGTAGTTTTTATTGAGTTTTCCCCATAACTATGTAAACAGATGTAATGAATTTTACTGCCAAAAATTGTTTTCAGGGAGATTAAATTTCTTTTTTTTATTCAAATGTTATGAGATTGGGAAGTGCTGTTTTAATAAAGAGAGGGGTTTTTTGGTTTCTTTTGAACATAACCTCAAGATCTTATTGTCTTCATAAAACCAAATATGAAGCTTAGAACTGGATCACTTGGCCTTTTCTTTTCTTATCTCCTCCCAATTCAGAATTCTTGCATCTCTTAATAGCCAGCATTTTCTTAGATCTGCAGTTGGGCTCAACACATTCAAGCTTCAGCACAATCCTCTTTGTAGTTTTAGGTCTTTTTTCTGGAAAATCGGCTTAGTCTGCCTATTATAGCCACTCTGCTTCCTGTCATAATGCTGCTTTCCCTGGGCATACAGAGAATCCTTGTCCTTCTTGTGTCACTTTGTGGGGTTGGTGCTCGCCACAGTTCTTATAGAAAGTCCAGCGGGTTTTAGGAACATTTACCATGTTTGCGAGAGCACTATCAGCAGGGAAAAGCAATAATGAATACTTTGAATGAACCCATTATAATCACCCCAAACTCCAGAAAAGCCAATGTATTTGAATGAGAGACAGAGTTACTTTTTTTTTTTTTTAAGATTTTATTTATTTGTCAGAGAGAGAGAGTGTGTACAATCAGGGGGAGCAGCAGGCAGAGGGAGAACCAAGCTCCCTGCTGAGCAAGGAGCCCAACGTGGGACTCGATCCAAGGACTGACCCTGGGATCACGACCTGAGCTGAAGGCAGATGCTTAACCGACTGAGCCACCCAGGCGTCCCCAGAGTTACTTTTAAGAATCTAGAATTATAAATTCAGAGTATGTCTCATGTATATCTGAGATTATGCTTGATTTCATAAAGAAATTGTCACATCAAGTAATTTATTATTTAAGATGCTATAAATTAATGTGGAATATAAAAGCAGTTATTACAGACATAAGTCTTAAAAATATTGACCACAAAGCTGTCACTCATAATCCTACCAAGAAAATGAAAGACATTTAGGCTGCAAAGACAAACTCAAAATACCTATGACCCAGACTGGTTTGGCTTTGAAGCAGGTTGGACTTTCACAGCTACACAGAGAGAAAGTGGGGCATAATGAGCCAGGCAGGACTTGAGCTTGTATACGTGACCCAACAAGAAGGAGGGATTAACATCACAGTGCCTTAAAGAAACCATAGACTTGAACTGAGTTGACATTGAATTCTCGAAACTGGCTAGAATTTGTAATCAGAAAAAAATCATGTTAAAGCTTGTTCTCCAAAAGGTAGCACCATTTGGTATTGTGAAACTGTGAAGTACAAGAATAACTTGGGGACATGGCAGCATGAATGACCTGAAAAAGTCTCATTCATGTAATTAGGAAAGTGATATGCTTTGCTCAGAACAGTTCTGGTCCCCTAGGGGCTTGGGAACTGAGGCAATGGGTTCATCATGTAACCTATTCAAATGAACTTTGTTAGCCTGGTTAAGAAGGCTGTACATCATGGGTGTATCGAGGCCAAAATTTTCCCCAAGCATATGTGGCCTGTCGTGGCTCATTTGGTTCCCACTCTTCCTGCTGGTGGTGAGAAGATTCTTCACAAAGTCTTGCCTTAGACATGACTAGATGGTGCTGAAAGTATTGACACATTTAGTTGGGTTAGACATGGGCTGATCTTTCTCATTGGGGTAACTAGAACCAGAATGAACCTGTTTTTATTTAATTATTAATTGATTATTAATTGAAAGAATGCTTAGTGAGCACTAAGATTTGGAGATATGGAGATGAATGGAACCTAGGGCTCCTGGTCTGGTGGGGAGACCCACATGCCAGATTTCTGGAAGAATGCTGCTATCATTCAGTGAGTGAAGGATTAAGGAAGAATAAGTTTTGGAGAACAGTGTTTCATTTGGAGATACTGAGTCAGGGAAGCCTGTGGAATATCCAAGTAGACATACCTGGTGGACATTTGGAACTATATCTGAATCCCAGGAGAGAAGTCCAAATGGGAAGTCTAGCTTTGTGAGTCATCATTTTACATATGCTAATTGAAGTCACTGGCATTGATTAAGTCACACAGAGATTGTATAGAGTAAGAAGAGAGAAGAATTAGAGCTGAATCCCTTGAGAATCCTTCCATTTCAGTGGTGACATCTGATGAATACTATTGTCTAAATACACATTGCTCTCACATTGAATTTACATTTGAAAAGCAAGAATAAACTTGCAAAACACATTCAAAAGGAGATTATCACAGCAACTACAGACATTGGACGTTTTGAAAGTAAAATTTAAAATTCAGGCCAATAATAAAATCCAAAGTATCTTCAGAATCAAAGAGGAAGTTAAAGCATTAGCTATATTAAGGGAATACTATAGATAATGCAGCCAGAGTTTCTGAACTCAAAGTAAGCTCTAATAACTTTGTTCTCATGGGAACTATGGGATATAATATTTGAAGTCAGAACTGTTTGCAATTCATGGTTGAGATCAATATAGAACTCTCAAGGAACAAAAGGGCCATTCAAACAAAAACAAGGCAAATTAAGAGGTTATTTGGGATCCAGACTTATTGATATCCTTGACTGAGATGGGTTGAATTCTTAAATAAATCTCAGTTATCTATATTATGGCATAATAAACTTCCTCAAAACTTAGTGGATTAAGACAATAACAACTTCTTATTTCTCATGGATTCTGTGAGTTGCCTGGGCTCCACAAGGTAGTTTTTCTGCTACATGTCGTGTTGGCTGTATTCACCTGGGAGCTCAGCTGGGGCTGGAATGTCCAAGATGGTATCACATACACATCTGGGCTTTGCTGGAATGATTGGGGTTTGACTCGGCCTCTCTCTTCTTCTTTAGTGGCTTAGCCTGAGCTTTTTAACCTGTCAGCTGATTCCTAAAAACACAAAAGCAGAAACTACAAGTTTTCTTTTTTAAAAGATTTATATATTTATTTTGGAGAGAGAGAGAGAGTGCATGCACAAGAGGGAGGGGCAGAGGGAGAGGGAGAAAGAATTCCAAACAGACTCCACACTGAGTGCAGAGCCCGATGCAGGGCTTGATCTCATGACCCTGAGATCATGGTCTGAGCTGAAACCAAAAGTTGGCTGCTCAACGGACTGCCATCCAGGCACCCCAAAGCTACAAGTCTTCTTAAGGCCTTAAAGTTCTTGTAGTTCTTAGGAGTACTAGAATGTCACTTTGGTCTCATTCTATTGACCAAAGCAAGTTAGAAGACCAGTCCAGGGGAAAATAGGCTCCACCTCTTGATGGAAGGAGTGACATGTGTGTACAAGGATAAAGGGAATTTTTGGTGGTCATCTTTGGAAATGATCCACCACAAGAGTTGATTTCCCTTTTCAACTTGGCTGCAAGTCTGAGTACTCAGGATATGCTTGGTCCTCACTTCCAGATGAAAACTAAGAGTTCCTGGTGGTATTGTTGTTCCTATAACTTTCTAATATACTTTGCTGAAAAAAATCCACTGAAAGGAAGTTCATAAAAACTTATAGGGCCTTCTCAAAACAGACCTTTGCCACTAAGTTACCTACATTTCTCTCTCTTTTCCTTCCTCTCAGTGTTCCCCAGCTTTCTTTCAGAATCTTGGTCTTCTAATAATGTAAAGGAATTGTTATGTTGTGAAATTCTATGATAACAACTTTTCCAGGTACGTGGTAGAAGTGTTGGTGGTGCTGGGAGTAGAGGAGGAATATGCTGAGAGAGTTATTTCAAGGGTGGCAGAGCAGGTGCTTTGGGGGACGTGATCCATATCATTAACTGGGTGTTCAAGGGTGCCAGTCACCAGTGATGAGGGAGCAGAAGGGAAGCTGAGGGCAAAGCACAGCCTAACACCCGGCAACCCTCTCCCCTAGGTGGGATATGTGTGACATTCCCCAGGCATTCCTGGCTGCCCTAGAACAAAGGAAAGGGAAAAACAGATGGCTAACTGATAGAGATCACAGTCATGCAGGACATGAGTCTCCATCATTTCACAACTGTTTTAATGATTTACAAGAAAAAAGCAATCTTCAGAACTTATAGACTCAGTTTCCTGGAGCCCTAACATCACTCTCCCCTCTATAGGTTAGAAATTCTTATATAATCAGTCACTTCTCACAACCCCAGTGCAGCTCTTTCTGCCCATGGGTCCTGTCCCTGTGCTTTAATAAAAGCATCTTTTTGCACCAAAGACATCTCAAGAATTCTTTCTTGGCTGTTGGCTCCGAACCCCACCACTTCAAACCACATCAATCACTGTCCTTCGTCAGATGTGAAGTAGGTATGTACCTCCGTCAGGAAGCTGGAGCTTGGCCATAGGTCTCAAGTAGATAAGGGAGGTTTGAAAAAGAATGAGGTTCGACTTGTGAACATTGGCATTTTTCCTGGGTGCTGAAGAGCTGGCAGAGCTTGGTGGTCACATAGCTTAGAGTCAGATGAAGAACTGGAAAGAATGACTCTCAGGTGAAAGTATGACATTCACAGCCTTTGGTCTTTTCTTTCTTGCAACAAAGTTTTCCAAAAAGGCCCAGGTTGAGGAGAGAAAGGGCAGGCAGAAAGAGAGAGAGAGAAGTGTAGCGGTATAGTGGTTTGTAGCACAGACTTTGTGATATTTTAGGAGGTGATATGTGTGATGTTTTGTGGAAAAGAGAAATAGTCAAGGGGGCAGGATGGTGGGATTAAACATCATGGATGAGAGAGTGACTTCTCAGGTAGGACAGGGAAAAGCTGCTAGGAATTTTGGGATGCCTGAAAACTGGAGAGGAAGAGGGTCCTGAAAGAGTAGGTTTTAGTAAGAGTTGTGTGGTCTGTGTAGTTGTATCCCTTTATGTAGAGATTGGGGTTCCTGGTTGGAAGATGCTTATTTAACAGTGGTACCTCTCAG
The DNA here is from genome assembly GCF_024610735.1 of Ursus americanus. Lineage (NCBI taxonomy): Eukaryota > Metazoa > Chordata > Mammalia > Carnivora > Ursidae > Ursus > Ursus americanus. The sequence goes on from NC_142164.1 coordinate 110,160,191, forward strand.
GCTCATTGCGTTGATGATATTACCTATCTTAGGGAACTTTGGACCCCAAATCTGTACTTGGGAAAATTGACTCTTTTTGCACTACTCTTATCTTCTGCTTTTATTTCTCCTGGGGGTTTCTAATGTATTTTTGGGAAATGTCAGTCTGTATCCACTCTGCCATAGAAATACAAAGAAAAATATTTTCTCTGAGTCATTGTTCAGCTAAAGAGTGTGAGGGAGAAAAGTACTGTGGGAAAAGGTATAGGGGCCATCAAAATGAGATAACAAAAAGGTGAATACAAAGCTAAAGAGTGAGAGGGTTGTTTTCTTTTTTTTCTTTTTTTAAAGATTTTATTTATTTATTTGACAGAGAGAGAGACAGCCAGCTAGAGAGGGAACACAAGCAGGGGAGTGGGAGAGGAAGAAGCAGGCTCATAGCGGAGGAGCCTGATGTGGGGCTCGATCCCATAATGCCGGGATCACGCCCTGAGCCGAAGGCAGACGTCCAACCGCTGTGCCACCCAGGCGCCCCTGTTTTCTTACCACAAGTTATCATTTTGCTGCTGTTAAATCCCAGTCAAGAGCCTTTCTCTGCCTTTAAGGATTTTATCTGAGTGTTGTTTTCTTATGGCAATGGTTCTCACTATAGCAGCGAGGGCCATGTTTAGTTTAGACAAGTTCCATGTATGATGCTGATATTCTGACACTGCACTCTGGTGGTTTTGCTCCTCTCTCTCTGATGATTCTTTCTCTGCCTCTGTGGTTGCATCTTCCATCCAGTGTTGGGGTTCTTCAGGGCTCAGTTCAGACCTTCCTCTCTTACCACTCTGTCCCTTCCTCCTAGGCCGTCTCATCTATGCCCATAACTTCGATAATTATCTATAAGCCCATGATGGGATGGTCAAACTTAACCAAACTGACATCATCAGTTTTGAACCTCATCTAATGAATGACAGCACTGTTCGTTTGATTCCAGAAACCTAGGATTTATCCAGGCTATTTCTCTCCTTCATTCTTTACTGTGGTCTATTATCAAACCCTACTAACTGTATCCTTTAAATACCTCTCAGATCTCTGTCCTTTTTCTCTATTTCCACAGCCAGCTCCCTAGGTCAAGCTAGAACTATCACCCAGACCAGTGTGGTAGACTCCTAATTGGTCTCCCAGTGTCCACCCTGGTCTCTTTCCAATCCAGTCTTCACACTGAAGCCAGAATCATCTTTTCAAAATGCAAATTTGATTACATCACCCCTCCACTTCTTGACCTTAAAGTTCTTCAGTGATTTTCCATTGTTCTATATTAAAAACCACATAGTCTTACATAGTCCTGGTCTTGCTTACCGCTCCACCTCTTCTCAGAGTACTTCATCATTCTCTGTGTCATAGCCAAACTGGCCTTTTTTCAATTCTCTGAAAATACCATGCATTTTCTGTAACAGGGTCATAGCACACATTGTCCCCACGCCACCCCTCCAGTGCTTCACAAATCTTACTTGTGTTTTAGATCCCAGCTCAGGTGTCACTTCCACAGGGAAGCCTTCCCTAGATTACTGTCTTTTATAACCATTTCTTTACTTCACAGCACTCATTCCATTTGTAATCATATACTTACTTGGGTAATTATTTGGCCATGAGCCCCATGAGAGCAGGTGCCAATTGGCAGGGTACACAACAAATACTGGTTAAATAAATGTTTGTTGATAAATGTGTAGCATTTGAATTTGGAGTCATGGAGATTGGTTGGGGGCAGGGAGAGGAGAGAAAAGGTATCTCATCCAGGTGACAAAAGATCATTGAATATCCAGAGACAGGAAAGTGAGTGGGATCATATACACAAGAGCAAGTAATGTTAAAAGGCTATTCTTGGTAACTATTGCTCAAATGATATCACAATTAGTACTCAAATAATTGCATGATGTTTCAGTGTTTAGATAAATATAATTTCCTTCACCATTTCCCTATTGGATATTTAGGTTGTTTCCCCTGTTTTCGTTACCATGCAGAGCACTGTAGTCAACTCTTATACATTCATATGCTATAATTCACACTCTTTTTTTTCTCACTGCTTGACTCCATGAGTACAAGCAAGCTATTCAGGACTTCTTTAGGTCTACCCTTGCTTTAAAAAATACCTGTAGTTCCATAAATCCATAAATACAGTGGTTAATCAGTAAAAATTGCTAACTTTACTGATTGATAAGGCATTATCACACTTAAACAGCCATCTCATTATACATCTACTAAATGTTCTAGCATTTTGAAATTGTGCCAGGCTTATTTCAAGAAGTCAACGTGAAACTACTGGGCTAAAGCAGAAGAATGTGTGGGAAGGACGAGAAATAGCTGAGTAGGTGGAAAGAATCAGAATGAGAGAATGAAGTAGACAAAGGGCAATGGTTAATAGTAATTAGTAAATATCAAAAGCAAATAAGGATAAGACATGCTTAATGATTGTGCTAGAGGTAGAGTAGGCAAAGCACAAGTAAAGGGTCCAATTATTCTTCAAGGGCTACTTGGTCAAGTTAACTGGAAAAGGTGACAAACTAAATCATAAAGACAAAGGTCAAAGATGAAAGCTGTGTTTAAAATTCCCATCAATTGCATGTCCAGCAGAGGATGAGTGTTCAAGTGAGCCACCTTGGGCAGTTGAACAGCTTTACTTGTCAAAACCATTAGCCATGAACCTTACTTAAGAAATGAGGCAGTTACCTTTAGCAAGCTGCTTTTCCAAAAGGAGAATCAACCCCATTGATTAACTTGAGCAATACTTGACAACTACTACTGCTACTACTACTTCTTCTTTTCCTTTTTCTTCTTCTTCCTCTCCTCCTCCCCCCGTCGTCGTCGTCTTCTTCTTCTTCTTCTTTAAACACTTGACTTTCCTCACAGTTGCAAGGCAAAATTCATGGAAAATGGATGAAAGCTTATGCCACAATTTATCAGTCCAATAGCCAGTGGTTCTGGAATATGTGATATGAAAAGCCCTGGACTCTTGTTTTAGTTTTTAAAACATCAAGAGATCATGCTGGAATGGTTAGACATACCTATTTGTACAATCTTATTTCACAATTTCTGGAGCCATTGGGGTGCCTGGGTGGCTCAGTTGGTTAAGCATCTGAGTCTTGATTTCAGCTTAGGTCATGGTCTCAGGGTCCTGGGATCAAGCCCCATGTCGGGCTCCCGGCTCAGTGGGGAGTCTGCTTGTCTCCCTCTCCCTCTGCCCCTCCCCCCACTTGCTTGCAAGCTCTCTTTCTCTCTAATAAATAAATAAATCTTTAAAAAATTTAATAAAGAAGAATTCCTGGAGCCATCAGATAAGTACAATTTCTTTACATTTTATAAACAATATGTATTTTTTCTAATCATAAAAATATTACATGATTATTGGAAAACAGGAAGGGTATAATAAACTTCGAAGAAGCAGAATCATCCTCTACTCCACCATAATCAATCCAGTTATCTAGGGGCCATTTTTGAATGTTTTCTTCCTGTCTTTTAAAGTACATTTTTATTTTTTTTTTTAAGATTTTATTTATTTATTTGAGGGAGAGAGAGAATGAGCAGGGGGAGCAGCAGGCAGAGGGAGAGGGAGACGCAGGCTCCCTGAGGAGCAGGGACCCCAATGCGGGGCTTGATCCCAGGACTCTGGGATCATGACCCGAGCCGAAGGCAGACACTTAAATGACTGAGCCACCCAGGCACCCCTTAAAATACATTTTTAAAACAGAGTTGAGATCACACAACATCTAACATACAAGATCTGTTTTCATTCTAAAGCGATTCTAATTTATTTACCAAAGAACAACCATATATTATGAAAGCTATGATCTGAACCAAATAGATACTTTGATAAAATCAGGTCAGTAACGTCTTGTTTTGTCTAAACTGTAACTTAACACCTTTCTTTCCTCATCCTGTTTGTTAAGCTTTGAATGTCCATGGCTCCTTTCTTCCCTTCCAAAGCTTCTCCTCCTTGACTTTGCATATCTGTATTGATTTTTTTGTTTATCTATTGTCCACTAAATTCAGTAATTCATTTTTTTGATGTCTTGTTTTCTGAATTTTTAAGGATTATACATCTTATCTCACCTTATTCTTTGATGGCAGGGGACATCCATTACACAGTTTTTATACCTGTCCTAGTAAGTAGTGAACAGCCAGGCATATAGTAGGTGCTGAAGAAATATCTAGAGTTAAGACCAAAAGTGTTTTAGTGAATGGTTGCATGAGAAGGTGTAATGGTTGAACTGCCCAGACCTATGCAAACAAAGAAAAGCTATAGTTGCATCGTCCAATATGGCAGCCACTAACCAACCATATGTGGCTATTGAGCACCTGAATTATGGCTATTATGAATTGAGATGTGCTGTAAATGTAAAATACACATTGGATTTTGAAGATTTAGTATACAAAAAAAAATATATATATATATAAAATACCTCAGTATTTTAAAAGTTGCTTATTTGTTGAAATGAAAATATTTTGGACATGTTGAGTTGAAAAAATATATTATTAAAATGAATTTCATCTCTTAACTTTTTACCTTTTTTAACATGCTACTAGAAAATGTAAAATTACATATGTGGCTTGTGATATATCTATATTTATATATGTCCTATATGCAATAAAATTAATATTTGAGGTCATCCTTTCTACAGGGCAGAAATTTATTATATTTCTACCAGACAAGATTAATTTGCATTTCATTAAAAAATTTTTTAGATCTTTTTTAATTTTTATTTTTTAAGATTTTACTTATTTATTTGAGAGAGAGAGAGAGACAGAGAGAGAGCATGAATGGAGAGAGGGGCAGAGGGAGAGGGAGAAGCAGACTCCTGGCCAACTAGGGAGCCTGATGCGGGGCTCCATCCCAGGACCCTGGGATCACGACATGAGTGGAAGACAGAGGCCTAACTGACTGAGCCACCTAGGCACCCCTTAATTTACATTTCAGTCAATGGCAATGATTTTCATTACTGACAGTTTTCTACAACTTAACTTGTAACCTTACGAAGTTGTAAAATAGGGTGCCTGGGTGGCTCAGTCAATTAAGCATCTGCCTTCGGCTCGGGTCATGATTCAAGGATCCTGGGATTGAGTACCATGTTGGACTCCCTGCTCAGTGAGGAGTCTGCTTCTCCCTCTCCCTCCTGCTTGTGCTCGCTCTCTCCCTCTCTCTCTCAAAGAAATAAATAAAATCTTAAAAAAAAAAAGTTGTAAAATAACCTAATCAGTGGAACATAGTCAGTCAAAGATGCACACCCCTATAGAATTAAATAATCTTGGGAGGGTTGGCTGGAAAATACCCAGCACTCTACTGAAAGGACACTCAGTAATCTTTTACCCATTTCTAAGTCTTTGACAATTTTTTATCAAAGCATGTTTGTATATTCTTTTGTGACCATCCTAAGTGATTATAATAGAATCACTTTTTCTTTTCTAGTTAATATGGGCAAAATTTTTGTGAAATGCATACTTAAGCCAGATATCAATGCTTTAGGAATTATGAAGTTCCTGATAATAAGGAAGATTATTGAGGGTAAAATGTTGAAGGTAATGCAAAAACTTTAAGAAATGTGTAGAATAGAATCAAACACAATTGGAATGATTGAAAATATTAGAATTAAGTGATTGCATTTTGTTATGATTCCCTAGCTTATCATACTGTTGTTGAAAGGAACACAGTTATAATGGAATGGAAACCAGGTTCTTTTTTACTTTTTAATTAGCTGGAAACAAAGCCTGGCTGTTGGTTGACTAGGTCTAGTATAATGTTTTCATCCCCTATTTTTGATTAATCAAAGTGCTATTTCTTTTAAAGGAAATGCATTCTTTTTCAGTTTAAATAAAAAGACTCTGGAGACAGACTTTCAAAAAATAATGGAGCGCTCTTTTTGCAATTCTATGTCTGTTTACTTTGCTATGAAGATTGACAAAATTAATTAGTGGATGTCCGTTGGGAAATGGAACTGTTAAAAAACAAAATTCAACTGAGAAAATTTGAAGATCTAATTGGCTTCATTAAATGATTCATGAATCGGGCAGCCTCCCATCTAGCGAGTAGAGGGGAGCTCCAAAGGGCTACAGAAAGGAAAAGGTTTTTAAAGGCAGGACAGGAATGTCATAAATACAAAAATGAATTATTTCAGGTGAGGTCACCTTCATTTGGCCACAGTGGGGTCTTAGGAGGTGGATTATCTCATCTTCCTTTCAGGGATGGAGAGGAACATGTGACAAATTACCTCATTGGTGTTTGCCAGAAAATTCCTGACCAGTTAAGACTACCTTTCTGTAGGAGGTTGAAAGTGCTGTTAGGTTAGGTATTAGGCCCTGGTTTGGTGACTTGGCCTAAGTGATTCCATTTTGGACCTGTGGTTTTCTTTTAAATAGAACTCACAACCAGTGAAGTGGGTAAGAAAAGTTAACATTGTCATTTTTAACACTTAAAATGTATGTAACATTTAAAAACATAAAAATACAGTTTATTATCAATTTAAACACCTCTGTCTTAGTCCAAAAAGGATTAAAAATGCCCTCCCCAAAAAAGATAACAATGATAACTTTTAAGTATTTTTAAATCATTCAGAATTTTAAGTATGGGACTGCCCTTCAGAGTTGATTTCTCCAAACTTTGCTTAATATTTAGTACATGTTCCCTCTACTACTCTGGCTCACATCAAGGCAGTTCCCAGAGGTTTGTTGGTAGTGATGTGAGGGCAGGGAGAGACAGGTAGGTCTGGGTCTTGCCCAGCTCTTACCCCAAGATTCCCCTTTTGGTGCATCCCGGATTCATCTCAGTTTCTCTGGCCCAGTGTTACCAAAATTGAGGACAAGTCTTTGTGTTATTGACATAGGTCCAAAGGACCAAAGAAGCTTTAAAGCTTTGCTTTTCCACTTAATCTCTATAGCATCAAGCTTTCATGCAGAAATTGGCCTGAAAGTTCCCCACTGTGTTTTCATATCTGCAGCAGTTTGGGGTTGTTTAAGTAACAAAAAATTAAATACAGTTCTTAAAGCTTATTTTGCTTAATGTTACGACTGTGTGTACACTGAAAAATTTTACAGAAATTAGAATTATATATAATCATCATTAAAATTGTACATTACAAGAAACAAGTGTTGGTGAGGATGTGGAGAAAAAGGAACCTTTCTGTATGGTTGGTGGGAATGCAAACTGGTGCAGCCACTGTGGAAAAACAGTATGGAGATTCCCCCAAAAATTAAAAATAGAATTACGATGTGATCCAGTAATTGCACTACTGGGTGTTTACCCAAAGAGTATGAAAACACTAATTCAAAAAGATACATGCACCCCCATGTTGATTGCAGCATTATCTACAGTAGCCAAAATATAGAAGCGGTCCAAGTGTCCATCCATAGATGAATGAATAAAGAAGAAGAAGTGGGATATATAAAATATTATATGTGGCATTCAAGAAACAAAACAAACAAAGAAAAAGAGAGACAACAAAAGCAGTGTCTTAAATATAGAGAACAAATTGATGTTTACCAGAAGGGTGGTAGTGGGGGCATGGCTGAAATAGGTGAAGGGTTTAAGGTTACACTTACTGTGATGAGCACTGAGTAATGTATAGAATTATTGAATCACTGTATAGTACACCTGATACTAATATAACACTGCATATTAATTATACTGGAATTAAAAATAAATAAATAAAAGAAAAAATTGTACAACATTGGTGGAGATAAAAGATTATAAGGTTTTTCCTAAATGTATCTACTTAATGCAGTCTCTCTTACTGGAGTGTTCTATTATCAATCTCTCTCCCTATTTATTTAATTATTTGAAAGATTTAGTGCTTTTTAAACATAAAATGAATAGTATTATGATCATCACCATTATTATTACACTAAGAAATATGTACTTGTACATCTTTGGAGAAATGTCTATTTAAATTCTTTACCCATTTAAAAATTGGTATATTTGTCTTTTTATTATTGCATTGTAAGAATTCTTTACCTATTCTAGATGCCAGTCCCTTATTAGGTACATGATTTGTAAAAAATAGTCTCCCGTTTTATGGGTTGTCTTTTTTTTTTTTTTTAAGATTTTATTTATTTATTCGACAGAGATAGAGACAGCCAGCGAGAGAGGGAACATAAGCAGGGGGAGTGGGAGAGGAAGAAGCAGGCTCATAGCGGAGGAGCCTGATGTGGGGCTCGATCCCATAACGCCGGGATCACGCCCTGAGCCGAAGGCAGACGCTTAACCGCTGTGCCACCCAGGCGCCCCTATGGGTTGTCTTTTTACTTTCTTGATGATAACATTTGCAGCACAAAAGTTTTTAATTTTGATGAAGTCCTGTGTATCTATTTCTTCTTTTGCCACTTGTGCTTTTGGTGTCAGATCTAAGAAACTATTGCCTGCTCGGGTAATTAGCTTTAAATGTCTCCTAAAGGCCATAGAAAAAGGCTTAGTGAGCATTTTCAATAATGATGTGTGTATGTGTGTGTGTGTGTTTTAGAGTAGACGTTATGTTTTAGAGCACTTTTAGGTTTATAGCAAAATTGAGCAGAAAGTACAGAGATTTCTTATACACGCCCTGCTCCACACATGCCCAGCCTTGTCCACCATCAACATCCCCCACCAGAGTGGTACATTTGTTAGAATGCTTTGATATATCATTATCACATGAATCAGTTCATAGTTTATATCAGGGTTCACTCGTTGTTGTGCATTCTATGGATTTTGACAAATGTGTAATGACATATATCCATTACTATAATATTACACAGAGTATTTTTACTGCCCTAAAAAATCTGTGCTCCCCCATTCATCCCTCCCCCTTGCCCCTAACTCCTGGTAACCACTGATCTTTTTACTGTTTCCACAGTTTTGCCTTTTTCAGAATGTCATATAGTTGGCATTGTACAGTATGTTGTTTTTTCAGATTGGCTTCCTTCACTTAATAGTATGCATCTAAGTTTCTTTCATGTCTTTTCATAGCTTGATAGATCAATTTTTTAAGCACAAATTAATATTCCTTTGTCTGGATATATGACAGTTTATTCATTCACCTACTGAAAGACATCTTGATTGCTTCCATGTTTTGGCAATTATAAATTATAAATAAAGCTGCTATAAACACCTGTATGTAGGTTTTTGTGTAGACATAAGTTTTCAGATACTTTGAGTAAATACTAGGGGCACAATTGCTGGGTTGTATAAAAAGAGTATGTTTAGTTTTGTATAAAACTGCCAAATTATCTTTCAAGGCGGCTGTACCATTTTGCAATATCCCCAGCAGTGAATGAGAGTTCCTGTTGCTCTACATCCTCACCAGCATTTGGTGTTGTCAGTGTTTTTGATTATGGCCGTTCTAATAGGTATATAGTGGTATCTCACTGTTGTTGGCTCCCTGATGACATAAGATGTTGAGCATCTTTTCATATGCTTATTTGCCTCTGTAGTCTTTTTTTTTTTTTTTAAGATTTTATTTATTTATTTGAGAGAGAGAGCACGAGCAGGAGGGAGGGGTGGAGGGAGAGGGAGAAACAGACTCCCCACTGAGCAGGGAGCCCCATGGGGGGACTTGATCCCTGAGTTGAAGGCAGATGCTTAACTCACTGAGCCACCCAGGTGCCATGTAGTCTTCTTTGGTGAGGTGTTTGTGTAGATACTTTGCCCATTTTTTAAATTGGGTTGTTCATTTTCTTATTGTTGCTTTTTAAGAGTTTTTTGTGTATTTTGGGTAATAGTCCTTTCTCAGAGATGTCATTTTCAAATATTTTCTCCCAGTCTGTGGCTTGTCTTCTCATTCTCTTGACATCATTATGTTTTGCTGAATCACTCACTTCACATTCATTTATTAAGAATCTGTTATGGTTCAAGTTCTCTTCAAGGCTCTGAGGATATAAAAGTGATTAGTACATAACCTTGCTATTAGGTGCTTTTAGCCTAATGAAGGAGAAGTACAAATAAATAGGTGATTAGAACATACTTCTAAGGTAAGCAGTCTCAGGTTTCTTGAAGAGGAGGCTGAGACATAAAGAAGGAAAAGGATTTGACAGCAGGCAATGGTATGACAAAGGACTGGCAGGTGCAGAGAATACTTCACTATGACATAAATAAGTTGTCAATACGATCTTCAGCTATTGCTGCTATGGCACCAATTTGTCTAGGCCAGGGGTAGGCAAACTGTGGCTATGGGCCAAATCTGGCCTGCCACCTGCTTTTATAAATAAAGTTCTATTGGAACACATTCATGCCCATATATTTACAGATTTGTCTACTTGTCTTTTGTGCCACAATGGCAGAGTAGTTGTAACAGAGACAGTCTGGCCTACAAAGCCTCAAGTATTTATTATTGGGCTCTTTATAGAAGAAGTTTGCTGACCCTACTCTAGGCAAAAATTTATTAGAAAATACTTGCACCTTGTCCTATTTAAAAAAGGCATTGCAAATTTGTGTGCACCTGGCAACTGTTTATATGCCTGCAAGTGATTGTGTCTGTTTTTCAAAATTTTCTCCTGATTTCTGCTTTTGAAATTTCAGCTAATTAATTTTCATCCAACAATTCTGCATAATTGACTCAAAATAAACTACAAATGGTAATAACCTGCTTACTCCCTGAAAATAAACTTAAATATTTGCTCTTTTTTCTTTGAAAGTTTTATTGTTTCTTTTGTGGTTTATGTTTCTTTCTTTTTAAAACTACAAATTCATGTTCAGTTCAGGAAAGTCAAATATCATGGACAAGCAAAAGAACATTAACCCAGAATCTCACCTAGCCTCCTAGGAAAAAACCTTTTTGCAGCCTCAGTATGTAAGGTACCTTGAGGTACTTTTCCATGTGTATGTACATATTTCATTATAATTTTTTACATAAACCATCCTCTGCTACCACCAAGTATCTTTAATAGGCATATTCATGATTTTTGTGGTTAGGACTGGTTTGCTGATAAAAGATGCCAAAGGAGGTTACCACAGAGTTATCCTCATGCTTATATCCTTTTGGGGACAAAAGGAAGATGCTACAAGAAGTGAATTGTTTGACTGCCCCATGAAACTGTTGAGTTCAGGTATAATAAAGCTGTCTTTGGCTTTCTGGATACTCCAGGCACAAGAGTGGAGCCTAAAAGCGAGGACTCTGTACCAGTTACCCATTACCCCAGTAAAGCTGCATGATGAACTACCACAAACACTTTGAGTTAATTAACAATAAGATCTGTTGCTCACACGTCTGGGGTGGTTAGCTAGGTGGCTCTGCTGCTCTTGCCTGGGCTCACTCACATGTCTGAGGCTTGGCTGGCTGTAGGTTCCTAAAGGTTGATTTTGGCTGATCATGGCTTGACTCAGTCATGTGTGTGAGAGTCTTTGGTGGGCTTGCACTTCTATCTGGAGGTCAGCTGGCTATTGGCTGATTGAGGCTGACCTCAGCCACATTGACTAGGGCTCTGTTCCATGACTTTCACCCTCCAGCAGGCTATTCTGGGCATGTTCTCATGACAATTTCAGAGGAATATGAGAGAGCAAGTGGGAACATGCAAGGTCTCTTGTGGTCTAGGTCTCATCTATTGAATAAAACCCATGGGTGAGATCAGATTGAAGGGGTGAAGAAATAGGCCCTGTGTCTACAGTGAGATGAACTACAAAATCACATGGCAAAAGTCATGGAGAAGGGACGGGTGGAGAACTGATGCAGTCAGTCTAGCACAGATTAATTACATGGCTGAGCGTACTACAGGTGATACATACCTTTTAGAAGGAGCAGGAGTTTCATTTGTGGCTGGTCTAAGCCAGTGTCTGTTAAATAATAGTAACTTTCTTCCTCTTTGCCATCTCTAAGAAGAACTACCTGTAAAGGACTTGTGCAAGCCACTCTGACATTTCTTTCTTTTTTATTTTCTTAAAATTATTTTAGAGTTAATCAGGTGCAGGGGCGCCTGGGTGGCTCAGATGGTTAAGTGTCTGCCTTCGGCTCAGGTCATGATCTCGGGGTCCTGGGATCGAGCCCCGCATTGGGCTCCCTGCTTGGCAGGGAGCCTGCTTCTCCCTCTCCCTCTACTGTTCCCCCTGCTTGTGCTCTCCTGCTCTCTCTGTCAAATAAATTTTTAAAAATCTTAAAAAAAAATAAAGTTATCAGGTGCAGATTAGTTTTTTTCTGCTTGTTCTGGAGTAATGTGATATGAAAGAGGACATGGCCTGTGCCACTTAAGACAGATCTGTTTTCACTAACAAAGTTGGAAAACTTTGTCAGCCCTTCTAGTTTGTAAGTTCATTACAACTGGAAAGACTTTTCTTTCAGGTAAAGTTTTCAAGAGGATGTCTCAGTTTCTTTGTGAGAAATTATTAGCTCTCTGAAAATCCTGTCTACAATGCTCACTTTGTAATGCCTACTTTTTAGGAGTTACCTATTTGTATCATATTTTTCCATTTCTCTTTTAATCTTTTTTTTTAAAGATTTTATTTATTTATTTGTCAGAGAGAGAGAGAGAGAGAGCACAAGCAGGGGAAGGGGCAGGCAGAGGGAGAAGCAGACTCTCTCATGAGCAGGGAGCCCAACGTGGGACTCGATCCCAGGACTCCAGGATCATGACCTGAGCCGAAGGCAGACGCTCAACTGACTGAGCCACCCAGGCACCGCTCTCCTTTAATCTTAATATCTGTATGCTACGAGATGTGTGTGTGTAATTTTTTCTTTTCTGTCCTGATACTGGGCCAGGTTACGAGGTTGTGAAATACAAGGTTGGTAGGAATTATCTTGGGAGGGACTTTCAGTTTGCCTTTGGTTTATCTTTTAACCAACTCCACCACCCTGCTTTCTGTTTCTGAACTCATTTCTTCTCTAGCTCCTCACTTCTTTCCTGGGCCCAGAGGCCTTTTGGGCTTGTCATATCCTATCAGGAAAGTATACTGTCTGATAAGCACATTTGTATTGACATGTTAATAAATTTTTATGTTATTCTTTTCAAGATTATTGGCTTTTAAAGTGGAACATAGGAAGAGGGGCAATGCTGAATCCAAAGGAAGAACTCTCTCTGATGGTTGAACTGTAGACATTAACATAGAAGAGGTATTACATTTATATTGGGAAGTTTCACAGCACTTCTCGCTTTATGCTACATAAATCATTACCCACTATGCTGAAGGTAAAATCTGCCCTTGTGTTTTTATTATTATTATTTCAATATTTATATAAAATATTAAATAATTGCCTGTATTATTAGAATAATATTATTATTGTCATATAAGTTTGAATTTATTAGGCTCAGAGGGGAAGCCATTCTAAAATTTTAACTCTTTGGAGGAAGTTATATCTCTTTCATGACACCTATAAAATGTAATTACTCAAAAAACACAGTGGATGGTATACGAGCAGAAGCAATAGTTTCTAATAAACCTAGCATTTCTAGTTTATATTTGGACATCTGATCCTGAGAGCAACCCTGTAAAAGTACACTGCATAGATACTATGATTTATTATTCTCATTTTACAGAAGAAATTGAGGCTCAGAGAGTTTATTTTTTTAATAATAAAGATTTGTTTATTTATTTGAGAGAGAGAGAGCGAGAGAGCACACAGGGAGGGGCAAAAGAAGGGGAGTGAGAATCTACAAGTAGACTCCTTTTTGAGTGTGGAGCCTGACACAGGGCTCAATTCCAGGACCCTGAGATCATGACCTGAGCCAAACCAAGAGTCAGCTGCCCAGGTGCCCCATGAGGCTCAGAGAGTTAAAATGTCTTGGCCAGTTGCTATGGCTAAGCCAAGGGAAGAGGTGGGCTATGGCTCAACCTGGTCTTTTCACTTCAAGCTGGGATCTCTTTCCTATATTGGGACCTCAGAACTGCTCACACCGTCTTTGTGCTGGCTCTCTGAACTTTCCTGCCTCCACTAAAGTATTTCAACCCATTTCCTCTGCCCAGAAATCAAGTGGAACAGGTGTCTTGCTGTAGGGACTCTGAAGAGCCTGGTGGACTGGCCAGTGGTGAGTGGTTCAGACAGTGGGATCAGATTTGCCTCAGTAACCACCTCACCCTCTAGTGGTGAGATGAGCATGGGCTGCCTTTTCCTCAAAGTGGGGGCTGTTGCAGGCATTGTACCTCCCTCCAGGGTCTATAATGGAATGGGAATTCTTTTAAACAAATGCATCCCAACCCAGCATCAGTGCTTAGACCAGGGCATTGGGGGCTCCTGCTCTGGGCCCTTTACCTTAGAGGACCCCAGCACATCAGAAGCAATAAAACTCAATGACTTTCGGAATTTTTTTGAACTCATAAAATTTTGAAGTTTAAAAAGTTTTGTGAATTTTTAAAGTATTAAAATAATTTTTAAAAAGTATGACAACTGAATTAAGTTACTGGGAATTACCGGAAAGAGATGCACTAGCTGACCCAGGCCCTCCAGAAAGCAACTCCCCACCCCCATCTCACCACTTTGACTAGAGATGATATTGATAGACTGAGAATCTGTAAGAGAGAGAGAGAGAGAGTGTGTGTGTGTGTGTGTGTGTCTGTGTGTGTGTGTGTGTGTGTGTAGAGGAAGCACTACTTCTGCCCAGGAAACCAGAGAAAGAGTGACTGCTTTTGTTTAAAGTCGGCCATCCTAAATCACTCCAAAGTGGGTGATTAGGCAAATGGGGTTACCAGGTAACTGTGTTCCCTCCTTCCCTTCTGCTCAGCTGATATAGTTTTTGGGAAGTTCTTAGAACTGCCTGAAAATCTTGACTTGATAAAGTGCCCTCCCTAGCTTCTTGGGGAGCTTGACCTGGTTGATTTGGGACAGATCCAGTCAGACCTGGGTCTGGCTTTCACTGTGCCCCATGAGAACCATTCCGTCATTTAGACACACAGACAGTAGGGCTGGCTACTGGAGGAAACCTCAGCAACTTTAGCTTATCTGAGGGAATGGTGGCCCCCAAGCTGTTGTGGTGTTGGGTGGGAACATGTCCTGGGCTGTTGCTGCAGCTTGGTTTGTAGGCTCTATACCATTAAACTTTTTGAAATGTGAACCTTCATTTGTATTCTTGCTTTCAGGCTCTGCAAATGTTACTTTGCAAAGTCCTTGTAGAAGCTTTGAGGGCTTTATGATCTTTGCAGCATTGCTTGGAATCCCTTCTCTGGGTTACTTTCTATTATGAGTTGAATTGCGTCCCTACAAAAGGGTAGATTGAAGTCCTAACCCCGGTACCTGTGAATGTGAGAAATAGAGTCTGGAATTTGTGGATATAAGGCCTTTGCAGATGTATTCTATTTAAGACAAGGTCATTAGGGCAGACCCTAATCCAACAAGGGTGGTGTCTTTACAAGAAGAGGAAAACACCAAGTGAAGACAGACTACATATAGGGAGAAGATGGCCATGTGAAGATGGAGGCAGAGACTGGGAATAATGCTTCCATAAGCCAAGGAACCCCTGGGGCTCCCCCAAACTGGAAGAGGCAAGGAAGTATTCTCTTCTATAGACTTTGGAGGGAGCGTGGCTCTGTCAACATTTTGATTTTGAACTTCTAGTCTCCAGAACTGGAAGAGAATAAATTTCTGTTGTTTAAAGCCACCAAGTCTGTGGTACTTTATTACTGCAGCCCTAGAAAACTAATACACCTTCAAAAGTATATTGAGCCACCTAAAGAAAATCAGCCTCATTCTTTAGAGATAATCCCCTCTTGAAAACTTTGTCAATGCTTAACACAGTCCTGACCAAATTGTAAATATGTATAGGGGTGGAAAAATTTTATTTTCTTCCATTCTAAATTCTTTGGCTGTTCTAATAATTAAATTGACACAAGGCATATTAACAGGAGAAAACCAAATTTAAATTTGTACATAAAGAAGCTCCCTAAAAACACGAGACCCAGGGGCAGGCAGGGAATTGAGATTTACAGGACATCTTGAGCTAAGAAGCTGGGTAGGGCTGTGGAGATCCAAAGGGGAGAAAAGCCATTCACAGGAAGGGAAAGGAGAAGTTTGGGAAGCAAAGGTGCCCTGTTACCCAGATAAGTTTTTTAGGTAAAAAGATATCTCTGGTAATGACTCTCTTCCTGGTACAAAGTCCCTTTCTTTCTTTTTTTTTTTTTTTTAAAGATTTTATTTATTTATTTGACAGAGATAGAGACAGCCAGCGAGAGAGGGAACACAAGCAGGGGGAGTGGGAGAGGAAGAAGCAGGCTCATAGCGGAGGAGCCTGATGTGGGGCTCGATCCCACAACGCCGGGATCACGCCCTGAGCCGAAGGCAGATGCTTAACCGCTGTGCCACCCAGGCGCCCCCAGAGTCCCTTTCTGATGTAAATTTAGGCAGTTGAGCAGGAGATAAAGAGTTTTTCCTGAATCTGCTGGGTTTTGATAGCCTTTAACTCAAAATAATCCTCATGCCAAAGTGATACATTCCCAGTGGTAAATTCTGCTCCTTTCCGCTGGTTTGCAATGAGAGCCCCCACATGGCTTTAAGAAGCATCTTTAGAATGAGAGTAACGTCCTCACACAGTGTCTGACTCTAATGTCATAGACAGAAACACCAAGACCAGCATGTATATTAGTGTCTCCTGGGTTAAAATGACTGCAGCATTCTGTCCGTGTAGTGACATTTTACATACCTAGTTTCAGACAGAACTGGAACAGATGTGGTTGCTAATAAAAACCCAGGGTGTTTTTTTTTTTTTATTCTTGTGAGCTAACAAATTAATTCACTTTTATAGAAATATGCTGAGAATTTGCCTTTCCGAGAGGAAGTTGGTAAATTGTTTTGGGTGAACAAATTTCTTTAGCATAGAAGGTTAAAGGTTGATGTTAGAGACTCTGAAAATGTCAACCAAGGCGGTGCGTCTCTGCATTTGCATCTATTGCTTCCAGAACATATGAATGTTTAAACAATGTTTTAAAATTCCAATTTAGCTCCTCTGAAGTCATTTTCAGTCCTAGGAAGTAGAAATGGAGCTTACACCTGTATTTCCCAAGGGACTGATGTAATGCAATTTGTATAAAATAATCATAGGGAGTGAGAGGAAAGAGTGGATCTTTGCATTAAAATAAAATCAGCCTCGAAATCACTCTTTTCAGGGTCTGCCTTTCTGTACCCCATTTAGCTTTTAAATAGACTCATCTTTCCTGACTTGCTTTGATGAACCACTCTCATCTCAGTTATTACTTCTGACATTAGCTACTTGTGCAATTAAGTGGGGTCATTCTTTTCTCTTTGAGAAGGACTTTGCAGCTAATATGCATTTGTGAAGTGTTCCCTTGACTTGGGAGAGTAGTTGTGGATACCAGTTAAGCTGATGCCTGGAGTAATTTAAAGTTTGTGATGGAGAACCCAACCACTCACTCATAGCAAAGCTCTGAGTGGTTATTAGCATATGCCCACTTTGCCTCCTTTTTATTCTCTCATTATGACTCATGAAGTTACCAGCTAAACTGGTTTTTCTTTCTTTCTTTTTTTTTTTTTTTAAGATTTTATTTATTTGACAGAGACAGAGACAGCCAGCGAGAGAGGGAACACAAGCAGGGGGAGTGGGAGAGGAAGAAGCAGACTCATAGCGGAGGAGCCTGACGTGGGGCTCGATCCCATAACGCCGGGATCACGCCCTGAGCCGAAGGCAGATGCTTAACCGCTGTGCCACCCAGGCGCCCCTAAACTGGTTTTTCTTATCTCAGGGAATGAAAAAGAAAATCTGGTAAGCTTCTCTAAGGATTGAGAGAGAACTCCATATGCCACCACTACAGGTGACTGCATTTTTGGCAAGCTGTTAAGAAATAGGGAAATGACTCAGATAAAGGATTGAATTTCTTGTGATGGGATTTTATTTTTCACTTATTCATTTATTTTTAAAGTTTGTTTATTTTTTTTAGTAATCTCTACCCCCAACGTAGGACTCGAACTCACAACCCCTGAGATCAAGAGTCACATGCTCCTCCAACTGAGCTAGCCAGGCACCCCATGATAAGATTTTAGATATAAAGGTGGGAGACACTGTTCCGCCTTGGTCTGAGTGTGCCTGAGCTTAAGTTTGCCCTACCAGGTAAAATAGGCAAGGCTGGAATAGATCAATGAAGCTGTAACGGAGAAAATTTGCTGCCTACCAAAGATTTGGCTCCTCTTTGAGGATAGAGCTATTGTTGGGACTACATTTCCCAGATTGCTTTGCATCTTGATGGGGCCATGTAACATTTTGTTACGGTCTGTGAGTAGAAAGGACATGAGTCACTGCTGGTTGGAGGTTGAGAAGCAGGTGTACCTTCTCATCCCATACTTATTTCATCTGCTAGTCATCTTCAGAGGACTCTGAGACTCTGGGAAGGTAGAGCCAGAAGATGAAAGGAGTCTGTCTCTGAATCACCGCATGGAGGGAAACTGCCCTGAACTATTTTGAGAGCCAGAAGTGAAGCTTGATTGATCTCTAAGTCACTGCTTTGTTTTACTTCATTAGTTTTTATTACTACCTAACATTTTATATATTGTTTCTCCTTCACTAGTATGTAAGTACCATGAGGGCGGAGATTTTTGTCTGTCCCGCTTGTTGCTTTATCCTCAGGATCTAGAACATTGCCTGGCACATAGTGAGTGCTTGATGATATTTGTTGAATGAATGAATGTGGGAATAAATGCAAGAAATGTAGTTGTGCTATAATAGATTTTGGAGATCTCAATCCTGGTTTCATCAGATACCATGACCAGAGAATTTTATTCAAGGCTTTTGTGTGTGTGTATGTGTGTGTGTGTAGAAGTGAGATAGAATCCCAGAGTTCAGAATGACTTATTCAGAATTATATTTGGAGAACCTGTGTTAGTTATCTATTGCTGTGTAACAAAATATCCCAAAATTTAGTGACTTAAAACAACAAAAACGTATTATCATCGAGTTTCTGAGGGTCAGAAATGTGGGAGTAGTTTGGCTAGTGGTTCTGGCTCAGGGTCTCTCATGAGGTTGTAGCCAAGCTGTCAGCTGGGGCTGTGGTCAACTGAAGACCTGACTGAGGCTGGAGGATTTGCTTCCAAGATGGCCCACTCACATGGCTGTTGGCAGGAGGTCCTAGATATTCATGGCTGTTGGTCAGAGACCTCCCTCAGTTCCTAACCACTTGGATCTTTCCATAGGCCTGCTTACAATGTGTCAGTTGGCTTCCCCCAGAGTAAATGAGCAGAGGCTAGAATTCTGTACTTTCTTTTTTTTTTTTTTAAAGACTTTATTTATTTATTAGACAGAGATAGAGACAGCCAACGAGAGAGGGAACACAAGCAGGGGGAGTGGGAGAAGAAGAAGCAGGCTCATAGCAGAGGAGCCTGATGTGGGGCTCGATCCCATTATGCCGGGATCACGCCCTGAGCCAAAGGCAGACGCTTAACCGCTGTGCCACCCAGGCGCCCCTAGAATTCTGTACTTTCTATATAGGTAATTTGAATCTTTCTGGTAGCTTGGATTGCCACTTACATGTCCTTATTGATGGAGAAGGCACCAGCTCAAATCTGCATAACAAACCTTACTCTTATTCACTATGCTTTTCCTGGTCACTTCCCCATAACTGGCCTCCCTCAAAACCTTCCCTCTCTCTCTCTCTCTTATTTTTTCTTTCTTTTCTCCCTTTTTTGTCTTTGGCTGTAGATGATATTTAAGCCTGAATTCTAAGCCACCTCTGTGAGTTACAGGGACCGCAGCTGGGAATTTGAAAGGGTAGAGGAAAAATAATTTTTTCCTCTCCTACTTTGTCCAGAAGTGGTGTGGAACTGGATTTTGTTTTTTTTGTTTTTTTTGTTTTAAAGATTTTATTTATTTATTCGACAGGACAGAGACAGCCAGTGAGAGAGGGAACACAAGCAGGGGGAGTGGGAGAGGAAGAAGCAGGCTCATAGCGGAGGAGCCTGATGTGGGGCTCGATCCCATAACGCCGGGATCACGCCCTGAGCCGAAGGCAGACGCTCAACCGCTGTGCCACCCAGGCGCCCCTGGAACTGGATTTTGAACCCAAGACTGAATGATGTAGGGACTCTCTCCCCACATAGCACACCTGTGCTTACCCCTTTCTTAGCTGCAGTCTGTCCCTTTCAGTGGGTATATAATAAAACACAGTTTTGATTCTTATTCATTATTTTTTGTACTTCTAGTTCCCTCAGGAGCCCCCAAAAAGGGAAAATGGGGTTAATGGCCTGGCAGGATTATGGAATTCCAAGGGCTGTGACCCTAATACCATCAATTCCAGTTTTTAAATTCCATCCTCTTTTCATTGTACCATCGAGGGGTAATTTAGAGCAAGAACTGGGCAAACAGGAGAAGTTGGGAAATGCTGCAATGGCCAAATGCCACTCGGGGGATATTTTTAGTTACCAAAATAAACTGTATTTCCACAATGTCTGCAGAACTTATGGTTTGTGTGCAGTAAATAAAATGATGGAAATGCCATGAAGGAGCCCAGCCAGATGACTTCATTTGTGTGCATTCTGTACCAGAGGAGTCCCTTAAACAGCAGACGGGCTCCATGTGATTCAGTGAAGGCACACAAGCTGCTCTCCAACACCATTGCTTCTCTGCTATTCTGTTTACTGCACGCCGGTCTCACCACACCATGCTCAGAGCAGTTTCCCAGTGAGTGTTCTGTGGGGTGTTAATTATCAGAAGAAACAGAGTTCTGTGATCAAATAAGCTTTGGAAATGCTACTTTGAGCAGAGTTCAGTGGGCGTTCTTTCCCATGGGATGTCTTAGTGCTGCTAAAACAATGTGTATTATGAGGGTTGTATGTTAAGTAGTATTTTCCAAACTTATTTGAACACCAACTTTTGTATTTGAATAACAGCTGTTAGTATTTGTGCCCATTATCAATTTTTTGTCTTTCAGTTCCAAATCTGCTCTTTGTTGCCCTGATTGTGATACTGGGATGTTTTTCCATTGCCAGCTGGCACTAGGTTAAGCTTCATAGGTAGAGGGTGCTGGAGAAACTCTGGAGGAGGACGGGGCTTCTTTTCCTAGATTCAGTGTGCTTTGCTTCTTCTTCTTCCTGTGGTATTGGGTTGGCATGTGAGATATCTAGTGAAGCTCACCCCAGTGAGTTTCAGGGGCACCCCTGCAGGCAGTTTCATGTCAACTTTTGCAGGTGCCCCAGCTGTGGTGGGCCCAGCAACAACAACTTCCATGGATGCCCTGGCTGGCTTCCCTGGGAGTTCAGCAGCACCCCTGTGAATGGCACCCTTGTGGCTTTCTGTAGAGTCTGGCCAGGGCCCTTGCCAGCTTCCCAGCAAGTTCAGCAATACCTCTTAAGGGCAGCTTTCTGATGAATTTCATCAGCACCCCACGGGCAGTTTTCTTCCCACCATCTTCCCCTGTTGGCTCTCAGTAGGGGGATTTCCAGCTTGCCCGCCCTCGCCTGCAGCACCCAGCCATGGCTCCACTTATTTCACAGACTAGCTCTGGCCCAGGCAATCTGGCAAACTTCTCTGCCATCAGGTGGGTTGAAGCCACACATTCCCTGGTGAGGGCTGAATCCCAACCTTGGGAAGCCTTCTCTCCCCACCCCATTCCAATTTTTTTCTTCTTTGAGCATTCTCTCTTAGTGCTAGGCTTTTATTTTTCCTTCCCTTTTCCCTCCCTCCCTCCTTCCCTTCTTCCTTCCCTTCTTTCCTTTCTCTTTTTAAAATTTGAGATGTAATTCATATACCATAAAATTCATATTTTCAAAGTTTTCAATTCATTGGTTTTTAGTATACTCACAGAGTTATGCAACTATCAGATCTCATCCAGAAGATTTTATCACTCCAAAAAGAAACCGTGTACCCATTAGCAGTCACTCCCAGTTTCCCATTCTCATCTCCCCAGCTCTGGACAGTCACTAATCTCCCTTTTGTTTCTATAGATTCACCTTTCATGGACATTTCATGTAAAACAACCATATGTATGTGGTCTTTTGTGTCAGTCTTCTTTCACTTAGCATATTTTCAAGGTTCATCCAAGTTGTAGCATGTGTCAGAATACTTCTTTTGGTGGCTGAATAAAATTCCATTGTGTGGAAATGCCACATTTTGTTAATCCATACATCAGTGATGAGAATTTGGGTTGTTTCCATTGTTTGGCTCTTGTGAATAATGCTGTGGTGAGCATTCATGTACAAGTTTTTGTGTAAACATGTTTTCACTTTTTTTGGGTATATACCTGGGAGTGGAATTGCTAGGTCATATGGTGACTGTATTTAACTTTGAATTTGACCAACAGAGAGTATCAGGTGACTTATTGCCTTATTAAAATATTTACTCCAGCCTTATTTTCATTAGCAAGCAGGCTTGATGTATAATCTGTAGTGTTATTGTGAAGTGCAGATAACATGGGCTATAAAGCCAGTCTGGCCAGTGTCAGATCCCACCTTTACCATTTTTACCTGAGATGTGGGACACTGGGAGGGAGAAAAAAAAACAGTGTGATCTTCCTCACTTACAGGGATAGGTTGGGGTCAAATCCCTCTCTACTACTGCTAGCTGGGATGTGGAACATTCTGATAGAGGAAAGAACAAAGTATGATTTTCTCTGCTCAGATGTGGAATCAGAACAATTCTTTCTCTGTGACTTGATGTACTCAACTAGGTTATACTACATGTGAAACCGGGGTCTTCTGATTAATAAATCATTCTGGCTGAGAGAAATATAGCACAAATCCACTATGGATAGAGTGCTTTTGAAAATAATTTGACCACAAAACCCACACACTCAACACTTAAAGTACAGTAGCTCTTTGCCACCATTTGAAGTGTATTTCCAGAAATTAGCAATGATGTAGCCTGTCACAACTTGAGGGACCAGGAAGTAAGGCTAACTACCACTGAGTAATAAAGATGGCAGTTCAGCTGAAGTGGAACTGAGAGACATTTTTTTGGCCATTCTAAGACCAGGTGCATATGCCATTAGGTATTTTCAATATTTGTGACTTTAAGGTAATCCAAATGGGTTCGTAGATCTTTTTGTCAAAGTGTACATTAATAAATTGTGTATATTGGTGCTGGGGTATGCTGTACAGCCATTCATTACTTCTGATTCACATCAAACCACTGAAAGATTTGGGAGTAGCTCCAAAGATCATTTGGCCTTTGTAAATTCCTAGCAATTTTCCCCCCCTCAGTCAAAGGGCTTTCTAGTAGTGAAGGCATTTCATATATTAGATGCATTAAAATGCTTTTTCAGATGTTACTTTTCCAGTTAATGATTCCATTTTCTTCATAGGCATATTGACTGAAACAAAAGTGTATTTCATGAAGGAGGCATGATTACACACTTAATTTCTGAGGACTGCCAGCAGCCTGGCTCAGCGTCATGTCCTCTGAACTTGCAAGCTGTTAGGACCAGAGCAAGTCTGTGATTGAAGCAGGTCCATGCTCTGATGCAGTTTCTCTGGCTGTGGCAGTTTCTAGGACTTACCAATATCACATGGAAAACAAGGCTCTAAGAAAGCCCTCATTAACTGTGCAGGTGTTAGAGAAAAATATCACTAATTCTAACTCACCTGGGGTAGGAGTGCATGTGTAAAAATTACATGTAATTACAAATGCTCACACCACACTACCAGAAGATCATGCTGAATGATATCAGAAATTCAGATTATGGGGCACCTGAGTGGCTTAGTCAGTCAAGCGGGCCGACTCTTGGTTTTGTCTCAGGTCATGATCTCATGGGTTGTGAGGAGGAGCCCCGGTTCAGGCTCCTTGCTCGGCAGGGAATTGGCTTGAAAGATTCTCTCCCTCTGCCCCTCCCCCCACTTGCTCTCTCTCTAAAAATAAATAAATCTTCAAAATAGTTTAAAAAATGCAGATTATTGTGCAGTGTGGGAATAATCTAAGGAAAGTTGGGTGGGGTAGATATTCTTACAAGTCAGTGTCTTCCTTTATATTCTTTATGTCTAAAGTTTCAGTGAAACACATTTATTTTAGAGCTCTTTTTCTATGGATCATCGATCATAAGCTCTAGAAACACCTGCAAGGTGGAATCCAAACATGCCCAGGAGACCGTGTGACAGCAGTGATATCTGCCTCACAGATATAACTTGCTTATTAGATATCATATGGTATATATTAAATAGTAAACATTATATATCAAATATTATGTGTTAAATATATTGTAATTTTAGGTTTTAATAGCTTGCAGGTTCAGAGAATGGAGTAGGACGCTTGGCTGCACACCGTACGTGGAATGCTTAGATAAGAAGTATAAATAAACACTTATAAAATGCACACTCATTCTGGTCAGTACTCTCATGTACATGACAATTATTAAATGCAGCCGAAGGCAACCTTAAAAGGTTTTCTACTACATACATTCATATATCAGAACAAAATCTATTACTTCTAATCTTTAGAGTTGTGATAAGTGATATTGCCAAAATATTGCCAGTCTCTTAAGAAATCATGGATAGTAGGAAAGGGTCCAGGAAAAAATAGGTGGGAAGGTCCACATATTAAGAACAAACAAATAAATAACAGTGCCTTGATCTTTCAAAAGAGAAAGGCCATGAATTCCCCAAACTGTAGGCTGGTGAATTTGGTATTGATTTTAAGCTAGATGTCGGCAGACTCTTTCTCTAAAGGGCCAGATAATAAATATTTTAGGCTTTACGGACCACATGGTCTTCATCACAACTACTCTCCTCTGCTGTGAAGCATGAAAGCAGCCAATAAGTACACGAATGAGCATGTTTGTGTTCTAGTAAAACTTTACTTTCAAAAATGGATGGAAGGACAGATGCAATACTTTATGGGTTTAAAAAAAGATTGTGAGCCTTTTAAAACAGATGGGTTGATCCTGAGGAGTTTGCATGAATGCAGTGGTCTTCAGCCCTGGCTACACATTAGAGTCACTTGGGGGAAACTTTGAAAAATCCTGGTGCTCAGCCTACATCCCAGAGCAACTAAATCAGAATCTCTCAGATGGGGTCCCAAGAGTCTACCTTTTATTTTTTATTTATTTATTTTGTGGGGGGAGGGGCAGAGGGAGAGAGAGAATCTTAAGCAGGCTCTACACCCATTGCAGAACTCAGTGAGGGGCTTGATCTCACAACCCTGAGATAATGACCTGAGCTGAAATCAAGGGTTGGACTCCTGGGGCACCTGGATGGCTCAGTCGTTAAGCATCTGCCCTCGGCTCAGGTCATGATCCCAGGGTCCTGGGATTGAGCCCCTCCTTGGGCTCCCTGCTTGGTGAGCCTGCTTCTCCCTCTCCCTCTGCCTGCTCCCCCTGCTTGTGCTCTCTCTCTGTCAAATAAATAAAAATAAAATCTTTAAAAAAAAAAGTCAGATGCTTAAACAGCTGAGCCACCCAGGCCCCGTGACACCCCCCCCAAGTCTGTCTTTTATAGAGAATTCCTAAGTGATTCCAAAGTGAAGTCAAGGTCGGGAACCACTGCATGAAATCATGATGTAGTGCTAAATTAACCTCATTTCTTTTTCCTCTTCTTCCTGCTCTTCTCCTCCTTCTCCTGGTGGATGAGGTAGCCAGATAGCTCTGTTGGGGCAAAATAGCAGACACAGTTCATCTGGATTTATGCTAGCCATTTGCCAAAGTCTTTCATAATTGTCCTGATGGACAAATTAGAACAATGTGGGTGGATGACAGAGTCCGTTTCTGATGAATGGAGTGGATATTACTTAGAATTATTTGAAAGTCCCACTCCTCCCCAATGGTGACTGTACAATAGGCGCCCAATACATCTTTGTTTGGGAGGGGACTGGTGTCCCACCCTATAAGAAATGGTTATAAATGAACAGAGATGTGAAACTTGGAAGAGAAAAAAAATTGCAGTGGGTGTCGGGCAAGGGTAAACATGATAGTTGATAGTTGTCTTAAAATACTTGCTGGGCTGTTACAGTGAAGAAAAAATAGCCTTCTTTTGGATATTTCAGGATAGAAATAGAATCATCATGGGAAGCCACCAGGAAGCATTCATTCATTTAACAATTATTTTTTGAGTGACTACTCTGTGCTAGGTACTATTTAGGTACTTGAGACATATCAGCAAACAACACAGGCTAAGATCTATGCTCTGTGGAGCTTACAGTCTAGAGATTTATTTTAATGTGTCTAATTATTAACAGTCAGAAAATAGAATGGGTAGCTTCAGGAGGCATTGCTCACATGTTGGATAACCACTTATTTGAGGTCATTTTGAGCCATGAAACTCCAGTAAGAACCTTCAGCCCCAAGGTTCTCTGAGTCCAAGGAAGTGTCTTGCTTTCTTCTCTTTGGAGTCACCCTTCCTTTTCCTGCCGCTCTCCTAATCCGGGCACTCTTTTTATTTTTTTTATTTTTATTTTTTTAAGATTTTTATTTATTTGACAGAGAGACAGCCAGTGAGAGAGGGAACACAAGCAGGGGGAGTGGGAGAGGAAGAAGCAGGCTCCCAGTAGAGGAGCCTGATGTGGGGCTCGATCCCAGAACGCCAGGATCACGCCCTGAGCCGAAGGCAGACGCTTAACTGCTGTGCCACCCAGGCGCCCCCGGGCACTCTTTTTAAAGGTAATTGTGTCAGAAAGCTTACAGTTTGATTCTTTAAGCTGAGGGTTTCTGGGGCTCTGCACGCATATGCCACCCTGCACATTCTATACAATGGGAAAATGACAACCTAGAATTTGGGGCTGTAAGAATTTGAATTATTTGTCTGTATCTTGAGGTCTCAAAGATCGATGGCTGGTTGGTTGATCCATGGTTCTGGAATGAGGTGTCCTGTTTTGTTTGTGTGCATCTGCTTGCTCTTTTTAACTCTGTCACAACCATGAACTAGGAATGGGTAGAGGTGATAGGGAAGCTATCGATGGTGGAGGAAAGGATCCTCTATTTTCTTTCACTAATCACAGTGATAAACATACACATACACACCTGTGTATATCATTTGCTGTACTCTGTTCTTCTTAGGAGATCAGGATTGGGCATTTGAAATAGGGGTGAGCCATACCCCATCAGGCCACTCTGTCATCTGTGTTCTCTCATTGTGCTCATTCTCTTGCCAACCAACCTCACAGCAAATAATATAAAAATCAGTGTTAAGACATAACCATTCAACAACGTCTTTACTGTATTTGTTTTGTTTTAAGTAAACTGTGTGCCCAAAATGGGGCTTGAACACATGACCCCAAGATCAAGAGTCACATGCTCTACCCACTGAGCCAGCCAGGTGCCCCTGTTTTTACTGTTTTTAACATCAATTGAGAAGTAATTTAATGATGGTTTAAATTAGGTCAGAGGACGCAGGAGTTCCCTGCAGAATTACAGATCATTAGATTTTTCTCTGAAAGCAAGAGAGTGTTGTAGGAAAGTTTAACCAATTCTCCTTACTGCTACATGTGTCTCTTGATACCAGAATGATTCTGTGTGTGTAGCTCAACTGTAGAAACATGGCTGTTCCTCAAGGAGACAGCATGTGTGGTGGGGTGCTCTCCTCTTGGATGTGTCCCTGCCTCAGATTTCTGGGTGGGGCCCAGGTTCTCCAAAGCTGGCATCCTTTTTGGCTCTTGCCAGCCCTCTCAGGAACTGGTGTGCTTACAGGGCTTATGAACTCCGTCTGCTTGACCTAGGTATGCCCCCTTTCTATTAAGATAGCAAGAGGCAACTCCTTTAATACAGTGCGTCCCAACACTGGCCACCCATGAGAATCTGAATATTGATGTCCAGGCCCATGTCTGGAGATCCTGAATTAATTGGCCTGGAGGGAGCACTGAGGATTCTGATGCACAGCCAGGGATGAAAACATTGCTTTAATCAGTTGTAATTTTTGTTCCAAACTCTTGAACATTCTCAAAGTTAGGATAAACTTTAAGGAAAACCATGTAGTAGGGAGAACTTGACTGGATTGAGAATATTTAAATGGCAGTTACAGTGTTCCAACAATGAAAGTTTCAGAATGATTCCTTCCAAAAGGGCTTTAGAATCCTTTTAATAACATTTACATATTTCTGTGTAAGATGCAGTGAGTAACTCTTTGATTGTTAGGCTATGCTAGGCTTTGAAAAACATTCGTATATTACCTTAAGTTTTGTACCCTGTGGCTCTGGATTTTCAGCAGCTGTATTGAATTGGCATGTAGATGAGCAGGACAGGATCTAAGCTGTGAAATAGTATGAGAGAGGAATAGAATATGACAGATTGCCACATTCGCTCAAGCTCTGGGAAAATGCTTGTGTAAGAGAGGTACTGAGCTGATACTTGCAGAATAAATTTTTCATGGTCATAAATGACTCATTTCCTTCAATTTAAAAAATCCTGTTGGATTTTTATTTATTTATTTGAGAGAGACACAGAGACAGACCATGAACGGGGGGGAGAACCCAGCCTCATGGTTCCTTAAAGTTTCTCCTCTGAAGTTAGAAGCTTCTGGAATAAGAACCAGTAGTGATGGAATCCCAGCCAGGAACCAGATAGGGAACTTTTTTCCTGAGAAACTCCTCTGCCAAGGCCTGGTCCTGGGCATACTTGATTGCTCTTCCACAGCTTACTTGGAGCTGTCTAGGCAGTCACAGGTAGCAGCCAGCTTAGAGGATGCTGGAGGATGAGGTCCACATAAGAAGCTGGGTTCAAAATACAAGTGGTTGGGGATAGACTCCTAGCTCTTCCTTGGATGGTCTTGCATGAGGAGAATGACCTATAGTAGAGGGCCTTTTGTTCTAAATCTATTTTGTGCCACACAGCAAATCCAGGTGGGTATGGAGGGAGTGATGTACCTTTCCCTCTAACATTGGCATTCCAGGCATGGTGTGGAGATATGGCCAGTGTTGAGGGCAGAGGTGCAGAGATCAGGAGGAAGAAAAGAGGAGATGGGAGTGGAGGGCAGGGGGAGGAAAGTGTTCAGAAGCCTCAGAATCTGGGAAGAAATGGAGGAAGGGTTTCAAAATAAAGCAAAGAACAGCTGGAGCCATGGACCCTTCACGTTCTTCTTGCTCTCCCTGCCTCGCTCATCAATGAGGAACTCCAGGTGGTGAGTGAGGAGGATGTTCCAGGCTACTAGCTTAAAGAGGCACAAGAATGTGAACAAGTAAGGAATAAAGTCCAGGGTTAATAAAAAGCACCTTTACTATTAAATTCTTCTGAGAAATTTTCAGAAGTAAGTTTCCCGGGCATATTTTAGTTTATCTTTCATGTTAGGGAAATGTCAGCTCCTCTCCTCTAATTAGCACTGTTAAAACTCCATGGTAAGATGGGTGACTAGTTTCAAGGGTTTTATTTCTTGTTGCTTTTGTACATGGAGCTGCCATAGCAGCCATAGCAATCAATGTCTGTAGCTTTCATTCCCTTGGAGCTTGGTGTTCTCTCTGACAGTAAGAAATTCTCTTCCTCCATGAAACTGTCATTTTGTTAAAACCTAATGCCTGTCATTTATTCCTTGCAACTAATGTGTATTTTATCAAAGGGTTCAGATGGTTCACAGGGAAGTCCCACAATGCCGGTCTCCACTGGGCGCCATTTTTATTTCCTGAGGCTATTAACTAGCTTACAATAAAAACCTTTAAGTGCTCCTCTTTTCTGAGAAAATTGCTCTCAGAATCAGTAGGACTGAGCATAGGTTCTAATAGAAACAGACGATAAGATCATCTTGCATGTGACCAAGTTCCCATTTAGAACTTGGTTTGTCTGTCTAACCTATGGAATTGTAGGATGCCACACAAATTGTTCCTGAGATTTAAGTTGTACAGAGAGAATTTAGGGTTGTTGACTAAAGATTGATTCTTCCCAGAGGGAGTGATCCATCCAGCTATGTAATAACCCTGGGTGGGGCAGTGGGTGCTTCCTTAGGATGAACGAAGACTCTGAATCTAAGGCAGTTTCTCAACTGTGGTGCTTGTGACATTTTGAGGTGGATAATTCTGTGTAGTGGGGCTGTCCTGTGCATTGTAGGATGTGCAGCATTCCTTGCCTCTACCCATTAGATGACAGCACCTTTCTCCCAGGTGGGACAACCAAAAATCTCTGCAGACACTGCCGAATGTTCCCTGAGGGAAAATAGCACCCCCTGTTGAAAACTACTGACCTAGAGCACACACAACTGTTTGATCTGGTATAGTTGAAGAATGGTTTTGAACAGTTTTCCTAAAATGGCTGCATGACTTTAAGGAGACACTAAAGGGTGACCAGGGATGCTAATTGGAGGAGCTTTACAGAGGTGTCCCTGAGGGGGCCCCAAAAGGGCTGTGAGTGAAGGGGAGATCCCTTGGGGGAGCTTGAGGGAATTATTGATAGGAGCAAGTCCTGGGCTTCTAAGAGCTTGGGAAGCAGCCACCAGTAAGAACACACTCCTTACCCCAAGAGCTGAGAAGACTCTGTGTTAAGAGGTGACTGTCCAGTGATAGGCCCCATCGCCCACAGTGAGGTGTTCCTCTTTGAGGAGGGGTCGGTCAGACTCTTTCATCTGCTTGATGTGGTGTCCTTAGTGCAGAGAGGGAAGAGATTGTTGGTCTTATCTTGATTTTTTATGAAGGGAAAATAGCATTCAGTTCTCTAAACATTTATTTTGTGCCTACTACTTATTATTAGGTTCTGTGTGGGTTATGGAGATATTGGTAGATTGTGTAAGTGGTCAGCAATTATTTACCCTTCTGTATTTATGCCTTTGGGGTAGTCCCTTCCCACACTGATTTTGGGCTTGGCCATGTGATTTGCTTTTGCTTTGGGTCAGTAGCAAATGTAATACAAGCAGAGACCTGAAGAGCTGTTGTTCACTGGGGCTTATCCAGTCTTCAGGGTCTTGGGACCCTGCTGCTGCTGACATGTGAAGAAGGTCAGACTAGTTTGCTGGATGATGAGAGACCAGTGGTCCTGGGGCTCCTATTGCTTCAGCTGACAGCCAACAAGTGGAAGCAGGGATGCCTTGCAGGCCAGCAGTTAACTGATGCAACTTGGCTAAGCACAGCAGAAGACCAGCAAAAGAAAGCCCAGCCCAAGTGCCAGTTCACAGAACTGTGAGTAAAATTGATGGTTGTGGTTTTTAGGTCCTTAAGTTTTAGACTCATTTGTTATGCAGCAAATTGGTACAGAAGCAGATAGATAACACAGTTCTTGCTTTTGGGATCCCACAGTCTAGTAGACCACTAATTTTTCTCCAAGGGAGCCTGCTTGTCTAATTGGACCTTTAGAACCATGGTAGATGGTAATACTAGTTACTAGGTAAAATACTAGTTAAAAGCACAAACTCTGACACCAATGTACTTGAGTTCTGTTAAAAAATTCAACCGAGTAAATTTGAACATCTAGTTGGCTTCATTAAGCGATTCATGAGTCAGGCAGCATCCTGTCTAGCAACAGGGATGCTAGACCGAGGGGGACTCCAAAGAGTTGTACAGAAAGAAAGGATTTTATAGGAAGGACAATGGGGTAAGGAAGTTATTAGCATAAGAAAAGAACAGATTGTTTAGGGAGAAGCAGGGGGGCTTTTACTAGGTGGATTACCTCGTTTTCCTTGGGCAAGGGGAAGGAGTGGAGAGAGCACATGTGACAGATTATCTCATTTGTGCTGATCAGAAAATTCCTGACTGACCAGTTAAGACCACATTCCTCGGGGAGGTTGGAACTGCAGTTAGGTTAGGTATTAAGTCCTGGTTTGGTGACTTGGACTAAGTAATTTCATTTTGGGCCTGTGGTTTTCTTTTTAACAGTTCAAATCCCAGCTCCATCACTTACTAGTTGTGTGATGCTGGGTAGATGCTCAATCTTCGGGTCTCTATTTCCTCATCCGTAAAAAGGAGTAAAATAATAATACCTACTTCATAGAGTTGTCAAGATGATTAATATATACAAAGTTCTTATAACAGAACCTCGGACTTAAAAAGTGTTTTGAAAGTTTTAGCTACATGGGGCACCTGGGTGGTTCAGTTGGTTAAGCACCAACTCTTGATCTCAGCTCAGGTTTTGATCTTAGGGTTGTGAGTTTGAGCCCTGTGTTGGGCTCCACACTGGGCATGGAGCCTACCTAAAAAAAAAAAAAAAAAAAGCAAGCAAGCTTTAGCTATATATGGTTGGTCTAAAATAGAATCAGCATTAAAGTTTTTTCTTTTTCTTTTTAAACAACACTTTCCCCTAAATAGAAATGTATATTTTTTTTTGCTGAAAAATTGAAAAAAAACGAACAGGAAAATGTAAAGAAGAGAACAAATGTCATCTCTCAGATTTTGTGCCAACTTTAACAATACCACACTTGATTTTAAATCAAGCTACTATGATCAGCAGTTGGAGAAAGGTCATTTAAGACACTCAGAGAATAAATGTATCTAGCGCTTAGCCAGGTGGTGCCCCTTTATATAGACTTTTTCAGTGTACTTTTCTCCAGTTGGATTGAAGGGGATCAGGTAGTTCCTTGTACTACAGCAACTGGGGGATAATTTGCAGATCCCAGTGGACTAACTGAAACAGTAGGGCAAAGTGCAAAAGAAAAACGGCGAGGAAGGCAATGATTAGCAACTCCAGACTCATGGAGCATTTTTAACTACAGAGCTCATTCTTATATGCTGCCTCTCTTGATGTACAGGGCTGCTTGATAAGTTCAAAAGGGCAGTTGTTATTAAACCTGCCTTTGCAGAAGCAGAAGCTGCATCTTAGAATGATACAGCAGTTCCCTGAAGTTACACAGGCAGAGACTGGTGGAGCTGGGCTCATGCCCAGGGCCACTGACCTAAAATCCAATGCTTTCCTAACTTCCCCATGGCATCTCACCGAATCTCGAAACAGTGCCTGCTTAGTGGGCAAGACTTAGAGCCAATATTTGTTTCAGGAGCTTTCCAGTGAAGTTAGTATGACTTTATTAGGACAACACAACTACGTATGAGAACACAGTATGGTTTCCAAGCCATGGTAAAGCCTGCAGGGCTAATACTAACTACAGTGTAGGCCAGGCTGTACAGCTGGTGAGACTAGGTGCCATTCATGCATAATTTTACAATCCTAGCAGTAATATACGAGAGTCCCAGTTTCTTCATATTCTTGCCTATGCTTGTTATTATCTGTCTTTTTAATTATAACCATTCTAGTGGGTGTGAAGTGGTGTCAAGTGGTGTCTAAGTTTGGTTTTGGTTTGCATTTTCCTAATGACTAAAGTTGTTGAGTATCTTTCATATGATTATTGGCCATTTGTATGTCTCCTTTGGTGAAATGTCATTCAAATATTTTGCCCATTTAAAAATTTGGTTATTTGTCTTCTTTCAAATTATTTGTTATATGAAAACTCAAGGGTGGGCATATACTTGACCTTGTAGAGCTGCACTGTCTAATATGGTGGCCCCTCACCACATGGGGCTATAGAGCATGTGAAACGTGGCTTGTCCAATTTGAGATGGGCTGCAAAGATAAAATATAAAGTAGACTTCAAACACTTAGTATGAAAAACTGAATGTAAAGTACCTACAGCTTTATTGAGATAGAATTGATATGTAACATCGTGTAAGTTTAAAATGTACAATGTGATGACTTGATACCCGTATATACTG